>NC_142801.1:34028118-34333523 GCF_049724085.1 Artemia sp. Qi Xiang Cuo | reverse complement strand
TCGGCCAACCGTCGAAGGGCAAATAAAAAGCGGGTCGTCCCCGTATAGCGTGGGAGGATGTCATAAGGAAAGATTTAATAGAAATGGTATTTTTTGGGAGAGTATGAAGAGGGATTTTATTTAGAACGAAGTTTAGTAAGTAACACGAAAGGCATACAAATATCTGTTAAAAATCGGTTTTGGCCGAACAAAACTGTTTCAGTATATGAACTATGAAGAGAATTCACTTCTTCTCAAATATTAATCAGAAGATTGTTCTGACTCTATATTCCGCTAAAGTAAAGCCATTCAACTAGCTTTATTTATGAAATCCGTTATATGTATATTATCCTTAGTTTCATATTTTTATTCTATTTTCCTCTCTCCTTTGACCGTTGCTGTTTAAATCCTTAACCCTCTGCCGAAAAAAAAGAAATCTGATCGAAAATTATTTTCGTTTTGTAGTCAAGATAGACCGTTGTTGGTGATTCTAGATCGGGATATAGACTTAGCGACTTGCTTACATCATACATGGACCTATCAAGCACTTATTGCGGATGTTTTGGATTATAAATCAGGATTAGTCGTAGTTAAGGAGAAGGATGAAAACACTGGCAAGGAAAAGAAAATCACTTGGGAACTGAATAATGATGACAAATTCTGGACGGATCAGAAAGGAAGGTTTGAAATTCTTATTCCTTTTTTTCTTTTTTGTTGCCTGGCAAAACATCGAAGGAAAAATAAATTGATTATAGCAGTCAGAGGTTTTCTGAGCAACCGTAAATTAAGATTTAACTGTATTAATCAAACCTATAAAAGCATAATCAGAAGCATCAGAAAGTATTGTTAGTCATTGTAGGCTTGTTGTCGCACAAAAGAAAATGTGAAAACACATTTAAGCCTTCTCGATTCTTCAGATTTCTTAGAGTGCTCCATTATGTCTCCAGAGTTTGTAGCTTCTCAATTACTTCAAAGCATTGAAATATACCCTGTAAAAAATCGAAATAGGCCACGTCGCTGAGTGACTCAACTTAGTGAGAAGTAGAAGGTGTATAAATGTCGGAAACTCCCTAAATAATCCTTAACGATCATGAGTCGAAAGAGGTATAACCATTTCATGTAAGTAGAGTTCGGGACTGGAAGGAGAGATCCGGGAATGTGCCTGGGCTTAAGGGCTCTACTTAGGGACTCCACTTTTGGCCACTCTGTTAAGCATAGAAAATTCCTGAATGACTCAGGTTTAATCAATGTTTGAAATGGCCTCCACGTGTGAAATATGAACTTAATATGTCTTGAATAGCGCAGTGATACTGCGATGCTATGGATTTTTAGCCGTTGGCAATTAACCATTAATCGCCGCTCCTCAAATGATCACTGCATGATCGTGATTCGATAGATGTACAGCACGGCTATGTGGGAAAAGTGGGATGGGAGAGTGGAATCGGATCGTAGGAACTCCGGATCCAAGGGTTCTTTATATCGTCCTTCATACAGGCCTTCATTTACGTAAATTGAATGCTTGCATGGCACTGACTTCAACAAGGTGTGACATATTAACCGAGTGTGAAATACGCACATGACTTGTTTTGCTTTTGGACCTCTATATTGCAATACTAAGCTCGGATATATAATTAGCAAGCTGAGAAATCCGTTTTTTGATTGAAAAATGAGTCATAAAATAACAACTTCAAATCTCTGTATAACACCAACAAGACAAAAATAAACATTACTGCTTAATTTCTTAATAAGCCCCGACGCATAGTAGTGTGTTTGAGAAGACCTGAAAACATTTCAACTATAAATACACTTTCTATTAAAAAAATCATTTGCTCCTTCTTTTTCGCCATCCCTGCTAAATATTTAATTAATAATTTCTTATAAACCAATATTGGTGGAAATCGAGCATCATATGGGAAATATACGTAGTACTTAGTTTGTTTTGGCTTAAGATAGTTATGCTACGATCATAAGGGTTTTCAATGATTAACATTGAATCATTATAATGGGCTAGAAAATGTAAAATCCGTCTATATGTACAAAGTTGGAGAGTTGGTTGTCAAAAGAGGATGGGTCCCTTGAAATGGGTACTTGAAGTGCTCTGATGTCCGTATTTTAATGATTCGCTTCTGATTTCTAATCAGAAAGCTGAGAAATCTTTTTATACAAATTTTGGGGAAAATCTAAAACTACTTGTGAAGTTTGCACTTATTGCATTTGGATTTAGAATCACAAATATACTGCAATCTTAAAGATTTACTTTGAAATGGTTAACATTTGAAAATTAAGCACCACTCCGTAATTCATCCCTGAATGATCACGAGTAAAAAAATTAAAAATATGTACATTTGCAAAGTGGGAGGGGGCTGAGAGGAAACTGGACCCGCACGTAGGGTGCTATAATACCGCAAATTGAAAATCCTTGCGTAACTCTGATTTCAACAAGATGATGTCCATCATTTAGGAAATACGCACTTAATGTGTATTTGCTCTTGATATCATTATCTCACAGTTAGCATCCTATATTTTTCATCATATATTTTTTTTTCAGCAAGCTCAAAACCCTTAAAAACCGCTTTCGGTGAAAGTCAGAATTTTAAGGCGAAACGACCTGAGAATGTGAACGTTAAATAAGGTGCGGGAACAAGCATCTCACTTTGGGCTATTCAGTCATACAGATCAAGAATCGTTTTAAGATTCTAAGCATAGCTTTAACAAGGTGTAACAAACCTATTTTTTTTATTAAAATGTATCTAGGAAGTCTCTGTTTTATATGGACCATTTTCATAACTTGGAGCGCGCACCCCCTGGGGGTACACTTATTATTTTGTTTCCAGAAATATATTTTGGACTATTCAGCTGCTCTGCTTAAAATAACTGTCTTGAAATTTGGATCTGATGCCCTTATTGGCCGCGGGGCGTTTGGGGTATCAAAAAATGACAGTTTGCCATCCCATTGGCTGCGACCCCTGAAAAGGTCCCTTGTGCTCTTGATTTTCGATCGATTGAGCCCATCACTCGCTTTTGCGCCAGTGTGCCTATCCAATTCCATCTTTAATTAATGCATGAGAGACACATCGAACTTAACAGAGTCAATTCTATTGCGTTGACACATCAAATGTAACGCCTTGCATAACTAACGGTTATTATTGACAATTGTTTTTCATATCCAATTGATTTTTTATGCAATAACATAGTTGCACATCAACTTTTAGCGGGAGTGTGTAGATCAATTTTTTTTTTTTTTTTTTTATCTAGGTCAAGAACAGAGACTCTGACGCCGGATAATTTAATCACAAATATTCAAGAAGGCTCCTTCTCCTTATCATTTTCGTCACTATAAAATTTTTATTTCAAATGTTTTGAAAGGCAATCTGTAAATAAAATAATTTCAGTTATGAAATAGCTATAATGCTTGTATCTAAAATACTTTCAGAAAAGTGCCAGTAAAACCTTAGCTAAAGAGGGGGTGGAAAGAGAGGGATAAAACATTTAAGGTAGTGAGGAATGCTTTGCTCTGTCTTTAAAATTTTCGCATCACATTATCTTCTTTAGTGTTTATAAGCGGTGGCACCTCCCTTTAATGTTCACCTCCCCGCGAAAACAAAACTGCACCCAAACGCGTGTGCCCAGGTAGAGGCTCTTCGGAAAAATCTTAATCTAAGGGGATGTCTCAACCCTTCTCTGGTTTGCGCAGGTAAACATTTACAATTAATATTTATTTTGTGCCTAAAATATTTCTACAGAAAGAGAGGATCTACCACTTATTAAATACCCATATTGCATTCTCAGTGTAGGATCAAACGCATGGAAATTTCCCCAAAACTTGAAAAGAAATCTATCAAGGTAAAAAGGAATCACGCTCAGACTTAAAGAGATCGTTTTTATATCCCATAGCTCCTATCCCTCCATCCATTTATGCATTCTTCCCCTCCGAATTGTGTTTGTCTTAACCATTTTTATCATAGCGCAATCGCAATAGTTTCAATTAGTTCGTTTTTATCAAAAGTTATGTGTTTTTGTTTAAAACTTCGCCAGCTAATGCTTATAAATTTAAACACCCTAAATGATGATTTTTATCTATTGGCAATTTTTTTTCAAAATAAAAAAAAACTGTTCAAATTGTTGTCTTTCCCTAGCGAGCATTGTTTTTATTGATAAAACTATTTCACAAATAAGCATCAATAAAGTATCACTGAAGTTTCAAACTTGCACCGGTCTCGTAATTTTATATTTTATGTCGAATATTACCCTGTTTCCAAAGTAGTCTGATGACTAGCTTTGGTTTCCTCAGAGAGAGTTAGTTTTTTTTTTAAGTAACACTGGGTTTATTTAAAAAAAAAAAAAAAAAAAAAAAAAAAATAAAAAAAAAATCATAATTAGAGCTCAACTTACCGGACCCGAAAACCACAGTTTCAATGTTTTCACAAATTTTTGGATTAAGCACATTTGATCCGGATTATTGTTTGCGTTTTGAAATCCTCTTGGTCCTCGGTGGTATACCCTGTAACTTTCAAAGTGGTCGAACAAAAATACATTGTTGTGCAATAACAACCTTTTGGCATAATTTGCTGTCCGTTGAATTCCTGTTGGTCCAGTGTGCATGATCTTTAAGGATCGAAACAATCTAATATCAGCCTAAATGACCTTTTCTACCTAAATGTATCTATGAAAAATGTGCAAGTTGCATTCTAGAGCTTTCTATTTCAAATCTAATAGGCACCCTCCCAAGTTTCTACGACCATGTCTTCTATACAAGGGGTCATACCAGGGCACGACGAAATAATGTGTCTGAGGATGCTGCAATCAAACGTGCTTATCGTATTGTTGCATCCAATTTAAATACGATAGCAACAGAAGGTCGAAATTTTAGTTTTTGGGTGGAACGATATGATATTGACGACATTGTGACTTAAGAAGATGACCAAAACATGAAATTTCTAAATTCTAATGATTCAGTTGCTTCTGGAGAACGTATGTATCGGCTTCTGCAAGGAAAACAGATTGAAATTGTGGACAATTTTTACTGGCTGCCTTTTTTATTAATTGGACGAGCAAAAATTGTGTATATATATATGTGCTTATTTTTCCTTGAAATCTGTTTTTTTTTAATACTGGCATGCTGACATTTCATGCCTGAAGAAGCGATATAGATAGGTCACGACTTTAAGAAAGAATTTGTTTTTTCCCTGGGTGGTCGTATCGAACCTAAGGTGACGCCATGACATCAAGCAGAAGTTCACATTAATCTGCGGTTAGAAGACAAGTTATAGCGAGAATTACATATATCAAGAAATGAGAAAGGATAAAAGCCTATTTTGATGCTGAATATGAAAAAAATAGAAAGACAGTAGACAATATTTGGTTTGTAGGCAATATTGGAGAGAGAACAAGTGGTGGTATAGGCTATTCAAACCAAGTTCGTATAATTTCAGCAATTTTTATGTTTAGGTACGAATCGTATAGTACATGCCAGTATGGCTTCTGAGATGGGGAATTTATATAAATACTCTTTCAGTAGTTTTTATAATTTTCGCTTGACGGGATGATATATTTTCGGTCCAAAACGTTCTAGTGTGGCGATTTTCTGTGGCGTGATCTCTTTTATTGCTTACAATGCAAATTAGATCTACAAATGTTCATTCGAGTGAACCCTCTTTTACTAATCTATAACTAAGGATTGTGGATGGTCACTTGCGTCACCAACCTTCTCTGAAAAAGTAAGAAATTTCATGTTTCGTCAGTGTCGGCTTCATTCACTCTCATACATGTTGAGTTGCGTTGCATAATTTCCATCAACACCCCAAACCTTTTTCAAGGAGCTTTATTCCTATTTCTAAAACCATACAAACTTTCAAGTACTAATAACTTTATAAGCAACTTCAAAATTACTAAGTTTTGCATATTTAGAATCAGCCTAAACTAATAGCCAAAACATTGTTTTTACACATATTCTAATCAAAACTTGGTATTTTTATAGTTTCAGTTTCTATTGACTAGGGTCATTCTTCACTTATAGTTTGCAACTACAAACTGTTTATTCCGAGGCTGTGTTAAATGGGAAAGTCGCTACTGCTTCAACCCCAGTTTTTAAATTCAAGTTAGCATTTGTGTAGCAATGCTACGAGAATTATAATCATCCCTGAAAGAGTACACCTCTAAATGTTTATTAAGAGGGAGGGGGTGTAAAATATCAGAAAGGAATTACAGGGTCTTGAAAATATTTGGCCTTGATAACAATTAGTACATAAAAGAAAAAAATCGGATTTTTATGCTTGATGCTGCTTATTTTTTTTTATTTTGGTGCCCTTTTTAAGTGACCAAAAGATTGTGCCACGGGAAAGTGGCGTTTTCTGCTATTTTCGGCACCTAACTACAATTTTGCCCCAAAATGTACCAATTTTCTATCAATTTAAATTTTGAGAAGGCCAATTGGTTTAAAAGTCTCAAAATACTATATATTGAGCTTCCCAGTTGCAGAGGAAGCTATGCTGGATGGTAGCGCATTCGCTCCTGGAAAGTCATTTAGTTCATAAAAGATAGATGGTTAATATGGACCTTGTATCTTAATGCTTGATTTAACTAAATCTATTCTCGAAATTTTTCATGAAATTATGTTTAGTGATGTATAATTGCGCATCAGCTATTAAGAAGGATGGGCGGGGAGAGGCAGGTGCCTGAAAAAGCACATTTTAATGCCCAAATTGTCTAGCTCTAAATAATCCTTCAGATGAATATAGAAAGATTTATGGTGGGGGTTTATCTCTCATCTTCCTTAATTTAGTTTACCCTAAGCCTGAATAAGGGTGCTCTGGGATGATACCTCCTTTCTCATTGCAGAAAAATGGTTACGATATCAACTATTATGAAGGAAGGGCGATGGGCCATTTTGTAGGCGATGGGGGAGCAGTTGCCGCGAAGAGTGTATTTTATTGCATTAATATCATAACTCTCATTGAGCTGTCAAATAAATATAGAACGAATTCTGAGGAAAGAAAGGGGGATAGAAAGGGATATCTAATACCTCTTGATTTCTGGGAAAGTTTTTGGTCTTCACATTTATTATTACTGCTTATTTATTATTATTGCTATTAAGAGGGTTAATAGTGCCCCTCCCTCTGCGACAACAGTTTTCTATATGACAGAAATATTAAATTTGCCTGCCTATCGGCACAGCTGTGGAAAAGGTGCGACGTGGCATCATGAATCTCGGCTGGAAATTTCTTGGGGAGGGGGAGGGGGGCTGGTCAGTGAAACCAGGAGTTTGGTTTTTAGTGATTTTAAACGGTAAAATTTCTCTTTTCCTTTTTGTACGATGTTTAAATGTATTTAAAAAAACGTATCCAGTGTACCGTATTTAAACATCAGAGAACCAACCCTATTATAGGGGTCCCAATGGCTTCAACCGCGTAGAAGAGCAATAGTGGCGAAAAATTTCCATCCATATGAATAATAATACCCCTTTCCTCCCACCCGAAATTCTGTAGTAAAAATATTATTAATGACTTATTCAACAAAGCTACTATTCGTCGACAATTTTTACCAAATATTCAAATTTTGTGCAAATTTTTAATTACAATCTAACATTTTAATTCTTTAGCAGAAAACTGAAAAAGCAGGACTTGACCAATCAATTTATATAATTGATATATACAATCTATTAGCATGAAATCGGGGGCTTATGGGGCCGGTATCCCACGTTATATCTTGGTTAGCCCTGGTTATGATTGGAAAAAAGATCAGAAATTGAATGAAAAAAACTTATTTTTTTCAACTGAAAGCACGGAGCAATATTAAAACTCTAAACGAGTAGAAATAATCGCTCTAGCGGGGGGGGGGCTGCCCAATCTTTAACCCCTCGAACTCTACGCTAAAGTTCGACTTTTTGTGCCATTTTTTAAGAATCACACATGGATTGTTAAATTAGAATAAGAAGCTTTTTTGAAGCTCTAGTAAACTTTAGCGTATCAAGTGAGCGGTTGAGGAGGGGGCAGTCCCCCTCATATACGGAATAATTTCTGTGCGTTTTAAGTTTTAATATTGTGCCTTACTTTCAGTTGGAAAAAAGTTTTGGTACTTGTATGATAAACTCACTACCTATTAAGTTGTTCATTCATTGACGCATTATAGAACCGGTTTTTTTCTGAAGTTTCTCTCAGCTTAGCGTGAGACAAGACAATTATAAGTGAGAGAATAAATGGAAAATAAATAATTTGGGCTATATATTTGTACATTAGGGGGTGGGGGTAAAGTATTTGGACAGTTTGAAGCAATTCCTACTACATAATATGCAGAATAATTGTACCTAACACATTAGGCAAGCAGACCCACTATACTTTACCCCCCCCCCCTAATGTGCAAATATATAGCCCAAATTTGTTTCTAAAGTATAATATTGTTGTCTTACTTCGGTATATTTCAATAGGATTGAGCGTCAGAGAAACATATTAAATGCATATTAGGTTGTGGGTATATCATACAAGTACCAAACTTTATTTTTTTACTCAACCACAATTGGACACATGACATCAATAATAAGACTTTTTGCGTCATTTCCGGAGTGGAAAAACTTGGAACCACAAGTGGCGTAACATTGAAGTCTCCATGGCCAAAAACCCTTAACCGAATATTTATAGTTCTCCTCTGGAATACTCTCCCTAACGGTTCTATTAGCAAGTTTAAAGTAAATATGAGTTGTAACTAAAATGAGAAAAAAAAACTGCCTTCTAAAAAACTATTTAAATTTGATTCCTTTAGTAAGTAAAATGTAAAAAATGAGTTGAAAATAAAATGAGAAAAACTGCTTGGTAAAAAAAAACAAAAAAAACAATTTATATTTTATTTAGGAATAATAACTTTTTTCTAAACGATAACAGTGGCTTCCAAAAATATTTTTTGAGAATCTTGAAAAACAGCTGGAAATCGCTCGAAAATGATGACGAAGCGAAACAAATGACGAAGTGATGGGAATGGGTGATGACCAAAAATCTTTAACCAGACGTTTAAAATTCTGTCTCATTATCATATTGAAAATACAGCCTTGTTGCGCTTAAAACCATTGTCAAAATGGGATATTCCAAAATTACGAGTATGTATTTGCTCTCCTGGTGATCAAACAGTTCGTGGTACCGAATTGTAAGTAAGGAGCGACCCGGCTCAATAGTAACCGAAACTCTAAAAAACGGAATTTTGATACCAATAGAAACATCAAAAGAATCAAAGTTTAACGCTGATTTCAAATATATAAGTTTAATGAAGTTTAGTCTTACCCATCAAAAGTTACGCGGCTGAGAAAATTTGGCTGATTTTAGAAAAAAGGGGGAATGACCCCCTAAAAGTTATAGAAACTTAACGAAAATCACACCATCATATTCAGCGTATAAGAGAACTCTAGTATAGAGGTTTCAAGCGCCTATCTAAATAAATGTGGAATTTTGCATTTTTTGCCAGAAGAAAGATCACAGATGTATGTTAATTTGTTTTTTTGTTGTTTTTTTTCCCAGGGGTGATCGTATCGACCCAGTGGTCCTAGAATATTGTCGGGTGGCTCATTGGAACGAAAATTAAAAGTTCTAGTGCCCTTTTTAAGTGAACAAAAAAAAATGTAGGGCAACTAGGCCCCCTCCCACGCTCATTTTGTTCCCAAAATCATCCGATCATAACGTTGAGATAGCCATTTTGTTCAGCATGGTTGAAAATATGATAACTACGTCTTTCAGGATGACTTAATTCCCCGAAGTCCCCGGGGGGAGGGCTGAAAGTTATAGACTTTACCCAATGTTAGCATATAGTATTGGTTATTGGGAAGTATACTGACGTTTTCAGGGGGGATTTTTTCTGGTAGGTGGGGGGGGCGGGGGTCGGATGTTATATGGGAGGATCTTTACATGAAGGAAGTTTTCATGGGGAAGGGACATTTCTATGAAGGGGGTGCCGGATTTCCCAGCATCATTAAAGAAAAAAACAATCAGAAATTAAATAAAAAAGCAAGTTTTTCAACTGGAAGTAAGGAGCAACATCAAAACCTAAGACAAGTAGAAATTATTGCGTATATGATTGGGTTCACCCCCTAGTCAATAACTCGCTCTTTAAGCCAAAGATTTCTTAGTACTTTCATAAGAGCTATTTATTCTAATTAACTGCCCCTGTGATTAAGGGGTCATTTTTAAAGAATTGGAACAAAATTCGAACTTTAGCTTAAAGAGCAAGGTATTGACTAGGGGGCGAATCCCCTAATATGCCTATTAAAAATCTATGAATATAGAAGTTCGCTACGCTAGTTAATTCGTAAGTTACGTATATTTATTATAAATAAAAACGTTCGTAAATAAAATTAAACATGTTTCGAGAAAGCCATTTAACCAAATAAAAGTAAAAATAATATGAAAATTTTGTTTTAATTATTAATGTACGGAGAGACAAAATCAAAACCTCCATTAATTCAAAAACGTTCAAAAATTAAATAAAAAAACAGGGTTTTTTTTAACTGAAAGTAAGGAACGACGTTAAAACTTAAAACGAACAGAAACTATTCCGTGTATGAAAGGGGCTGTCCCCTCCTCAACGCCTCACTCTTTACGCTAAAGTTTGACTTTCTCACAACTCTATTTTTTTTAACAATAAAAACTAATGAATTTTCACTCAGCATAATAAGCCAATTCTTTTGATGTATCTATTGATATTAAAATCCCATTTTTTAGAGTTTCGTTTACTATTGAGGCGCATCGCTCCTTACTTACAGTTCGTTACCCCGAACCGTTTGAAAAACGAATGGAGTTAAAATATTATTTTCTTTACCAATGGAAAAGACCATGTCAATAAAAAACGAATAGTCATTAATAAAAAAAAAGAGGCAACCCCCCTTATATACATAATAACTTCTGTTCATTTTAAGTTTTGATGTTGTTCCTTACTTTCAGTTGAAAGAATTTTTTTTTATTTGATTCCAACACGAATCTATACTTTGGCTTATTATTTATATGTTGGACAAAATTTTTCAACAATTTTTTATAACATACACCCTTTTGAAAATCTGGACACACATAGTATCCCTTGATTAATTTTGACACCTCAAGTTTCTCTGTAAAATAAAATCTAACACCATTCCTAAATTATTATATCTATGCTATTTTGACAACCTGGATACAATTACACTCTTTTGATTTAGTTCAATGGTAAGAACAGAAGTAGTATAAGAGTAGCCCTGAGAGTTTCAACTTAATACCCTCAGTCGTTCTTGAGATTTTGCTGAGACGCCTTATTGGGAACCAGCATAGACATAGTGCCTTCTGATTTAGTTTTAAAGCACCATAAACTTCCCGTGAAAGTTTCTACTTTATACCCTATTCTATACCGCATTTCCGCATGGATATCTTGACAAAGCTATTTTGATTTAGTTCAATAGTAGCAGTTGTAGTAGAAGATGTAGCAGCAAAAATGGTAGTAGTATTGGTAGCTCTGGGAATTTGAAATTAAAACCCTAAGCCGTTGCTGGAACATTGCTAATACACCCCTTTCATAACCCATTTGTGTATTGTGTATTCGATTCAGTTCAACACCGTCCTCCCCGTCCTCTGAAATTTTAACTGATACCCTTAGCATTAGTAATAGTAGTAGGCGCAGTAGCAGAAGTAATAGTAGGAGCAATAGGAGTAGTATTAGTGATAGCAGTAGTAGTATTTGTAGTAAGCAGTAATAGTATTCACATTGTGCCTTTTTGGTCTAGTTCAACATACCTTTCTCATACTCTGATAGTTTGATACTTTAAGCCGTTTCTGAGATTTTGCTGATACGCCATGTTGATAACCTGCGTGCGCATAATGTGTTTTGATTTAGCCCAACATTTCCCTCAACAGTCTCAGAAATTTCTACAGTAACACCATTAGCCCTGGTAATATTAGTACCAATTGCAGAAGTAACACTACTACCAGTTGTAGCATGCAAATAGTGCATTTTTGTCACTAAAACATACCTCTCAACGTGCCATGTAAGTTTCAACCTAATACTTTAAGCCGTTCTTGAGATACTGCTGATACGGCATTTTGGCAGCCTGCATACACACAGGGTGTTCCAATTTTGTTCAAGATACCATTCATACCCCTCAAATTCATGGTATTAGTTGGTGTAGTAGTAGTAGTAGTAGTATGCATATAGTACCTTTTGGTTTGTTTGACATCCCCCTCACCATGCACTGACAGTTTCAGCTTTATATTCTAAGCTTCTTTAGAGATATAGCTGTTGTGCCTTTTTAATAGCCTGCATCACATAGCACGTTTCAATCTAGTTCACTATCCTCTTCAACATTCCCTGAAAGTTTCACCGTAATACCTTTAGCTTAAGTAATACTATTAGTAGTAGTTGTAGTAGCAGTAGTCGTAGATGCAGTAGCAGCTAGATTAGTAGTTGTAGTAGCAGTAATAGTAGTAGTACCAGTTGTAGTATTAGCAGTAGTATGTATATTTTGCCTTTTGCTTTGCCCAACATCCCCCTTAAAATGCCCTGAAAGTCTCAGTTTAATACGTAAGACCACTCCTGGGATTTTTCTGAAGCGCAATACGACATGCACACAAAGAATGTGTTTTCATTAGGTTCAACATTCCCTGAAAGTTTCAGCTGCTTACCCGAAGCCTCAATAGTATTAGCCATTGTAATAATAGCAGAAATATATAATGAGTCTGAGGTAATAGGCTTGAGACTGTATGTACAGGATTTTGACTCTTGTTGATAGAAGAACATCGCCAAGTGCTGAAAACCATGTTGTGACCAAGATGGGCCCAGGATTGCACAAAGCCTCCATTCATGGTGGAGGTTCCAGGGACTTCTTGCTTTCAGGTTCTAAGCCGGCTTAAGCGCTTCGGTGTAGACTTGAGAAGATCTGTGATCCCTGTCCTGAACTGATATCTGGGATCATTGCTTTTCCTGAGGCCAAAATAATTTCAATGATTTAAAGAACATGAAAATTGGAACTTGGAATGTTTCGACGTCAAAAAATGACCATCGTATCAACATTTTGATAGACGAATTCAGATAATTTGAACTGAACTTATTAGGAGTTTTAGAAACTCATATCCCAGGGGTAGGAAGCATGAAATTAGGTGATATAGAATTTGTTTACTCAGGCAGGAAGTATGGGGTACATAGACTGGGAGTAGGGCTCATGATGAACAAGGAAGCTGCTATGTCTTGTTTAGACTGGGAAGGTATCAACAATAGAATACTAATTGCTCATTTTATGACTAAAAAGTTCAGGGTATCAATTATAGTAGTATACGCCGCTGTAGAACCGACTGACGGAGATACTAGTGGCTCAGATGAATATTACTTACAGTTACAGGAGCAAATAGACAGGGCCCAGGTAGAAATATGATGTTTTTATTAGGAGATTTTAACGCCCAGGTCGGTAGAAATAGGGATGGATGGTATTCTTCCCTAGGTAAATTGATGTAGGAAAAGAAAACAGTAATGAATACAGATTTTTGCAATTTTGTGGGTATAACAATCTAGTTATAACCAATACGATCTTTGGTTATAGAATAGCCCACAAGTTAACATGGTATTCGCGTGATGGTAAGACAGCAAACCTTATTGATTATGTTATAGTAAACCGAAGAATAGGAGGATAAATACAAGATACTAGGGTATTTAGGAGTGCTGCAATCTGCAATTGATGTTAAAAGTAAAGATCATTATCTAGTAGTGTCTAGGGTTAATTCAAAGCTGAAATTTCGGAAGGGTAACTACCTCCCGGGAAGTTATGATGTTGGTAGACTCCGAGATAAGAATTTGAGAGAAATCTTCCAGGAACAGTTGAATACTAAACTTGAGAGTTTAAAATTTGACAATATGGAAGATGGTTGGAATAACTTTAGAAAAAAAAATTGTGAAGTTGCTGAAGGTGTCTTAGTGAAGAAAGTTAGGACTGCAGCTAGGAATATAAGTAAAAAGACTTTGTATTTAATGGAGAGGAGAAGGGACGTGTACAAAAATATCCGAATGATAAGCCATCTGAAAACAAAAGAATTGTAAGAGAATGGGGCCAATGGCGAATTGTGAAATAAGAAGCCGCGAGGTGGAGGTAACCAGTATAATTACCGAGGATCTGGAAGATGAAGCTAGACGGCATAATAGTAAAATATTGTACTGGCATGGTAATAAAGCGAGAGGGAGTAGTCAATCCGGGCTTGTCCCAGTTAAAGATAGGAATGGGGCCACAATTAGTGATAAGGAAAAAGTTAAAGAAAGATGGTCAGAATATTTTGAGAATTTGCTATAGCAAGATAGAATTGCAGGAAAAGATATAGAGGAAAACGAAAAAGTTTGTGATACCTTGCATGTGAAGGAAGATTTGCTTTGTGAGGAAGAATTAGCGACAGTTCAAAAATAAAAATCAACTATTAATGCTCCGGACGCTTAAACTTTGGTAAATGAGTTTCTTAAATATGGTTGCTCTGAGGTTAGAAATAAGTTACTGAAGATTATGAATATGATTTTTGAAAAAGGGGAAGTACCTAAAAGGGACAAGGTTTTAAGAGAAGAACTGTGCGGTTTGTTAAGATAGAGGATGTGTCGACCAAAATTTCACTCTTAGGTTAATAATTGAGAAGTGCCTGAGTCGTCAAACACCTTTGGTCCTCAGTTTTATAGATTATGAGCAAGCGTTTGATTCTGTTGATAGAAGAGCTTTAGCAAAGGTCTTATCCTTGTATGGTATACCAGACAAATACATTAAAGTGGTTATTGCTATGTACGAGAATAACACGGCTGCGGTTAAGGTAGGAAATGAGGTTAGCACCTGGTTTTGTACTATATCAGTAGTTAAGCAGGGTTGTATTCAATCCCCCTTTATATGGATTATTTTGATGGACTTTGTCTTAAGGAGCACAGGAAAGGCAATGGGAGACCACAGTAGAAAGGCCCCTATTGCTCCGAGATACACTGCTTGCTGCCATCTACAGTTTAGTCTAACGCTGGACGAACATAATTTATGCATGTTTTTATGGTTTTTGTCACTGAGAATGAAAAAACAGGATTTTTCTCACTTTGATGTATTTTCATGGTTTATTGATTCTAATGGGGCCAATGACACCTCTTTCAAGGTCGATTTATTTGTTGTTTCCAAGTGTATTGTCTCCGGGGCGAAGTTTACACATGCGCATTAACGGTGGGGATGAGATATATTGATCTAGGACAAGATGGGGGAAATGGATTTCCGAGAAATTGATTGCGTAATCGACAAAGACAAGTGAATTTATGAGAAATTGATTGCGTAATTGGAGGGGGGCTAAATTTCTGAGAAAATGTTTGCGTAATCGAAGGGGAACTAAATTTCTGAGAAATTGATTACATAATTGGTGGGGAGAATGTATTGATCTGATAACTGGAAAAAGGATCACGTGTCCCCTTCTAAGCCAATCAGGGAGCCGGTTACATAAGATGTCTTTCTCTAAGCCAATCAGGGAGCCGGAAATATTAGCGGGAGAGGATTGCAGGTTAGGTTAGTTTAGATTTTTAGTTTATTATTTTATTAGTTATTTAGTTTAGATTTTTAGTTTATTTTAAGTTTATTTATTACCTTTATTTTTAGTTTACTTTTAGTTAGTTTAGTTTTAGATTAGAGTTTTAGTTTAGCTAGAGTTTTACTTAAGAGTTTTAGTTAGAGTTTTAATTTAGTAGCTTAGTTCAGTTTTAGTTTAATTTTAGTTTAGTTTTAGATTAGTGTTTAGTTTTAGTTTAGAGTTTTAGTTAGTTTAGTAGTTAAGTTTTAGTTAGAGTTATAGTTTAGATTTTTAGTTAGTTTAGTAGTTTAGAGTTTGGAATTTAGTTTTAGTTTAGAGTTTTAGTTAGTTTAGTAGTCAAGAGTTTTAGTTAGAATTATAGTTTAGATTTTTAGTTAGTTTAGTAGTTTGGAGTTTAGAATTTTGTTTTAGTTAATTTAGTAGTTTAGATTTTTAGTTAGTTTAATAGTTTAGATTTTATTATAGTTTAGTTTAGTGTTTAGTTTAATAGTTTAGAGTTTAGAGTTTAGTTTTAGTTAGTTAGACAGTTTAAATTTTTAGTTAGTTTAGTAGTTTAGTTTAGTTTTTAGTTTAGATTTTTAGTTTAGTTTTAGTTTAGTTTAGTGCTATAGTTTATATTTTCTTTAGTTTTAGTTCAGTTTTAGTTTAGCGTTTTTAGCTATAGTTTAGTTTTAGTTTAGTAGTTAAGTTTAGTTTTAGTTAGTTTAGTTTTAGATTAGAGTTTTAGTTTAGTTAGAGTTTTACTTAAGAGTTTTAGTTAGAGTTTTAATTTAGTAGCTTAGTTCAGTTTTAGTTTAATTTTAGTTTAGTTTTAGATTAGTGTTTAGTTTTAGTTTAGAGTTTTAGTTAGTTTAGTAGTTAAGAGTTTTAGTTAGAGTTATAGTTTAGATTTTTAGTTAGTTTAGTAGTTTAGAGTTTGGAATTTAGTTTTAGTTTAGAGTTTTAGTTAGTTTAGTAGTCAAGAGTTTTAGTTAGAATTATAGTTTAGATTTTTAGTTAGTTTAGTAGTTTGGAGTTTAGAATTTTGTTTTAGTTAATTTAGTAGTTTAGATTTCTAGTTAGTTTAATAGTTTAGATTTTATTATAGTTTAGTTTAGTGTTTAGTTTAATAGTTTAGAGTTTAGAGTTTAGTTTTAGTTAGTTAGACAGTTTAAATTTTTAGTTAGTTTAGTAGTTTAGTTTAGTTTTTAGTTTAGATTTTTAGTTTAGTTTTAGTTTAGTTTAGTGTTATAGTTTATATTTTCTTTAGTTTTAGTTCAGTTTTAGTTTAGCCTTTTTAGCTATAGTTTAGTTTTAGTTTAGTAGTTAAGTTTAGTTTTAGTTAGTTTAGTTTTAGATTAGTGTTTAGTTTTAGTTTAGAGTTTTAGTTAGTTTAGTTTTAGAATAGAGTTTTAGTTTAGTTAGAGTTTTAATTAAGAGTTTTAGTTAGAGTTTTAATTTAGTAGCTTAGTTCAATTTTAGTTTAATTTTAGTTTAGTTTTAGATTAGTGTTTAGTTTTAGTTTTGAGTTTTAGTTAGTTTAGTATTTAAGAGTTTTAGTTAGAGTTATAGTTTAGATTTTTAGTTAGTTTAGTAGTTTAGAGTTTGGAATTTAGTTTTAGTTTAGAGTTTTAGTTAGTTTAGTAGTCAAGAGTTTTAGTTAGAGTTATAGTTTAGATTTTTAGTTAGTTTATTAGTTCGGAGTTTAGAATTTAGTTTTAGTTAATTTAGTAGTTTAGATTTTTAGTTAATTTAATAGTTTAGATTTTATTATAGTTTAGTTTAGTGTTTAGTTTAATAGTTTAGAGTTTAGTTTTAGTTAGTTAGACAGTTTAAATTTTTAGTTAGTTTAGTAGTTTAGTTTAGTTTTTAGTTTAGTTTTAGTTCAGTTTAGTGTTATAGTTTATATTTTGTTTAGTTTTAGTTAATTTAGTAGTTTAGATTTTTAGTTAGTTTAGTAGTTTAGATTTTAGTATAGTTTAGTTTAGTGTTTAGTTTAATAGTTTAGAGTTTAGTTTTAGTTAGTTAGACAGTTTAAATTTTTATTTAGTTTAGTAGTTTAGTTTAGTTTTTAGTTTATATTTTTAGTTTTAGTTTAGTTTAGTGTTATAGTTTATATTTTGTTTAGTTTTAGTTCAGTTTTAGTTTAGCGTTTTTAGCTAGAGTTTAGTTTTAGTTTAGTAGTTAAGTTTAGTTTTAGTTAGTTTAGTTTTAGATTAGAGTTTTAGTTTAGTTAGAGTTTTACTTAAGAGTTTTAGTTAGAGTTTTAATTTAGTAGCTTAGTTCAGTTTTAGTTTAATTTTAGTTTAGTTTTTGATTAGTGTTTAGTGTTAGTTTAGAGTTTTAGTTAGTTTCGTAGTTAAGAGTTTTAGTTAGAGTTATAGTTTAGATTTTTAGTTAGTTTAGTAGTTTAGAGTTATAATTTAGTTTTAGTTTAGAGTTTTAGTTAGTTTAGTAGTTAAGAGTTTCAGTTAGAGTTATAGTTTAGATTTTTAGTTAGTTTAGTACTTTAGAGTTTAGAATTTAGTTTTAGTTTAGAGTTTTAGTTAGTTTAGTAGTTAAGAGTTTTAGTTAGAGTTATAGTTTAGATTTTTAGTTAGTTTAGTAGTTTAGAGTTTAGAATTTAGTTTTAGTTAATTTAGTAGTTTAGATTTTTAGTTAGTTTAGTAGTTTAGATTTTATTATAGTTTAGTTTATTGTTTAGTTTAATAGTTTAGAGTTTAGTTTAATTAGTTAGACAGTTTAAATTTTTAGTTAGTTTAGTAGTTTAGCTTAGTTTTTAGTTTAGTTTAGATTTTTAGTTTAGTTTTAGTTTAGTTTAGTGTTATAGTTTATATTTTGTTTAGTTTTAGTTAATTTAGTAGTTTAGATTTTTAGTTAGTTTAGTAGTTTAGATTTTTAGTTAGTTTAGTAGTTTAGATTTTATTATAGTTTAGTTTAGTGTTTAATTTAATAGTTTAGAGTTAGAGTTTAGTTTTAGTTAGTTAGACAGTTTAAATTATTTTTAGTTAGTTTAGTAGTTTAGTTTAGTTTTTAGTTTAGATTTTTTGTTTAGTTTTAGTTTAGTTTAGTGTTATAGTTTATATTTCGTTTAGTTTTAGTTCAGTTTTAGTTTAGCGTTTTTAGCTAGAGTTTAGTTTTAGTTTAGTAGTTAAGTTTAGTTTTAGTTTAACGTTTAATTTTATTTTAGAGTTTTAGTTCGATTTCCAGTTTAATTTAGTTTAGTTTTAGATTAGTGTTTAGTTTTAGTTTAGAATTTATAGTTTAGTTTTAGTTTAGATTTTAGTTTATTTTAAGTTTATTTATTCCCTTTATTTTTAGTTTAGTTTTAGTTAGTTTAGTTTTAGATTAGAGTTTTAGTTTAGCTAGAGTTTTACTTAAGAGTTTTAGTTAGAGTTTTAATTTAGTAGCTTAGTTCAATTTTAGTTTAATTTAGTTTTAGATTAGTGTTTAGTTTTAGTTTAGAGTTTTAGTTAGTTTAGTAGTTAAGAGTTTTAGTTAGAGTTATAGTTTAGATTTTTAGTTAGTTTAGTAGTTTAGAGTTTAGTTTTAGTTAATTTAGTAGTTTAGATTTTTAGTTTGTTTAGTAGTTTAGATTTTATTATAGTTTAGTTTAGTGTTTAGTTTAGTAGTTTAGAGTTTAGTTTTAGTTAGTTAGACAGTTTAAATTTTTAGTTACTTTAGTAGTTTAGTTTAGTTTTTGGTTTAGTTTAGTTTAGATTTTTAGTTTAGTTTTATTTAGAGTTTTAGTTAGATTTTCAGTTTAATTTAGTTTAGTTTTAGATTAGAGTTTTAGTTTAGCTAGAGTTCTACTAAAGAGTTTTAGTTAGAGTTTTAATTTAGCAGTTTAGTTTAGTTTTAGTTTAGTTTAGATTTTTAGTTTAGTTTTAGTTTAATGTTTAGTTTTTTTTTAGAGTTTTATTTTTGGTTTAGTTTTAGTTAGTTTAGTTTTAGATTAGAGTTTTAGTTTAGCTAGAGTTTTAGTTTAGAGTTTTAATTTAGCAGTTTAGTTTAGTGTTATAATTTATATTTTGTTTAGTTTTAGTTCAGTTTTATTTTGGAGTTTTAGCTAGAGTTTAGTTTTAGTTTAGTTTTAGATTAGTGTTTAGTTTTAGTTTAACGTTTAGTTTTATTTTAGAGTTTTAGTTAGATTTTCGGTTTAATTTAGTTTAGTTTTAGATTAGTTTTTAGTTTTAGTTTAGAATTTTTAGTTAGTTTAGTAGTTTAGATTTTAGTTAGTTTAGTAGTTTAGTTTTTTAGTTTAGTTTTAGATAAGAGTTTTAGTTCAGTGTTATAGTTTTTTAGTTTTAGTTTAATTCAGTTTAGATTTTTAGTTTAGTAGTTTAGTTTAACGTTTAGTTTTATTTTAGTGTTTTAGTTAGATTTAGTAGTTTAGATTTTAGTTAGTTTAGTAGTTTAGTTTTTTAGTTTAGTTTTAGTTTAGGGTTTTAGTTTAGCTAGAGTTTTAGTTAGAGTTTTAATTTAGTAGCTTAGTTTGGTTTTAGTTTAATTAGTTTTAGATTAGTGTTTAGTTTTAGTTTAGAGTTTTAGTTAGTTCAGTAGTTAAGAGTTTTAGTTAGAGCTATAGTTTATATTTTTTAGTTAGATTTTAGTTAGTTTAGTAGTTTAGTTTTTTAGTTTAGTTTTAGTTTAGAGTTTTAATTTAGCTAGAGTTTTATTTAAGAGTTTTAATTTAGAAGTTTAGTTTAGTTTTAGTTAGTTTAGTAGTTTAGAGTTTAGAATTTAGTTTTAGTTAATTTAGTAGTTTAGATTTTTATTTTATTTTAAGTTTATTTATTACCTTTATTTTTAGTTTAGTTTTAGTTTAGAGTTTTAATTTAGTTAGAGTTTTATTTAAGAGTTTTAATTTAGAAGTTTAGTTTAGTTTTAGTTTAATTTAGTTTAGATTTTTAGTTTATTATTTTATTAGTTATTTAGTTTATATTTTTAGTTTATTTTAAGTTTATTTATTACCTTTATTTTTAGTTTAGTTTTAGTTAGTTTAGTTTTAGATTAGAGTTTTAGTTAAGTGTTATAGTTTTTTAGTTTTAGTTTAATTCAGTTTAGATTTTTAGTTTAGTTTTAGTTTAGTAGTTTAGTTTTGTTTAATGTTTAGTTTTATTTTAGTGTTTTAGTTAGATTTAGTAGTTTAGATTTTAGTTAGTTTAGTAGTTTAGTTTTTTAGTTTAGTTTTAGTTTAGGGTTTTAGTTTAGCTAGAGTTTTAGTTAGAGTTTTAATTTAGTAGCTTAGTTTGGTTTTAGTTTAGTTTAGTTTTAGATTAGTGTTTAGTTTTAGTTTAGAGTTTTAGTTAGTTTAGTAGTTAAGAGTTTTAGTTAGAGTTACAGTTTAGATTTTTAGTTAGTTTATTAGTTTAGAGTTTATAATTTAGTTTTAGTTAATTTAGTAGTTTAGATTTTTAGTTAGTTTAGTAGTTTAGATTTTATTATAGTTTAGTTTAGTGTTTAGTTTAGTAGTTTAGAGTTTAGTTTTAGTTAGTTAGACAGTTTAAATTTTTGGTTAGTCTAGTAGTTTAGTTTAGTTTTAGTTTAGTTTAGATTTTTAGTTTAGTTTTAGTTTAGTGTTATAATTTATATTTTGTTTAGTTTTAGTTCAGTTTTAGTTTAGCGTTTTTAGCTAGAGTTTAGTTTTAGTTTAGTAGTTAAGTTTAGTTTTAGTTTAACGTTTAGTTTTATTTTAGAGTTTTAGTTAGATTTTCGGTTTAATTTAGTTTAGTTTTAGATTAGTGTTTAGTTTTAGTGTAGAATTTTTTGTTAGTTTAGTAGTTTAGATTTTAGTTAGTTCAGTAGTTTAGTTTTTTAGTTTAGTTTTAGTTTAGAGTTTTAATTTAGCTAGAGTTTTGTTTAAGAGTTTTAATTAGAGTTTTAATATAGAAGTTTAGTTTAGTTTTAGTTTAGTTTAGATTTTTAGTTTATTATTTTATTAGTTATTTAGTTTCGATTTTTAGTTTATTTTAAATTTATTTATTATCTTTATTTAAGTTTAGTTTTAGTTAGTTTAGTTTTAGATTAGAGTTTTAGTTTAGTTTTAGTTCAGTGTTATAGTTTTTTAGTTTTAGTTTAATTCAGTTTAGATTTTTAGTTTAGTTTTAGTTTAGTAGTTTAGTTTAGTTTTAGTTTAACGTTTAGTTTTATTTTAGAGTTTTAGTTCGATTTTCAGTTTAATTTAGTTTAGTTTTATATGAGTGTTTAGTTTTAGTTTAGAATTTTTAGTTTAGTTTTAGTTTAGATTTTTAGTTTATTTTAAGTTTATTTATTACCTTTATTTTTAGTTTAGTTTTAGTTAGTTTAGTTTTAGATTAGAGTTTTAGTTTAGCTAGAGTTTTACTTAAGAGTTTTAGTTAGAGTTTTAATTTAGTAGCTTAGTTCAGTTTTAGTTTAATTTAGTTTTAGATTAGTGTTTAGTTTTAGTTTAGAGTTTTAGTTAGTTTAGTAGTTAAGAGTTTTAGTTAGAGTTATAGTTTAGATTTTTAGTTAGTTTAGTAGTTTAGAGTTTAGTTTTAGTTAATTTAGTAGTTTAGATTTTTAGTTTGTTTAGTAGTTTAGATTTTATTATAGTTTAGTTTAGTGTTTAGTTTAGTAGTTTAGAGTTTAGTTAGTTAGACAGTTTAAATTTTTAGTTAGTTTAGTAGTTTAGTTTATTTTATTTTAGTTTAGATTTTTAGTTTAGTTTTATTTTAGAGTTTTAGTTAGATTTTCAGTTTAATTTAGTTTAGTTTTAGATTAGAGTTTTAGTTTAGCTAGAGTTTTACTAAAGAGTTTTAGTTAGAGTTTTAATTTAGAATTTTAGTTTAGTTTTAGTTTAGTTTTTATTTTAGATTTTTAGTTAAGTTTTAGTTTAATGTTTAGTTTTATTTTAGAGTTTTATTTTTGGTTTAGTTTTAGTTAGTTTAGTTTTAGATTAGATTTTTAGTTTAGCTAGAGTTTTACTAAAGAGTTTTAGTTTAGAGTTTTAATCTAGCAGTTTAGTTTAGTGTTATAATTTATATTTTGTTTAGTTTTAGTTCAGTTTTATTTTGGAGTTTTAGCTAGAGTTTAGTTTTAGTTTAGTTTTAGATTAGTGTTTAGTTTTAGTTTAACGTTTAGTTTTATTTTAGAGTTTTAGTTAGATTTTCGGTTTAATTTAGTTTAGTTTTAGATTAGTGTTTAGTTTTAGTTTAGAATTTTTAGTTAGTTTAGTAGTTTAGATTTTAGTTAGTTTAGTAGTTTAGTTTTTTAGTTTAGTTTTAGTTTAGAGTTTTAATTTAGCTAGAGTTTTATTTAAGAGTTTTAATTAGAGTTTTAATTTATAAGTTTAGTTTAGTTTTAGTTAGTTTAGTAGTTTAGAGTTTAGAATTTAGTTTTAGTTAATTTAGTAGTTTAGATTTTTAGTTTATTTTAAGTTTATTTATTATCTTTATTTTTAGTTTAGTTTTAGTTTAGAGTTTTAATTTAGTTAGAGTTTTATTTAAGAGTTTTAATTAGAGTTTTAATTTAGAAGTTTAGTTTAGTTTTAGTTTATTTTAGTTTAGTTTAGATTTTTAGTTTATTATTTTATTAGTTATTTAGTTTAGATTTTTAGTTTATTTTAAGTTTATTTATTTCCTTTATTTTTAGTTTAGTTTTAGTTAGTTTAGTTTTAGATTAGAGTTTTAGTTCAGTAATATAGTTTTTTAGTTTTAGTTTAATTCAGTTTATATTTTTAGTTTAGTTTTAGTTTAGTAGTTTAGTTTAGTTTTAGTTTAACGTTTAGTTTTATTTTAGTTTTTTAGTTAGATTTAGTAGTTTAGATTTTAGTTAGTTTATTAGTTTAGTTTTTTAGTTTAGTTTTAGTTTAGGGTTTTAGTTTAGCTAGAGTTTTAGTTAAGAGTTTTAGTTAGAGTTTTAATTTAGTAGCTTAGTTTGGTTTTAGTTTAGTTTAGTTTTAGATTAGTGTTTAGTTTTAGTTTAGAGTTTTAGTTAGTTTAGTAGCTAAGTGTTTTAGTTAGAGCTACAGTTTAGATTTTTAGTTAGTTTAGTAGTTTAGAGTTTAGAATTTAGTTTTAGTTAATTTAGTAGTTTATATTTTTAGTTAGTTTAGTAGTTTAGATTTTATTATAGTTTAGTTTAGTGTTTAGTTTAGTAGTTTATAGTTTAGTTTTAGTTAGTTAGACAGTTTAAATTTTTAGTTAGTTTAGTAGTTTAGTTTAGTTTTAGTTTAGTTCAGTTTAGATTTTTAGTTTAGTTTTAGTTTAGTTTTAGTTTAGTGTTATAATTTATATTTTGTTTAGTTTTAGTTCAGTTTTAGTTAACGTTTTTAGCTAGAGTTTAGTTTTAGTTTAGTAGTTAATTTTAGTTTTAGTTTAACGTTTAGTTCTATTTTAGTGTTTTAGTTAGATTTTCGGTTTAATTTAGTTTAGTATTAGATTAGTGTTAAGTTTTAGTTTAGAATTTTTAGTTACTTTAGTAGTTTAGATTTTACTTAGTTTGGTAGTTTAGTTTTTTAGTTTAGTTTTAGTTTAGAGTTTTAATTTAGCTAGAGTTTTATTTAAGAGTTTTAATCAGGGTTTTAATTTAGAAGTTTAGTTTAGTTTTAGTTTAGTTTAGATTTTTAGTTTATTATTTTATTAGTTATTTAGTTTAGATTTTTAGTTTATTTTAAGTTTATTTATTACCTTTATTTAAGTTTAGTTTTAGTTAGTTTAGTTTTAGATTAGAGTTTTAGTTTAGTTTTAGTTCAGTGTTATAGTTTTTTAGTTTTAGTTTAATTCAGTTTAGATTTTTAGTTTAGTTTTAGTTTAGTAGTTTAGTTTAGTTTTAGTTTAACGTTTAGTTCTATTTTAGTGTTTTAGTTAGATTTAGTAGTTTAGATTTTAGTTAGTTTAGTAGTTTAGTTTTTTAGTTTTGTTTTAGTTTAGGGTTTTAGTTTAGCTAGAGTTTTAGTGAAGAGTTTTAGTTAGATTTTTAATTTAGTAGCTTAGTTTGGTTTTAGTTTAGTTTAGTTTTATATTATTGTTTAGTTTTAGTTTAGAGTTTTAGTTAGTTTTTGTAGTTAAGAGTTTTAGTTAGAGCTTTAGTTTAGATTTTTAGTTAGTTTAGTAGTTTAGAGTTTAGAATTTAGTTTTAGTTAATTTAGTAGTTTAGATTTTTAGTTAGTTTAGTAGTTTAGATTTTATTATAGTTTAGTTTAGTGTTTAGTTTAGTAGTTTAGAGTTTAGTTTTAGTTAGTTAGACAGTTTAAATTTGTAGTTAGTTTAGTAGTTTAGTTTAGTTTTAGTTTAGTTTAGTGTTATAGTTTATATTTTGTTTAGTTTTAGTTAATTTAGTAGTTTAGATTTTTAGTTAGTTTAGTAGTTTAGATTTTATTATAGTTTAGTTTAGTGTTTAATTTAATAGTGTAGAGTTAGAGTTTAGTTTTAGTTAGTTAGACAGTTTAAATTTTTAGTTAGTTTAGTAGTTTAGTTTAGTTTTTAGTTTAGATTTATATTTCGATTTATATTTCGAGATTTATATTTAGATTTATAATTTATATTTTGTTTAGTTTTAGTTCAGTTTTAGTTTAGAGTTTTTAGCTAGAGTTTAGTTTTAGTTTAGTAGTTAAGTTTAGTTTTAGTTTAACGTTTAGTTTTATTTTAGAGTTTTAGTTAGATTTTCGGTTTAATTTACTTTAGTTTTAGATTAGTGTTAAGTTTTAGTTTAGAATTTTTAGTTACTTTAGTAGTTTAAATTTTACTTAGTTTGGTAGTTTAGTTTTTTAGTTTAGTTTTAGTTTAGAGTTTTAATTTATCTAGAGTTTTATTTAAGAGTTTAATTAGAGCTTTAATTTAGAAGTTTAGTTTTAGTTTAGTTTAGATTTTTAGTTTATTATTTTATTAGTTATTTAGTTTAGATTTTTAGTTTATTTTAAGTTTATTTATTACCTTTATTTTTAGTTTAGTTTTAGTTAGTTTAGTTTTAGATTTGAGTTTTAGTTTAGCTAGAGTTTTACTTAAGACTTTTAGTTAGAGTTTTAATTTAGAAGTCTAGTTTAGTTTTAGTTTAGTTTAGATTTTTAATTTAGTTTTAGTTTAAAGTTTAGTTTTATTTTAGAGTTTTAGTTAGATTTTCAGTTTAATTTAGTTTAGTTTTAGATTAGTGTTTAGTTTTAGTTTAGAATTTTTGTTAGTTTAGTAGTTTAGATTTTAATTAGTTTAGTAGTTTAGTTTTTTAGTTTAGTTTTAGTTTAATGTTTAGTTTTATTTAGAGTTTTAGTTAGATTTTTAGTTTAATTTAGTTTAGTTTTAGATTAGTGTTTAGTTTTAGTTTAGAATTTTAGTTAGTTTAGTAGTTTAGATTTTAGTTAGTTTAGTAGTTTAGTTTTTTAGTTTAGTTTTAGTTTAGAGTTTTAATTTAGCTAGAGTTTTATTTAAGAGTTTTAATTAGAGTTTTAATTTAGAAGTTTAGTTTAGTTTAGTTTAGTTTATATTTTTAGTTTATTATTTTATTAGTTATTTAGTTTAGATTTTTAGTTTATTTTAAGTTTGTTTATTACCTTTATTTTTAGTTTAGTTTTAGTTAGTTTAGTTTTAGATTAGAGTTTTAGTTTAGCTAGAGTTTTACCTAAGAGTTTTAGTTTGAGTTATAGTTTACTTTTAGTTTTTTTTTTTAGTTAAGAGTTTTCGTTTTACTTTAGAATTTTAGCTAGAGTTTAGTTTGGAGTTTTAGTTTAGTTTTATTTTAATGTTCTTGTTTAGATTTTAGTATAGTTTAGTTTAGTTTTAGTTAGTTTATTTTTAGTTATGGCTTTGAAGTGCCTAAAACAGAAAATAAATGCCGTTGTTCGTGTAGTTTCTTCAGTGTCATAATGGCAACTAATAGCTTTTTCTACTGTTCACCGGAAGATATACTGTAATTTCTTTGTCAAAAATGTCGGTGACTACACGTAGATCCTCGGGTGTGCTCTGATTAAGATCTAGCAAAATGTAGCCGTAGGGCCTATTTGTCCCCTTAGTGTACGCTGACAGCAGAAATTTTGGGGCGCCGGGGTATATATGCTCATTGAGAGTTATGAGTGAGCTAAAATCAAGAAAAAATCGGTAGATAATATATATGGTGCAGCAATACAAAGCAAGGGTTCTCATAAATTTGCTCTGATGAAACAGATTGTGTAGAGCTAGGGTTATGGAAATCTGTTCATGATGAGAGCGAACGGTGAACAGCTGTAGCATTTCCTGTGAGAACTGTTCAATGGATTCAGCCAAATCATCAATAATCAGCCACGAGTTTGGTTCAATACTAATGAAAACATCAAGTCCCCGTATGCATTATGATGTTAAAGGTGTAGCAATAGATTCCATGTGATTAAATGAAACTAATCAAATACTATAGCAATAAAAAAGTTTCTTTGGTTTTTCCATAAACATTTAATCACAGTTTAGAATTATTTTCGTCAAAAGTGTCGTTTTCCTCGACATTGGTGGACCAAACAGAAAAGACCTGATGGGTGTTTAAAACTGATACTTACTGCTACTGACAACAGTCGGACTACAACTAACTGTAAATCATACTTATCCAATGAATAAGTAGTAATAGTAGTAATTTTTCATAGATCTATCTACGTTAACAAGAACAACAAAAACAATATTTCATTCATTTATTCGACATAAAAACACTTGTTCAACAAGAACAAAAACTCTATTTGTTCAAACATTATTGACATAAAAAATGACACTTTTTGTTCAACAAGAACAACGACACTATATATACAACACTTATTGTCATAAAAAAAACACTTTTTGTAAAACAAGAACACTATGAAAATCACTTATTGTCATAAAAAAACACTTTGTTCAGCAAGAACACTATTTGTACAACAAGAACACACTTTTTGTTCAGCAAGAACACACACATTTTTGTACAAACACACACTATTTGTACAACAACACTTTTTTTTGTACAACATGAACATGAACATGAACTTTAAAAAATAGCACAGTTGAACATTATGAATTTAAAGGGATCCCTCCACTCTTCGGGGAACCGCGGGGGCGAAGGCCGGCTGCGGGTGGGACCCCCCCCCCCCCCCTGGGAGCCGCGGTCCGAAAGCCGGCCACGGGCGGGACACCCCCCCCCCCCAAGGGGGGGGGGGGGAAATGTATAGTCGTCGTCACTGCTGCTACAGGTTGGGTTAGGTTAGGTTTGGGTTAGGTTGGGTTAGAGTCAAACTCAGGTTAATTTATCCAGACCAAGTTGATTGCGATAGTCTATGCATTCAACCCGGTCTGAAATACGGTAGTGGCCATGGGGTAGTACACTTACACCATTCTCGAGCACATAGACTTTGTCAGATATACATGACATTGCATTCTTTTCCACTCTTACAGTATAATTTTTATACTGTAGAGAGCGAATTGCACGCACTTGTGCTCTCGGTACTAGGCTACTTTCCACACAGTCTCTGTACACACTCATGTTGAAATTGCTCCTTACAAATGTGTAGGCACCCCTTTACACGCCTGCTTTACATACCCACCATGAGTTTCTACGGAATAAACTTTAGGACCCTGGAAAAATCCCCCGGATGATAAATCCCTCCTTATCTTTGATTTTGACATTAGTACCTGGCTGAAAGATTGACTTTTACCCAACTTGGAGCAGAGGAATAGATACCAGCAAGTGAAATCCATCCGCGAGCTGATGTGTCCCATTTTCTAAGTCTCCCAATAAATCCCCGGTTTTAACCTTTAACAGCAGAGAATCTGTATCCCCATAATAAACTTGAACCTCCCCATCCCGTGGCCATTGTACCTTGCACACGTTATAAAAAAACGACAACATGAGCCTTTTGGAAATTTCCAGTACTGAACTACCTCCTGCTACATTCTTGTTCAGTACCATATTTCGTTTTTTCCTGTGTAGAAAAACCATGCCAGCCTCTATGCTCGTGAACGTTGTAAAATTGGGGTCAGCAATAATTCGTGCACCCTCTTGAGGGTCAGTAGCGACGTCGCAACGAGATCTGTTCCGTACGCTTTCACACATTTTGCCAAACGTTGAATTTAGAATGAGTCTGTACATTTCCTTCTCTACTTTGGTGTTTTTCTGAGAGTGTTTATCAACAAAAGTGTCGATAAACGTCTTTAAGTATGGTTTTTGACTGAATTGCAGGACCCTATGTATTTTGGTGATCTTGAAACCATTGTTCACCATCCAGCGCAAAAGCACATGATGAACAACGATATTCTCTTTAGGGTCCAGATCTGCAATCAATTTTTGCTTAGAGGGGGTCCAGTGCATCCCCATATCCTCAACCAATGACCGATTGTAGGGGCTCAGTGAGTCCCTGGTCACTGGTCGATTGATACAGGGAAAAACAAAATCTCTGACTGAATCATGGAGCGCCAACGGAATATGTCCGTCAATTTCTAAGAACCATCCTTGTGGCCCATTGTCCTCGACGGTGTTAATGTCAGGGAACTCACAAGGATTCTCAAGCCATTTATAGTTCACACACGGCAAAGAGTAGTGAGATATTGCCGAGGGATACAATGAGTTCATGTCCAAGAACACTGCATTTGACTTTACACCAGTGCTGTTTTGTCCGCTTGGATCTGTTGTCAAAACGCGATCCCCATGAAAAACATACCCACCCCTCATTGATCTTTCTACAAAAAGGTGTTGATCCAAATCAGTTATTAGGCCTATTTCCTCCCTACTAATTTTTAAAATCAAGTCCATAACCAAATGTGGCGTGGAAAAATAATAGCCTATATCTAATCCAAACTCTGAATAGATTTTGTCTGTGTTCTTGCAAACTATGTCTAACAGAGTTAAAACATCACTGGCCAAGTACAGTCTACAATAATCCCTCCCATTTTTACAATTCCCCTTAGACCACACCTTTTTGGAAAATTCATATTCCTCGGTTGTGCATTCAGTGTTGGTGAGTGAATTATAGAAAGCTTCAATTGGAGGTAGTTTCACCTCGCTTAAGCAAGCGCCAGAATAGTATTAGTCGTATGCATATACACCTTTACAGGTCAATAGGTCATACATTTCACTGTCTGGAAAGTGTTGTTTAAGCAAAGGAAAACTATCAAAATTGTCGCTTTTCTGCACTTAAATCAATTGACTCAATGCCTTGGGAAAAAACTAAAAGAATCTAAAAACCTGATTTTATTCCAGCACATATGCCCATTATTTACTACCTGCCATTTCAGCTCGAGAAGCACTAGCTTCTCGGTCGATTTGGGAATGATGTTATAGGTAAATGAATTATTTACCCATGGACTATCTACTCCCCCTCCCTCCCTGTGCATACGTGCCAGTGCGTGTAAAATAAATTTTAAATCATAATTTGAATTATGAATAAAAACTGGAATAAACAACTGCTGACTAACGTTTAAGTTACACGATTGATGCGCTACCCCGCTAAAATTACTACCCCCAGAGGATATTTCCTGCCACAAGTGATTGTGATCTCTGACTTTCCCCTTCCCCCCTCTTTTCCCTTTCCCCTTATCCCCCTCTTCAAACTCTTACTTACAAACCCAGAATATTTTTTGATTTTTAATCGCAAGACAATCCTCTGCAGACAACACCATAGGGTAATGCGTATTTTTCAAACGAGAAATAGCACCCATAGCGGTGCCATTTAATTTAGTCAGTGCCTTGACCAAACACTCCCTCATCCAACGTTTCAACTATTTCTAACAGCTACATAGTGTTAGAACTGTCTCTTTGCGCGTGGGCGTAGGAGACTGCAATAGCTCGATGTTCTTTGATTTGGTTTGGAAATCGAAGATCGTTCACTTCCACTAGCTTCAATTGACAGTCCAAAGAGATTTTATGGCTTTGGAGGAAGGTATTTTGAAAAATTTTGAAGCGTAAAATAGCCCTATTCCCTGAAACCGTTTCCACTGACTATTAGCGATGCCGTCTACAATGCTTCATATGATTTTGTAATTTTAATTCAGTCCAAAATCGAGACAGGTATGCCGGACAGTAGAAACGTGCACTCTGTTTCTTACCCTCCCCCAGAACTCTACTGATGTTTGTAATTGGGTTGAAATGGCCAATTGTGTTGGGGTCACTAGGTGGTATGTATAACAGCCAAACCCAGAACGCAACCAATTCATTCGAATGACCTCTTACTGGGAAGACCACCCTCTACTTCTTTGAGCAAATCCCAGCCTCATATTAATTATCATATTAAGCGACAGCAACACCGATATTGAAACTAACCTTTACTCTTTTAAAAATATCCGTGGGTCTGAGTTTTACTGGGTATCCCTCATCTTAAATTGAAAAATATATAATGGGAAAATTAAAACCCTCTATCCCATGTACAGCCAAAGGGTCTAAACTTATCTTGGCAGCGTCATTTCGCAGAGGCTCTAATTCTGTTATGAGGAAACCGTACTTGAAACATTTTTTACCTGTTTCAAAACAGATCCGCTGGACACCTTGACAACGTTCTAAATCGTGATTATATTTTAAAACTATTGCCCCCTCCTCATGCCCCCCTCTTAAAATAAAATCTTTCTTAAATTTACAAATATTAACTTTTAAATTTTCAACATAAAGAACTACATACCCGTTCCCATTTTCGTTATAATTCTCGAGATGCGTAATAATATGGCCTATCCACTCGGAAAAAACACCCTCAAAATTCTCTAAATTTGGATAGACCACTCGCATCTTGGTATGTACATAATAGTTGTAAACCTCAAGATTCCCATCATTTAAATAAAACACCTATATAATAGTAGAAACATTAATGGATTCCATACCCCCTCCACACAAGTGAATTTGATTCTCTAGAAGTGCATAAATTTTATATACATATTCATGGAGAATATCTACTTGGTGAAACACAAAATTACCACCCAAAAGCGAATTAAAAGGGTCTCCAAAAGTTGCAGTGTAGACAACTATTGTATTTAAAATTGTATTTGAGAGTGGAAACTCAGGAAATGGTGTCAATTGGATATTACCCCCCTCCTCCTCCTCCCCCTCTTGTATATTATCACCACCCCCTCCCCCACATTCTTGAATAATAGGGGTATGGGAGGCCACCTCAGTTGTTTGAAGTGGAAGTATGTAATCAGTGAGGGGAGGGTTCCCTGTTAATTCCCGGGTAAAATCCTCTAAAAGCTGTAAGGTTTTTGGACTTAGCAAAGGTAAGTCCCCCTGCTCAATTGCGCTATAATAAACATTAAAAAAATAAGCTAAAAACTCATTAATGTTATTTGGAATATCGTTAATGATACCGTCATGTGACATTTCATTGTCACAAAACTCCACAGGCGCGTCTTCTCCTTCTCCAACTGACGATCAAGGGGGGGATTGTGAATAAGGAACCAGAACAACCTATAAAAAAATAGCTTATTTTCAAAGTGTCTAAATCATACTCATTTTTAAAAAATTGGATTATTATTTAAAAACGCGCTTAGCAGTAGAATTTAGTTCTCTACTCTATATATGTTCTGAAAGTTCCACCCTAAAATACAATCAAAAAATAACATAGAGGGTTTTGATTTAACTCAAACGACTTATCAAAAAATAATTCGCATTAAAACTCTTGATATGTAATGAAAAAACCGTTGTATTGAATGCATAATCCAAATCCTTACAATAGAAAATGTTGTTCATATAAAATTATTTTATAAAGTAAAGATTTTGCTATGAGCAAATATGATCGGAATATAGTGCCTTATTCAGCTTCACTATGAGAATTCAGCAGACTGAATTTACACAATAATTGACTTGATTTAAAGAGGGAACAATTTCCTTTTAATATCTCTGACACGCTTTTACTGTGATGAAATGGATCGTTTGTTGGAAGGCCTCTTAAAGCTATAACATTATAGCGAAAAAAAGCATTTTGAGATAAAAAGACTCTCTAACAGTAAACTAGAAATTAGCTAAAATTATAATGAGGTTGAAAAATAGCGAAGATGCCTACAGTGGGCAGAGAAAATAGGAAAGATTAAAAAAAGAGCGGTTTCTTTGACAGGTTAAAAATAAATTGCATTATATTTAGATATCTCTGAGGGAGGAGGAAGCAGAGAAATTTACAACAAGGGAGTGGATGATAATAGAAAAAAATAACATTTTTAATATCTCTTACACACACTTTTATAGTGATGAAAAATGGGTTGGCTTAGATATTTCTATAGCCAGATGAAAAATGCTCAGATTTTTTTATTTCGGCTGCAGTTGAGTGCCTGAAGGCCCTGGTATAGCATGCTGGAGGGCCACCTCCTGACTTTGTGTAGGTGGGGCAGCTCTTGAAGGCCCAGGCAGAGCATGATGGAGGGTGGACGGAACGGCGACGCTATGTTCTTGCGCAGATTTGGCTGCAGCTTGTGCAGTAGGGCCAATGACGGTACGGACTTGTGCAGTCGAGCCAGCGAAGTCACGGGCTTGCACAGATGCGGCGACGGCGATGTCACTGGTAGGTTGCATTGGTTCCTGATTGGATTGGATTTGGGCAGGCATCACTTGTCTGGAGGGCCTCGGTGAGCGACCATACTGCACAACTGTCGCCTTCGCAGGAGTTTTATTATTACCCCTTGCTCTTTTTTCAGGTGAAGGTGCACATTCTTCATAAATGTCCTTAAAAAGAAGAAAAAATTTAGTATTGAAATAATTTTTCCCTTTTTTACAGAATGAAAATTAGTATCCCCCAACCCTCTAACCATAATTTTGTCTAGAAAGCATTTATCGCAAAGAAACCCCCCGCCCCCCATTTCCAGTAGAGCAAAAAGTAAAAATTTGTGAGAAATATACTAGACTCAGAAATCAAATGCTATTCAATTTACACATAATAAAGTTATGTATTCTTTTTCTTAGAAATCCCAACCCTCTTACTTTTCACGCGAAGAAACACTTTGTTTTCACTTTACAATGAAGGTGTTAGAAGCGAGGCATTGCAACCCTAACCCCCCTATAAACACTGAGTACTCAAAATGGAAAATGAATATTACATGAAATTGACATCCATCCCCCTCTTAACAATCCCCCCTCTTTTTACAGAAGAAAGTCCCTCTGGCTTTTCAGTAAATCAAAAGTCAAATTTGTGATGAAGAAGCTATCATGTTAATTTGATCAAAAGTATCCTTTTTTTTCTGTTAAACCTTTTGGTTAAGCCGTTAACGTAAGGATTATGAGGCCGGATGTACTTTAAAAGGGTGACAGCTAATTATCAGCTAATTAAATCATTGCAGAAATGTTTGAGTCAAGTTAGCGGCGGCTTAAATGGAAACAGTATATTAATAGCTAAGAGTTGACAGAAGTTGACTGTCACTTATAGATAGGCTTACAGAAAGAATAAATTTATCAAAAACAGAATTATTTCCAATGGAAGAATTAAATTCGTAAACAGGGGGGAGGGTGTGGAGGGGGGAAGTTAAGTTTACGTGGTAGAACATATTTTAAGCTTTCTAGCGAGTATAAACAATATATAGTGGAGTTTGTATTGTTTGGGGGGGGGGAGGTGGGTTATCTGAATTTGAATATACTGGAGGGGGGCTATGTAAAATGATTTTATTTGAAAATAAAGTATGAAAATTTACTAAACAGAACTCACATTGTTAGTCGATGTATCCAGAGTATCCAAATCAATAATATTAAATGTTTTATCCATAGTGTCACAGAACTTTCTGAATGTTTAAACACAATGCATGTCCGTTATATACGAAATCTCAAGGACGAATTGTGATGTAATGGGAAACCATATGTAACCGGCTCCCTGATTGGCTTAGAGAAAGACATCTTATGTAACCGGCTCCCTGATTGGCTTAGAAGGGGACACGTGATCATGTTTCCCGTTATCAGATCAATACATTCTCCCCACCGATTATGTAATCAATTTCTCAGAAATTTAGTTCCCCTTCGATTACGCAATCATTTTCTCAGAAATTTTGCTCCCTTCGATTACGCAATAAATTTCTCAGAAATTCACTTGTCCTAGTCGATTACGCAATCAATTTCTCAGAAATCTATTTCCCTTCTCTTGTCCTAGATCAATATATCTCTTCCCCACTATTCATGAGCATGCGAAAACTTCATTCCGGAAACAATACACTTGAAAACAACAAATCAATCGACCTTGAAAAAGGGGTTATTGACCATATTAAAATCAATAAACCAAGAAAAAACATAAAATTGAGAAAAATCCTGTTTTTTCATTCTCAGTGACAAAAACTATAAAAATATCCATGAATTATGTTTTTCCAGCGTTAGACTAAATTGTAGATGGCATTACGCAGTGTATCTCGGAGCAATAGGGGCCTTTCTACTGACCACGGAATCAAATGAGGAGGAAAAACTCTCCTGGACTTAGATTACGCTGATAATTTAAGCATCTTAGATGAAAGTGTGAGGAAAATGAATAAAATTTTAGAGGTTTTGCGAGTTCAGGGTGCTAGAATAGGTTTGAAAATTAATGTTAAGAAGACTAAGTCACTAAGGCTAGGAATAAGTGAGAATGAAAAGGTGACGTTGGCTAACGAAGAGATTGATCATATGGACAGCTTCACTTACCTTGGTAGTATTTTTAGCGAAGACGGTGGGAGCAGTGAAGATGTTAAAAGTAGAATATCCAAGGCTCAGGGTGTTTTTTCACAGTTAAAAAAAGGTTGGAAGAATAGGAAGATAAGTCTGCAAACCAAGATTAGAATATTAGAAGCTACAGTGATTGCAGTGTTCAAATATGGTTCTGAAGCATGGGCGCTCCGAAAAGCGAATGAAAATTTGCTAGATGTTTTCCAGAGAAATTGCCTACGGATTGTTCTGGGTACCCGGCTTACTGACCGTATTTCAAACAGTAGGCTGTAAGAAAAGTGTGGTTCAATCCCGCTTTCTAGGGCTATAATGAGAGAAAGGTTGAGATGGCTAGGGCACGTTCTGCGGATGAAGGATGACAGATTGCCAATGATTCTCCTTTTCGGCCAACGGTTTAGGGCTAAACAGACAGCACGTCCTCCGCGTCTGGGGTGGGGGGATGTCATAAATAAAGATTTAAAGGAAATGGAAACTTCCTGGGAGGGTGTAAAGATGGAGGCTTTTAATAGATTGGGATGGATGAGGAGCGCGCATAGCTGTGTTGGCCTCAGGTGGCTTGGTGCTGCGGTAAGTTTTTAGCAGTAGTAGTAGTAGTAGTAGTAGTAACAGTAGTAGTTGTAGTAGTAGTAGCAGTAGTAACAGTAGTAGTAGTAGTTTTAGTAGCAATAGTATTATGCATATATTGCCTTTTCGTCAGTTGAACATCCACCTCATGATACCCAGGAAGTTTCAGCTTGGTACGGTAAGGCGCTCCTAAGATATTGCTGAAACGCCCTTTTGACAATCTGTGTGGCCATAGTATGTTTTGATGTAGTTTAGCTTTCCCGTCAACAGTTCCTCAATTTCTCACCTCAGTATCCTCAGCCTTAATAGTAGTTGCTACAGAAACAGTAGTGGTAGCAGTAGTAGCAGTTGTAGTGGTAGTAGTAGTAGCGGTAGTAGTAGTAGTAGTAGTAGCGGGCAAATATTAGTTTTTTGGTCCATTGATCATCCCCCTCAACATTCCCTGAAAGTTCCAGTTTTAATACCTTCAGTCATTCCTGAGTTACGCCCTTTTGACAACTTGTTTGCGCGTAATGTGTTTTGATTTATTTCAATACTCCCCTCAACATTCTCTGAAAGCTTCGCCTGAATGCTTTTCGTCTTTTTGAAAACTGAAGTTCAAACGTGCCCTATTTCCCAATAATAAATACCATGTTTAAACTGCATAACTGCATAACTGGTGAACTGCATAACTTATAGCCTTTGCCTTGATGGCTGTGTGGGTTGACATCCCCAGAGACATAGTTTCTTCACCTTTCTACTATGATGAACAAAATGGCTTAAAATTTGATTGTATATGTTTGGGGAATTAATGCGTAAGAGGGGTGCTGGTTTCCCTTCAATCACTTTTGACTCTTAAAAAAAGGCTCTAGAATTTTCAATATCCAATCGCATGACCTCCTTCCGAGGTTTCTACGACAGCTCCTTCGCTCCCAAGTGCCTTGGGGAAAAATAATTATACAATGTGCCCACATCGCTCTATTGCGCAGTCTATGATGACTAATGCCATTAAGACCAAATAAAGCAACAAAATACTTATTTTTAAGGAAACTTATCAGTCTCACCAGCCGTATTATCAATAGCTTCTAATATCAATTTTTAAATATGTAAATGCAATTTAGAATTACTGTAGGCCAAGAACTAATAAACTTTCATATAAACTCATGGAGTCCTGTTATTTCTGTCTGTGGTACGGATATTTTTAAGCAATGATGCGAATTTCTTAGGTTAATGTATAATAAACCCTTTTCAGACACTTTCAGTTCCGATTTGTTTACAAAATGACAATAATCTACAACCCGTACCAAATTAAGCGAATGGAATTAATATAAAAATATCCTAAAAAAACTTTATATACTCCACAAAAATTATATGTTGTTTTGTGTTTCCAATAAAGCACTAGTTTTAGAACTCTACAAATATCGAAAAATATCACGAGTCAGTTTCTTTGAGCTAGTTTTGTAGATATATCTTGCGTAATCTGCGAAGCAATAATTTTGTTCATTTTAATTTTTAACTTTGCTATTCACTTTCATTAGAAAAACTATTTTTCTTTTTAATTAAACCCAACCAAAACCCATCAAAATATCTTGTCATCACCGTAATTATTGGGATGGCTGGCAGAATCTAACCTGACCAACAGCTATATTTGTGATTTTGGGCGTCCTTGCTCGATCCAACCTGTGAAAAGAAAAGGCTACATTCTTGCTATCCCCGTCCATCAGAAGGGATTATGGAATATCAAATGCGATATGGATCAGTAGCTAGGTTTTCAGTTGTCCTTATATTGGGTACGAAACATAAAGCTTATGGAACGTTTGCTGCGACAAGCAACTTTTGTATGTACTGTTTGGCTTCATTTTTCGGTTACGTTCCGTCTCAACGTTCGTGAACAGACTGATTTACAAACGGTTCACAATAATGAGAAATTTTGCATGGCCGTCACATAAGTAGTAGTAAAAACAGAAGCTTAATGCAACTTTATTGAATAGATATCTGCAAAAAGCGGTTTTGGTGTATTTGTTTTATCGTTGCATTTGGCATATAAAATTTACTTCTCCAATGTGTAACTTTACGGCAAACAGGGAACAAAAACAGAACATACAAGTTTTATCTTGTGAGACATTGTCGAATCTGTTGCTCCTCAACTGTAAGACATGGGTCACAGATAATAAAAATTTGACCGCGGATCGTTGACTCTTATTGTCTTCCTTTTTGGGCTTACAGGGCCGGTGAGAAATATACACTTGTGTGTCTTATAGAATATGTTTCTTGATCCAATAGCACGCAATGCCTCCCAAGTTGATTGAATACAGTAGGCTGAAGGCGTCTTTACATTTGAGCAATGCATTGCACCTTATCCATTATTTGTTTAACCATTCCTATTTACTATTGTGTTGATATCTATTGAACTATTTCGTGGTAGGTCTTTCGGTAAAAACCCTGTCATTTTCCCGTCGATCCGGTCACTAAGATCATAATAAGCTCTCAAGGTATCAAAAATGCTTGGCAAATTATTCACATATACCGTACTAACGATTCAATGGGTTTTCGGCATTCTTGCTAATTACTAAGCACTGGCTATATACTATCCGGTTCACTTTTTCCTCAACCTTTTCTCAAGAAGCTTTTGTGAGGTAATTGTGCATTGATTTTCATTGACAACTTAAAAACGTTAAAAGGGTAACCTGTAATTATGTTGTCATTAAGTGACATCATTGCCTTGTCTAGCCGCACCGAAAAAAGAGGAAGAAAAGAAACATCAAAAGTTTTTTCTTCGTTCAGTATTGAATAAGGTAGGAACAAGAATAATAAAAAAAAAGAAGAGCAGGCATAACGGTCTTTTTTTAATAGTTCTACGGAATAATGCATTGGCATAAAGGGCACAGTTTGGGGACTCACAACATGAATAAAAATAGTAATTACAATCATATTGTTTGACTGTAATTTCGTACAGTTATTACATATATCCACAAGACCCTGTAAATTGAGACCCTTTAGCAGTGTCGAAATTGGATAGTTTTACCGAATATGGCACCTACAAACAGGGGATATATGGAAAGGGGTCCCTCTCAACATCCCTATTGGCTAGCAAGTTCACCACTTTTTGGGCTATTCTTTATCTCATGCCACTATGCCATTGCTACTATTCTCTCCCTCGCTATGATCAGAAGCTCGGGCTTCGGCCTTGGGCCCTCGAAAAGGACTGTTGCTTCGCTGAGTTGAATTTGGGAACTTCTGCCCTCGCGAATGACCTTTACTTCGATCGATTGGCTTGTGGGTATTTTGCCCTTTGCAAAATACCCACAAATCCTGCAAGGCTTAACGCCTTGCAGGATTTTATATAAAGCTTTTTCCGTATTTTGGCGTTTTCAGGTGTTTTGGTGAAGTTTCGCGTAAATATTATTTTCCGATTTCTATAGCTAATTTCCTATATGGTTTTAAAATGGTTTATGCTGCATTTCCATACCACTGTGCTTGCGATGAATCTCAGATGACCGAACACTTTTTTAAGGTGAGATTTTGGGGCGCAGTACCTAAATGGTAAGGCTTACAAAAGGATGTATTGGTGCTACCACTTTCCCTAGAATATGCATTGGTGCTACCACTTTCCCTAGAATATGCATCCCAAAATTCACAGTTTAGGCACGATGGCAATGTACTATATATATATATATATATATATATATATATATATATATATATATATATATATATTATATATATATATATATATATATATATATATATATATATATATATATATATATATATATATATATATATATATATATATATATATATATATATATATATATATATATATATATATATATATATATATATATATATATATATGTGTGTGTGTTTCCATCCTTTTACACCGTTTTTGAAGAGATCCGGAAAGCCCTTTAGGAGCAATGTTTTTGTTGCGTGTTTTGCTTCATCAATGCTATTAAAATGGATGGTTTTCCAATTTTCTTTGAATTTTGGAAATAACCAATTCCAGATAAAGCTAGGTTTGGGCTATAAGGTGGACATGGCAATAATTTCCATGGAAAGTCTCTCAATGCTTTTCTTTCTATCAAACAGTTCGTAGTAACGAACTGTAATTAAGGATCAATGGTAACCGAAACTCTAGAAAACGGGATTTTGATGCCAATAGATACATCAACAGAATCAGATTTTAATGCTGATTTAAATATATAAGTTTCATCAAGTTTAGTCCTACCCATCAAAAGTTAAGGGCCTGAGAAAATTTGGCTGATTTTCGAAAAAAGGGGGAAAGACCCCCCAAAAGCTGTAGAACCTTAATGAAAATCACACCATCATATTCAGCGTATCAGAGAACCCTACTGTAGAGGTTTCAAGCTCCTATTTACAAAAATCTGGAATTTTGCATTTTTTGCCAGAAGAAAGATCACGGGTGCGTGTTTGTTTTTGTTTTTTTTCCAGGGGTGATCGTATCGACCCGGTGGTCCTAGAATATCGTGGGAGGTCTCATTGGAACGCAAATTAAAATTTCTAGTGCTCTTTTTAAGTGACAAAAAAAATGGAGGGTAACTAGGCCCCCTCCCACGGTCATTTTTTTCCCAAAGTCACTTGATCAAAATTTTGAGAAAGCCATTTTGTTCAGCATGGTCGAAAATATGATAACTATGTCTTTTAGGATGACTTAATCCCCCGAAGTCCCCAGGGGGAGGGCTGAAAGTTATGAACTTTACCCAATCTTAACATATAGTATTGGTTAATGGGAAGTATACAGACGTTTTCAGGGGGAGGGATTTTTTCAAGTAGTGGGGGGAGGGGTGGGTGGGTTGGGGGTTATGTGGGAGGATCGTTTCATGGAGAAAGTTTTCATGCGGGAAGGGAAATTGCCATGAAGGGGGCGCCGGATTTCCCAGCATTATTTAAAAAACGATCAGAAATTAAATAAAAAAAACAAGTTTTTCAACTGAAAGTACGGAGCAACATTAAAACTTAGAATGAACAGAAATTATTACGCATATGATTGGGTTCACCCCCTAGTCAATACCTCGCTCTTTAAGCCAAAGATTTTTTTAGTACTTTCATAAGAGCTATTTAATCTAAATAACGACCTTTGTGATTAAGGGGTCATTTTTAAAGAATTGGAACAAAATTCGAACTTTAGCTTAAAGAGTGAGGTATTGACTAGGGGGCGAACCCCCTAATATATGTATTAAAAATAAATGAATATAGATGTTCGTTACGTAAGTTAATTCGTAAATTACATATATTTGTTACTAATAAAAACGTTCGTAAATAAAATTAAACAAGTTTCGAGAAAGCCATTTAACCAAATAAAAGTGAAATGAATATGCACATTTTGTTTTAATTATTCATGTACGGTGAGCCAAAATCAAAACCTGTATTAATTCAAAAACGTTCAAAAATTGAATAAATTTTTTTTTTTTTAACTGGAAGTAAGGAACGACGTTAAAACTTAAAACGAACATAAATTATTCCGTATATGTAATCGGCTGTCCCCTCCTCAATGCCTCGCTCTTTACGCTAAAGTTTGACTTTCTCACAACTCTATTTTTTTTTAACAATAAAAAACTATAGCGTAAAGAGCGAGGCGTTGAGGAGGGGACAGCCCCTTTCATATACGGAATAATTTCTGTTTGTTTTAAGTTTTAACGTCGTTCCTTACTTTCAGTTAAAAAACACTTGTTTTTTTATTTAGTACACGTGAAGAAATGGCTTTGAAGTCGTGTTGATAAAACAGGATTTCAGGATGGAGCCTTCCTGAACGCTTTGCAGCTGATTTGCTCTCATTTCCCTGGAAATCTCTACATTATAGGCTTTTGTGATAGTTTTTTGACATTTAAAAGTCTACAAGTACAATTGGCTCAGAGTAATACAATGTTAATTCAAAGTGTTTTAATATTTAAATGAGTTAAGCAGTTAAGCTTTTGTTTTGCAGTGCTATTCCGTTCGTAGCTGAAGTTCTGCAGCAAGAAATTGACTCTTATAAATCTGAAAATGAGAAAGTCAGGAGGCTTAAAGAAACAATGGTAATTATGTTACTTTCATGATTAGTTACTAAATTCGCACACTTTTATCTATCTAAGTCAGGGTATGGAAAGTCTTTTGTTTTCGGCTAGATTTTTTGGTCCATGCTATCTCTTGGGAGATTATTAGCATTAAATTAGGAACTGTATCATATTCAGAGTTTGCTGTTGCAATTTATAAAAGACTACGCGATTATCTTATCATTATCACTAAACATTCAATGTAAAAAATAATATGAAAGTTTTAACATTCCTACACTTAAAAAAATCTCAAAAATATGAAAATGCTTGCTTCGCGAATAACTAGGAAACATTCGAGTTAGATTATTAGAGGAACATTAATGAAGATTGAAAAATAGCCTACTTAATTCGCTCTGTCCCCAATTTGTTTCATTTTTGTCTGAATTTCTTATTATTTTCCTTATTACGCTTTTTATTGTAATTTTTATTGTTTCTGAAAGAAATGACGCTGACTAACATGTGCTGAAGAAAACAATGTGAAAAGTATGCACCACTAGACTCTTGTCTAAACCAGCGATACTGATTTTTGCTTCATGACCATTCTACCAGGAAGTGCCATGGGAGGGGGGTGGGTGTTGGGGAGTAGCCATTTGGTGTTTCCGCACGCCCTTCCTGTTTACCTTCCCCATATTTCTAAAGGTACCTATTTAGAGCTCAGTCAACACTAGCTGAGCTTACAGAATTACGCCACTGAACCCCGTTCCGAGCCAAATAATCACCGACAGCAGTACTCGAGGCCCTGCCCTTACGGTCACAGGATTGCAAGTCCAGCGAGCTAACCCCTTGACTAGTTCAGCCCTAAGCGATGATAGTTCTCTTCGATATCAAGATCTTTTCGGTCTTTTTTGCATCAGTTTCTGTTTGACGACTTTATGGTGTTCTGAGGACTTTTATTTTTATTATTGTTTATTTGAGGTGTAACCTACTAAAAGAACAAAATTAATAATAATGAAAAATAAGTTCAATAATCTATCCGAGAAGCAAAATTTTAATTATGGGTTAGTTATTTTTTTATGCAAACGTAAACCTCACAAAAAAAAAAAAAAAAAAAAAAACAAGACAAAAAGAAAGAGTTGGTGAGGAGTAAAAGGAAAGAAATGAAAATATTGTGCAAATCGGCTGCTGCAGTCCTGATGTGTATTCTAAAAAAAAATACAACAATAAAAAAAAATCATATTTCTAGAAATGCTATCCCAATCTCCCAATAACAAAAAAAACACTCCTGAATCTACCTGTAAATCATGCCTAATTACCAATGTTATTCTAATTTTATGCCAAAAAGTCAAATGAAATAAACTTCTTTTTTGGAAAATTTTGGATAGGATTCTGCTACTATTGATACACAATTGTTGAAATTTTAGTGGTTTTGGCCTCTATGCTTTTAGTTTAGTTAAAGGGTTTAGTGTACCTAGAACTGTTGACGTCTTTTTTTTGTGAATTAGGTTTTATCTTTTCATACCTGCTAATATAGTACAACAAATAATGACATGCAATGGAGGCTTGCTGTTGACTTTTTGTGTTTATTTTAGACAGAAGGCGAAGTTGATTTGACTTCTACAAACCGTCAAATCACTACAGCTGTGTCCTCTTTGCCGCAGCTTGTTGAAAAGAAAAAACGAATTGAGATGCACACCTCATTGGCTCAAGGTAAATATTTTTCACACTTTCTTTAATTCATCTGTTTTTTATGCTTTATTAAAGAAGTTACTAATTACTGACAAGTATATCTATAAATAGGCGAATCTGATGATAATATTCTGCTAATGGATGGGACAACTAATTGGTATCAGAAAAGTTGAGAATTTTGCTAGAATCGAGATCAAAATTGGAAGTGATAACAGTTTCTTGGATCTCAAGACCATTTCACTGTCGAGTTTTATTTTTTAATAAAATCGTAGGCTTCAATTTTTTTTCAAATATACAGATCACTTGAACTTTTGACGAGTCTCAGATTAAAGATAAGGTATTATTTTTGCAATATTAACAGTTAATTATTTTTTTTTATGATTAAATTCAACATTGATCTATACAACGTATTGCAACCGTATTCTACTGACCCCGTCCTAAATATGGAAAGGGAAATAAGAGACTCATCTGAAATCACGAACGGATGTGGCTAGTCAAACAGTTCGTGGTAACGAAATGTAAGTAAGGAGCGACCCGGCTCAATAGTATTCGAAACTAAATAACGAAATTTTGATGCCAATTGATACATGAAAAAAATCAGATTTTAATGCTGATTTCAAATATATCTATTTCATCAAGTTCAGTCTTACCCATCAAAAGTTACGTGCCTGAGAAAATTTGCCTGATTTTCGGAAAAAGGGGGAAACACCCCCTAAAAGCCCTAGAACCTTAATGAAAATCACACCCTCAGATTCAGCGTATCAGAGAACCCTACTGTAGAAGTTTCAAGCTCCTATCTGGAAAAATTTGGAATCTTGTATTTTTTGCCAGATGAAAGATCACGGATGAGTGTTTATTTGTTTTTTTTTTCCCAGGGTTGATCGTATCGACCCTGTGGTCCTAGAATATCGGGAGAGGGCTCATTCGAAGGGAAATTAAAATTTCTAGTGCTCTTTTTAAGTGACCGAAAAATGGAGGGCAACTAGGCCCCCTCCCACGCTCATTTTTTTCTCAAAGTCATCTGATCAAAATTTTGAGATAGCCATTTTGTTCATCATCGTCGAAAATATAAGAAATATGTCTTTTAGGATGACTTAATCCTCCAAAGTCCCCGAAGGAGGACTGAAAGTTATGAACTTTACCCAATGTTTACATATGGCATTGGTTGTTGGAAAGTATACAGACGTTTTCAGGGGGGATTTTTTCTGGGTGTGGGGAGGAGGGAGGTCGGGAGTTATGTGGGACGATCTTTCCATCAAGGAAGTTTTCATGGGGGAGGGGACATTGATATGAAGGGGGCGCTGGATTTCCCAGCATTATTTAAAAAAACGATCAGAAATTTAATTTAAAAAAAAACTAGTTTTTCAACTTGTTTCAACTTGTTTCAACATTATCTGAAAAACGATCAGAAATTAAATATAAAAAAAACGAGGTTTTTTTTAACTGAAAGTAAGGAGCGACATTAAAACTTAAAACGAACAGAAATTATTCCGTATATGAAAGGGACTGTCCCCTCCTCAACGCCTCGCTCTTTGCGCTAAAGTTAGACTCTTTCTCACAACTCTATTTTTTTAACAATAAAAAACTTGCGAGGCGTTGGAGCGTAAAGAGCGAGGCGTTGAGGAGGGGACAGTCCCTTTCATATACGGAATAATTTCTGTTCGTTTTAAGTTTTAATGTCGCTCCTTACATTTAGTTTAAAAAAAAACTTTTTTTTTATTTAATGTTATTAAGTGGCAGCATTTCAGAACCGTGGAAAAATGCTCCTTTTTGCATCTCAAGTTTTTCTAATTTTCTAAAAAACTATTTAGGCGATAAGGCCAGTGGAATACCGCATATCTGAACCACTTGAAGATTTTAGCCTAACTTCATTTTGAAGCTGGAGCCTACTTGATTGCTTTTTAGAACAAAGCTTCCACTCAAAAGCTGGAATATTGCTAGGAGACATGAAGGCTGGGTGGACAACTTCAGGTAATCTCCTTTGACACAGACTCCACTTCAGCTCAGACGCTGTTGGCCGTGGCTTAATTACAAATATGTGGATAATATAACACCCTTAGTTAGATTAAGAATCGCGTAAGATTTTCCAGACATTCCATCACTACGAGTATAAAAAAAACAAGTTTTTTCAAATAAAAGTAAGGAGCGACATTAAAACTTAAAAAGAACAGAAACTATTACGTATATGAGGGAGTTTGCCCCCTAGTCAGTCTCTCGCCCTTTAAGCTAAAGGTCGAATTTTGTTCCAATTCTTTAAGATTGACCCTTGAATCACAAAGGCCGTTTAATTAGAATAAATAGCTCTTTTGAAAGTACTAAAAATTAACTTTAGCGTAAAGAGCGAGGTATAGACGAGGGGTCAAACTCCCTCATGTACGTAATAATTTCTTTTCTTTTTAAGGTTTAATGTTGCACCTTACTTTCAGTTGAAAAAAACTTGTTTTTTTTATTTAATTTCTGATCGTTTTTTAAATAGTACTTGGGAATCCGATGCCCCCTTCATTGAAATGTCCCTTGCCCCATGAAAACATCCTCCTCGGAAAGATCCTCCCACATAATCCCCTTCCTCAGACCCCCCCCCCTCACTAGAAAAAATCCCTCCTGAAAACGTCTGTATACCTCCCAATAACCAATACTATATGTAAACAATGGGCAAAGTTAATAACTTGCAGCCCTTCCCTCGGGGGCTATGGGGGATTAAGTCATCTTTAAAGTCATAGTTATTCGATTTTCGACTATGCTGAACAAAATGGCTATCTCAAAATTTTGATCGAATGACTTTGAGAAAAAACATGAGCGTGAGAGGGGGCCTAGTTGCCCTCCAATTTTTTCGATCACTTAAAAAGGGAACTAGAACTTTTAATTTCTGTTCGAATGAGCCCCGATGATGTATTGGGCTCAGCCTCGAATGAGCGGCGATGGATGTATTGGGGGCATATGGTGCGAATGGGGGAAAGAAGGCTGCCGCACGACGCATGGTGTTGGACACCCCCCGGTCTCCGCAAATCAGGGAGACCGAAACTGACCCTTGGCAGGTCGCTAAAGAAGGAGGCGAAGGTGGCAAGGTCCTCGTTAGAGGAGCTCTTGTTGAAGGCTCAGGACAGGTCGTCATGGCGAATCACTGTTGCTGACTTATGCGCCCCCAGGCGTAGGAGGACCTAAGTACTAAGTAAGTAAATAAACACACACCTGTGATCTTTCTTCTGGCGAAAAATATAAAATTCCACATTTTTGCAGATAGGAGCTTGAAACATCTACAGTAGGGTTTTATGATACGATGATTCTGATGGTTTAATTGTCTTTAAGATTCTGTCACTTTTGGGGGGTGTTCCTCCCTTTTTTTGGAAAATAAGGCATATTTTTTCAGGCTCCTAACTTTTGGTGGGTAAGAATAAACTTAATGAAACTTATATATTTGAAATCAGCATAAAAATCCGATTCTTTGATGTATCTATTGATATCAAAATTGTTTTTTTTTTAGAGTTTCGGTTACTATTGAGCCGGGTCGCTCCTTACTTATAGTTCGTTACCATGAACTGTTTAATATAAGCTTTTAGACTGTTATATAATACTGTTTTTTCGCGACAAGCTGAAAATAGTCAATTCGTTGTATTTTGTAAATAGACAACTACCTTCATAAGTATATAATTTGTTTGTTCTCTTGGAAAGAAATGACAAATTTTTTTTCTTGTGGTTTTTCAGTACTTCACCTCAAGGCTGTATTTAGGGGGAGGTTACCCCCCCCCTCCGAAATGTGTGTCATATTCGTAAAAGTATAACAAAAATGCCTATACACAATTTTTTTATGCGCTTTTTAGTGTTTTTGTTCCCCCCTTCTGAAAAAAAATCCTGGATATGATCCTGCTTCACCCATATAGTATTATTCCACAACTGAACTAGTCGAAGGGGGTGGGGTGGGGGTGGTATTGAATGGAACTAGTAGACCTATGAGTGTGAAAGAAGTGTCATTATAATGCAGAGTTTTATACGCTTTCGAAGTAAAAGAAAAAAGAATATTCTGCTTTTTTCCCCTGGAGGGGTCTAATCGAACCAATAGTTGTAGAATATTGGGAGAGGGTTTATTCGAAGGAAATTTGAGGCTCTTATGCCTTTTTTTTTTTTTAAAGTAGAAACATATATCGTTCCCGAACGAAGTCCCATTCTGACAATTTGGGTCGCAAATCTTAATTTTGACAAAAATATGCTACCACATGATGACTTACTATAATAAGTATGCAACGTATATTATAGATAATAATTTGAAAGCTTCAATGGAGTGAACTTTTAATAATAACAATAAGGTTATTATAAGCGAAACAGGGCCATAACCACAGTATTAAATAATACTCATAAGAAATAATGATAAATATTAATCTTCTCCCCCTATGTTCATTCGGTTTGAGGAGTCAAAAAGCCTTATAACTTAATGCGGTGGGGTCATTGTTAAACACGTTAAGTACAATCTGTAATTAACTCATCTTAAAACTAAACTAATTTTCTAAAAAAACAAGGAGAAAAATAAGGAGCCTTTTTATAAAACTTATAAAAACCACATAATAGTTCAAACTTGGAGCGAACAGAAATTACTATCAACGAATAAATGAAACCCAAAACCAACAGAAACTAATATGAATAATCACATTAAATGTAAAGGTAAGAGATGGACTTACGGATGAATAAATGAATCCTAAAATAAAGAGAGATTCAAATCAAAAATGAAACAGTTCGTGGTAATAAACTGTAAGTAAGGAGCGACCTAGCTCAATAGTAACTGAAACTCTAAAAAACCGAAATTTTAAAAGCAATAGATACATAAAAAGAATCAGATTTTTATGCTGATTTCGTATCTATAAGTTTCATCAAGTTTAGTCTTATCCAAAAGCTACTTGCCTGTGAAAATTTGCCTAATTTTCGAAAAAAGGGGGAAACACCCCTTAAAAGTCATAGAACCTTAATGAAAATCACATCATCAAATTCAGCGTACCAGAGAACCATACTGTAGAGATGCGTGATAAAGGTCACGGATGCGTGTTTATTTGTTTTTGTTTGTTTTTTTGTTTGTTGTTTTTTTCCCCAGGGGTGATCGTATCGACCCAGTGGTCCTAGAATATCACGAGAGGGCTCATTAGTACGGAAACTAAAAGTTCTAGTGCCCTTTTTAAGTGACTCAAAAAAAAAATGGAGGGCAAGTAGACTGCCTCCCACGCTCTTTTTTTCCCAAAGTCACCTGATCAAAATTTTGAGATAACCATTTTGTTCAGCATAGTCGAAAAATATAATAACTATGTCTTTGAAGATGACTTAATCCCCCCCAGTTCCCGGGGGAAGGGCTGGAAGTTATGAATTTTGCCCAATGTTTACATATAGTTTTGGTTACTGGGAAGTATACAGACGTTTTCAGGTTTTTTTTTTATGGTAGTGGGGGAGGGTGTGGGGGGTTACGTTGGAGGATCTTTCCAAGGAGGAAGTTTTCATGGGGGAAGGGACAATGATATGAAGGGGGTGCCGAATTTTCCAGCATTATCTTTAAAACACGATCAGAAATCAGAGGCAACGCTATAGCGTTGCCTATAGTAAAGGTCATACGGCTCCAATGTTTTATTATTTATTTATTATTATTTTTTTTCCCAGAGGCACTTCATATGGAAGGGGTCGTCGTAAAAACTTCAAAGGAAGCTTATTCGATTGGAAATCGGGAGTTCTAGTGCCCTTTTTAAGGGTTAAAAGTGATTGGGAGGCAACTAACACCCCTTCCACGCCCACCGTTTCCCCAAACACATCCAATCAAAATTTTAATCGTCGTATATACTTCAAAGGGGGCTCGTTCGATTGGAAATCGAGAGGTCTGGTACCCTTTTTAAGGGTCAAGAGTGATTGGAAGGCAACTAACACGCCTTCCACGCCCGCCATTTCCCCAAAAACACCCAATCAAAATTTTGAGATAGCCATTTTGTTCTACGTAGTTGATTTCCAGATAGAAATTATGTTTTATAGGAGGACACTCCCCCCACAGCCCTCAGGGCACGGGTTGTAAGTTATGCCGTGGGGGCATATAAGCTTTTCATTAAAAGCTTTGTCGTAAGAACTTCAAAAAGGGCTCATTCGATTGGAAATTCAAATGACTAGTGCCCTTTTTAACAGTCGAAAGTGATTGGAGGGCAACAAACCCCCCTCTCACGCCCACATTTTTCCCTAACACATCCAATCAAAATTTTGAGATAGCCCTTTTGTTCAACGTAGTCTAAAGTTCTGGAAATTAGGTCTTTTAGGATGACAACCCCCGACAGCCCTCAGGGCAAGGGTTATAAGGTATGCCCTGGGGGCATATAAGGTTTTTTCGAAGGCATTGTCGTAGAAACTTCAAAAAGGGCTCATTCGATTGGAAATTTGAATGGCTAGTGTCCATTTTAATAGTCGAAAGTGATTGGAAGGCAACTAACACCCTTCCACGGCCACCATTTCCCCAAACACATCAAATCAAAATTTTGACATAGCCATTTTGTTCAACGTAGTTGAAAGTTCTGGAAATTATATCTTTGAGCAGGACAATCCCCCCCACGTTTTTCAGGGCAAGGGTTATAAGTTATGCCCTGGGGGCATATATGGTTCTTTTGGAAGATATACTCGTATAAACTTCAGAGAGGGCTTATTTGATTGGAAATTGAAAGTTCTACTTCACTTTTTAAGCGTCAAAAGATATCGGAGGGTAACCAGCCCCCCCACGCCTTTTTTCCCCAATGTATCCGATAAAAATTTTGAGGTAGCTATTTTCCCAAAGATAATTCATAGATCATATAATAGAAACTCCGGTGTTGAGAAAACCTCCCATTACCCGGGGGCAGGCGTTGTAAGTTATGTCCTGGGGCATATATGCTTCTCATGGAAGGGATGCTCGTATAAACTTTAAAGAAGGCTCATTCGATTGGAAATTGAAAGTTCTAATTCAATTTTTAAGAGTCAAAAGAGATTGAAGGACATTTAGCCCCCCCCCCCATCCACGCCCTTTTTTTCTCAAACCCATCTTATAAGAACTTTGAGATAGCCATTTTTTTTAAATAGTTCGAAGACCATATAACGAAAGCTCCGGGGTCGATACAGTCCCCCAGTGCCCGAAGGCAGGCGTTGCAAGTTATGCCCTGGGGGAATATATAGTTCTTATGGAAGGGATGCTCGTATAAACTTTAGAGAGGGCTCATTTGATTTGAAATTGAAAGTTCTAGTTCAGCTTTTGTGAGTCAAAAGATATTGGAGGGCAACTAGCCCCCCCCCACCACGTCCTTTTTTCCCGAATGCATCCGAGGAAATTTTTGAGATAGCCATTAAGTTAAAAATTGTTCACTATTCAGATAACAAAAACTCTGGTGTTGACAAAGCACCACAGGGCCCTGGGCCAGGTGTGGTAAGTTATTTCTTGGGGCATATAAAGTTCTTATGTAATGGATACTCGTAAAAACTTCAGAGAGGGCTCATTTGATTGGAAATTGAAGGTTCGAGTGCACTTTTTAATAGTCAAAAGAGATCCGAGGGCAACTAGCCCCCCCCCCATGCCTTCTTTTTCAAAACTCCTTTAATGAAAATTTTGAGATAGACATTTTGTTAAAAAAAAATTTCAAAGGTCGGATAACAAACACTCCGGTGTCAATACAAGCCCCCCCCCGGGCCCGGGGGACGGCGTTCTAAGTTATGCCCTAAAGGCATGTATGGTTCTTATGAAAGGGATGCTCGTATAAACCTCATAGAGGGCTCATTTGATTGGAGATTGAAAATTCTCGTTCACTTTTTAAGAGTCAAGAGCTTTAAGGGCAACTAGCCCGCCCCCTCGCCGTTTTTTCCAAACCCATCCGCTACAAATTTTGAGATAGCCAGTTTTAAAAAATTTTTCAAAAATTAGATAACAAAAACTTCGGTGTCAACGCAACTCCCAGGGCCCGGGGGGTAGGCGTTTTAAGTGTTGTCCTGGGGACGTATATGGTTCTTATGAAAAGGATGCTCGTATAAACTTCAGAGAGGGCTGATTTGACTCGAAATTGAAAGTTCTAGATCACTTTTTAAGAGTCAAAAGATATCCAAGGCCAACTAACCCCCCACCCCCCACCCACCCTTTTCCCCCAAGCCTATGTGATAAATTTTTAAAATAGCCATTTCACTAAAAATAGTTCAAAGGTCAGATAAAAAAAAAATCCCTGTGTCTACGCAACCCCCCAGGGCCAAAAGGCGGGCTTTGTAAGTAATAATCTGGGCGCATATATTGTTTTTATGGAAGGGATGCTCGTATAAACTTCGGATGTGGTTCATTTGATTGGAAATTGAAAGATCTCGTTCACTTTTAAGATATAAAAGAGACCGGAGGGCAACCAGCTCCCCCCCCCCCGCCACGCCCTAATTGCATCAGATGAAAATTATGAGATAGACATTTTGTTAAGACTAGTCTAAAGTTCAGGTAACAAAACTTCGGTTTCAACACAGCCCCCAGGGCCCGGGGATAGGCGTTGTAAGTTATGCCCAGTGGGCATATATGGTTGTTATGGAAGGGATGCTCGCATAAACTTCATAGAGGGCTCATTTGATTGGAAGTTGAAAGTTTTAATTCACTTTTTAAGAATAAAAAGTGATCGGAGGGCAGCTAGACTCCCCCACACTCCATTTATTTTTTTCCCAGAGGCACTTCATAAGGAAGGGGCTGTCATATAGACTCTATGGAGGTCTAATTCAATTAAAAATTAGGAATTGTTGCGCCTTTCTTGACAGTAAGAGGCGATCAGAGGGCATCTAGCCCCTCCCCCAAGCCCTTTTTCCCTAAATATATCTGATAGAAAATTTGAGGTAGCCATTGCATCAGATAAAATTTTTTAGTGAAACTTAGTAAATCTTAAAATGAGTGAAACTTAAATTGAATATGTAAATCAAGCTTGAAACAAAAAAAAAACATTACAAACAAGATTTTGGATATGGCCTCCTTCTCTCACTGTAAAAGTCTAAAACCTACTGCGTCACTGGCGCTTGACTGAAAACCAATTTTATTACAAATATTGTCTTTTGTACTTAATATTGAAAATAAACATTAAAATTATAGTACAATTATGAACTGATCAGCTTTCAGCGATTAATATTTGTAGTGATTTTTGTTCGTTTCAAGCTTGGTTTGCATATTCAATTAAATTTTCACTCGTTTTAAGATTTATTTATTCATTTACATTAATATCTATTGTATGTTTGTTTGCATTGATTGTTTATTTAATTTCTGTTTGTTTTAAGTTTCATTTATACTTCAATAGCAAAATATTTTTTTTCGTTTTAAGCTTGATTTTATATTCAATCTAAGCATTACTCGCTTTAAGATCTATTTTTTCATATATATTATGACTTGTTGTATGTTTTTGCTGTGATTGTTTATTTAATTTCCGTTCGTTTTGGGTTTCATTTATTCTTTAATAGTAATTTTTGGTCGTTTTGAGTTTAAATTTTAACAGGGATTTGTATCTGCTGAGCTTAAGTTTAAAATGGCCTTTACTTTTTTTTTGAAAAACTTATTTTTCAGAAAGTTTTTTTTAATTAATTAAATAAAAAAAAGAAGTTTTCAAGTGAAAAACTTTTAAATGAAAACTTTTCGACATCAAAACTTAAAACGAATAGAAACTATTACGTATATGATTGGGTTCACCCCCTAGTCAATACCTTGCTCTTTACGCTAAAGTTTTCTTGGTACTTTCATAAGAGTTATTTATTATAATTAACGGCCTTTGTGATTAAGGGGTCATTCTTAAAGAATTGGAAAAAAATTTGAACTTTAGTGTAAAGAGAGAGGTATTGAATAAGGGTCCAAAGCCCCCTAATATATGTTATAAAAATATACGAATATAGAAGTTCGTTATGTAAGTTAATTCGTAATTTACGTATATTTATTGTTGATAAAAACGTTCGTAAATAAAATTAAACAACTTTAGAGATAGCCATTTAGCCAAAAAAGTAAAATTAATATGCAAATTTTGTTTTCATTATTCATGTACGGTGAGTCAAATTCAAAACCTGTATTAATTAAAAACGTTCCGAAATTAAATAAAAAAAAGTTTTTTTTTACTGAAAATAAGGAGCGACATTAAAACTTAAAACGAACAGAAATTATTCTGTATATGAAACGGGCTGTCCCCTCCTCAACGCCTCGCTCTTTACGCTAAAGTTTGACTCTGTCACACAACTTTATGTTTAAAAACAAAAAAAACTTTCCATATGTGTATGCCATGTGTATGCCGGAGAAAATTTTTCAGCAGTTTTAACAACATGAACCTTTTTAAAAATCTGGACACAAACAGTAGTGTTTAATTTAGTTTCATACATCCTCTAGTTGACCTGAAATGGAAAACTTGATACCATTCGCAAAAAATCTGTTTACTTTCTTTGATAGATTGGATACACTTACGCTATTTTGATTTGGTTAAATTTTAAGAGCAGAAATAGTCCCGAAAGTTTGAACATAATATCCTCAGTCGTTCTTGGGATACTGCTGAGATGCCTTATTGGGAATTAGCATTAACACAGTGCATTTTGATTTAATCTTAAGGCCATATTTAGTTTTAAAAATAATGGGCAAATAGGAGGATGGGCGTGGGAGGGGATTACTTGCCCTCCAATCACTTTCGACTATTAAAAAGGGTATTAGCCCTTTCTATTTTCAATCTCTTTCTATTCGGTGATTTTGAAAATTGTGAAAGTACAATGGATTGTTATCACCATTTTAATATTTTAAATGTTGGGTAGTTGAGGGATTATCGGACAGGTATTTTTGTGTATCAGTGTTGAAATAATTTAGCACCTAATTATTTTTTGTGATGTTTTATCATTGAATTCTGCGTACCATTCTTATGATACAAGGAATTCTGCGGACCTAGTGAGACGACGACATGCTAGGTCTAGTTTTGTATTTAGGCATTTGGGTTTTTTGGTATGGAATAGTCTTCCGGAAAGCACTAGGATGGCTGAGAGTGTGTCCTCTTTTAAAAATAGGTTAAAGAATTTCTTAATGAATAGGGATGGGTGAGGGGAGGGGGGGTTGTATTCTGTCTTCTATCTTGTGTAAGTATTGGTTCGCGGTTCCCATGAGGTTTATTTCTTATTTATTTATATGATTGCTTTTTTTTTCAATATATGTGAGTAAGTTTTTTTCAATATATGTATGAGTGAGTAAAATAGTGAGTCCTGCCACAAACAAATCTGTAGATTTTCACGTGGTAGGTCTGTTTGATATGTTTTTTTTTGTGAATATTGATATTTAATAAAAATGAATTTTCTCTCTCTCTCTCTTAATCGAATGAGCCCTTTTCAAAGTTCCTACGACAACTGCTTCGATACGAAGTGCCCTAGTCTAAAAAAAAAGAAAAAAAAAAAAAAAAAAAAAAAAAAAAAAAAACATTGTACCCACTTCGATCTTTACTATAAAAATGTCAAGCCTTCCAATCTCTTTCGACTATTAAAAAGCTTACTAGGCCTTTCGATTTCCAATCTAAGAGCTTTCTATAAACACCTTATATGTCCCCAGGGCATAAATTACAACCCTTACCCTGAGGACTGTGAGGGGGCTTGTCATCCTGAAAGACCTAATGTCCAGAACTTTCAAGGACGTTAAACAAAATGGCTATCCCAGAATTTTGATTGGATGTGTTTTGGGAATTGGTGGGCATGAGAGGGGCGTTTGTTGCTCTCCAATCACTTTCAGCTATTAAAAAAGGCACTAACCCTTTCAATTCCCAATCAAATGAGCACTTTTGTAGTTTCTACGACAACGCTTTCAATAAAAACCTTATATGCCCCCTGGGCATAACTTAAAACCCTTGCCCTGAGGGCTGGGGGGGGGGGGGGTTCTCATCCTCAAAAACCTAATTTCCAGAACTTTTTACTACGTTGAACAAAATGGTTATCTGAAAATTTTGATTGGCTGTGTTTGGGGGGAGGGTGGGCCTGAGAGGGGGGTTAGTTACCCTCCAATCACTTTCGACTATTAAAAAGGGCACTACCCTTTCAATTCCCAATTGAATTAACCCCTTTTGAAGTTTTTACGACAACGCTATCTATAAAAACCTTATATTCCCCCAGGACATAAGTTACAACCTTTGCCCTGGGGGCTCTGGGGCATTTGCCGTCCTTAAATACACAATTTCCCGTACTTTCAACTACGTTGAATAAAATGGCTATCTCTAAACTTTGATTGAATGTGTTTGGGGAAATGGTGGGCGTGAGAGGGGGGTTAATTACTCTCCACTCACTTTCGACTATTAAAAAGGGCACTAACCCTTTCAATACCCAATCAAATGAGTCCTTTTTGAAACTTCTACAACAACTTTCTATATAACCTTATATGCCCCCAGGGCATAATTTACAACCCGTGCACTTAGGGCTCTGAGGGGGTTACCATCCTAAAACACCTAATTTCCAGACCTTTCAAGTTTCAACTCTGTTGAACAAAATGATGTCTCAAAATTTTGATGGGATGTGTTTGGGGACATGGTGGGCGTGAGGGGGGGGGGCTATTTGCCCGTAAATCACTTTAGACTATTATAAATTGCACTAACCTTTTTAATTTCCAATTTAAAGAGCCCTTTTTGAAGTTTCTACAAAATCGCTTTCTATAAAAACTTTTATGCCCCCAGGGCATAACTTACAACCCTTGGCCTGAGGGCTGCGGGGGCAGAGGTTTTCATCCTTAAAAACCTAATTTCCAAAATTTTCAAGTACGTTCAATAAAATGGCTATCTAAAAAGTCTGATTGGATGTGTTTGGGGAAAAGGTGGGCTTGAGAGGGGGGTTAGTTGCCCTCTAATGACTTTTGACTATTAAAAAGGGCATTAGCCCTTTGAATATCCAATCGAATGAGCCCTTTTTTAGATTTCTACGACAAGGATTTCAATAAAAACCTTATAGGCCCCCAAGGCATAATTTATAACCCTTGCCCTGCGGGCTGGGGGGGGGGGTTGTCATCCTCAAAAAACTACTATCCAGAACTTTCTACTACGTTGAATAAAATGGCTTTCTGAAAATTTTGATTGGCTGTGTTGGGGGGTATGGTGGGCCTGAGAGGGGGGTTATTTACCCTGCAATCACTTTCGACTATTAAAAAGGGCACTACCCTTTCAATTCCCAATTGAATTAACCCCTTTTGAAGTTTTTACGACAACGCTATCTATAAAAACCTTATATTCCCCCAGGACATAAGTTACAACCTTTGCCCTGGGGGCTCTGGGGCATTTGCCGTCCTTAAATACACAATTTCCCGTACTTTCAACTACGTTGAATAAAATGGCTATCTCTAAACTTTGATTGAATGTGTTTGGGGTAATGGTGGGCCTGAGAGGGGGGTTAATTACTCTCCACTCACTTTCGACTATTAAAAAGGGCACTAACCCTTTCAATACCCAATCAAATGAGTCCTTTTTGAAACTACTACAACAACTTTCTATATAACCTTATATGCCCCCAGGGCATAATTTACAACCCTTGCACTTAGGGCTCTGAGGGGGTTACCATCCTAAAATACCTAATTTCCAGACCTTTCAAGTTTCAACTATGTTGAACAAAATGATGTCTCAAAATTTTGATGGGATGTGTTTGGGGACAGGGTGGGCGTGCGGGGGGGGGGCTATTGGCCCTTCAATCACTTTCGACTATTATAAATGGCACTAACCTTTTTAATTTCCAATTGAAAGAGCCCTTTTTGAAGTTTCTACAAAATCGCTTTCTATAAAAACTTTTATGCCCCCAGGGCATAACTTACAACCCTTGGCCTGAGGGCTGCGGGGGCAGAGGTTTTCATCCATAAAAACCTAATTTCCAAAATTTTCAAGTACGTTCAATAAAATGGCTATCTAAAAATTTTGATTGGATGTGTTTGGGGGAAAGGTGGGCTTGAGAGGGGGGTTAGTTGCCCTCTAATGACTTTTGACTATTAAAAAGGGCATTAGCCCTTTGAATATCCAATCGAATGAGCCCTTTTTTAGATTTCTACGACAAGGATTTCAATAAAAACCTTATATGCCCCCAAGGCATAATTTATAACCCACGCCCTGAAGACTGTGGGGCGAGTGGTCTGCTCAAAGGTATAATTTCCAGAATTTCTAACTGCGTGGAACAAAATGGGTATCTTAAAAATTTTATTGGATGTGTTTGGGGAAATGGTGGGCGTGGTAGGGGTGTTAATTGCCATCCAATCACTTTCAACTGGTAAAGATGGTACTAGCCATTTCAGTCTCCACCCAAATAAAATCTTTTTGATGCATAGGCGAGCACACCTTCTATAAAAACTTTTAGGATCCCAAGGGCATACTTTACCAACTGGATGCTGAGGGTGGTGGGGGGGGGGTGTTAACAACAAAGACTTAATCTTATGAACTTTCAACCCCGTTGAACAAAATGGTTATCTCGAAATTTTGATTGGATGTGTTTGGGGAAAAGGTGGGCGGGAGAGGGGGGCTAATTGCCCTCCAATCACTTTTGACTATCAAAAAGCCCTCTAGCCCTTTGAAATTCAAATCGAATGAGTCTTTTTTGAAGTTTCTACGACTACGCTTTCTATAAAAACCTTATACGACCCTAGGACATAACTTCAACCCTTGCCCTGAGGGCTGTAGGGGAGTTTCCTTTTCAAAAACATAATTTCTATCTGGAAATCAACTAAGCTGAACAAAATGGCTATCTCAAAATTTTGATTGGATGTGCTTCGGGAAATGGTGGGCAGAGAAGTGGTGTTAGTTGCCTTCCAATCACTTTCGACTATTAATAAGGGCACAAGATGCTCCAATTTCCAATTGAATGAGCCCTTTTCGAAGTTTCTGACAACTTCTTCGTTCCGAAGTGCCCTGGTCTAAAGGAAAAAATAATAAATAATACATTGTGCCAACATCGTTCTTATATGTCCCCAGGGCATAAGTTAAAATCCTTGCTCTGAGGGTTGGGGGGGAGTGTCATCCTCAAAGCCATAATTTCCCGAACTTTCAACTACTTTGAACAAAATGGATATCTCAAAATTTTGATTGAATGTGCTTGGGGACATGGTGGGTGGGAGAGGGGGGCTAGTTGCCCTCAAATCACTTTCGACTATTAAAAAGGCACTAGCCCTTTGAATTTACAATCGAATGAGCCTTTTTTCAAGTTTCTACGACTACGCTTTCTATAAAAGCCTTATATGCCCCCAGGGCATAACTTACAACCCTTGCCCTGAGGGTTTTGGGGGAGTGTCCTCTTCAAAACATAATTTCTATCTGGAAATCAACTAAGCTGAACAAAATGGCTATCTTAAAATTTTGATTGGATGTGCTTCGGGAAATGGTGGGCAGAGAAGTGGTGTTAGTTGCCTTCCAATCACTTTCGACTATTAAAAAGGGCACAAGATACTCCAATTTCCAATTGAATGAGCCCTTTTCGAAGTTTCAACGACAACTTCTTCGATCCGAAGTGCCCTAGTCTAAAGAAAAAAATAATAAATAATACATTGTGCCAACATCGTTCTTATATGCCCCCAGGGCATAACTTAAAATCCTTGCTCTGAGGGTTGGGGGGGGGAGTGTCCTCCTCAAAAACATAATTTCTGTCTGGAAATCAACTACGCTGAACAAAATGGTTATCTAAAAATTTTGATTGGATGTGTTTGGGGAAATGGTGGGCGTGGAAGGGATGTTAGTTGCCTTCCAATTACTTTCGACTATTGAAAAGGGCACTAGCCATTCCAATTTTGTGTCGAATGAGCCCTTTTCGAAGTTTCTACGACAATTCCTTCGATACGAAGTACCCTGGTATGAAAAAAAAAATAATACATTGTGCCAACATCGTTCTTTACTTAGTCAGCGCGATTGCGCTTCCTATGATTAATTTTTAAACCATTAGTTATTGGCATAAGTCATGACCTTAACCCCGGGGCTGTGGAGGTTATTTCTTCACCGGGGACATAGGGGTTGGAATTTTAAGCTGTTTCCAATATAATGGTTAAAATTTGATTTTGATAATGCGTCTTGGGGGGTTATGGACGACGGGTACCGGAAAAGGCCTCATAACGGGGGTATGGTTACCCCCTAATAAGTTTTTATTCTTTTAAAGGCCACTAGAACTTTCATTTTTCGAATCGGATGAGCATCATCCCTAGTTTCTACGACCACCCCTTTGACGCGACTTGTTGGAAAAAAAGAAGAAAGAATAAATAGGCATGAAAGGCACACGGCACTTTACACGGGGAGTGCTACAGGGCTACCTCTGATGAATGAAAAACAGACAAAAAATAAGTAAAAAGAAAAGTTTCATCATGTGCAAATTTCAGAGCAAAGTTGCAACTTAATACGAACTGAAATTACCTAATTACTGAGTTTGAATCATTGAAAATGCGATATATTAAATAAATATACCAGAGTAAGCGCATCGAAGCACACAGCAAAAATATGTGTAGTTGTCATTAAAGTTAAACTTGAACTTGAGCATGAAGAGTGGGAGACTAGGAGAATGTGCGATTTCCTTCAACTTTATGATAGTTTATATTTATTTTCATCCATGTTTTCTGGCCTTTCAGCTTTCACTTTATTCATATCTGCCGGTTTCTAAAGATGATGTCATTTTAACGATAGGCAAAAACGTTAGTTTTAACCAGTTTCTGTTATTTAAATCCACACCCGTGATTGCCAAAATGTTAGGGGGGGGGAGGTTCAGGATATCCTTAGGATTAAACAGACGTAACGTCCCCCCACCGAGTTTTAAGCCCCAATTTGTCTCAGTCGTTATTAGCCCTACTCCCTACCCTAGAGGAGATATTGAGTGTAATAATACAAGGCAAATCTCCCTCTGTGAATAGGTATGTGTGATAATTCTTATGCTTTAATTTTACTAGTAGGGACTTTTGAATGGAACACACTTTTGCAGTGGCTCCCTTCTTTCATATGAGCAATTATTCGTAAAGATGTAAATCTTGAAAATGTAATGTAGTGTCTTTCTATAGATCTTTTAATCAGTTGGATCTATTTGAAAATGTAACTTTGGCTCACAAACGTCATTTTATTTTTCTTATGGGGAGGGGGGATTTTTTATGAAGAATTTAGGAGTTTCTTAACCGAAATGAAAATAAAAGAAAAAAAAAATCAAATTGATTTCATCTTGGCGTGGTTCCACATGGTATCACTGTGCTGTTTCATTCCTAAAGTGATATAATTCCTTTTTTTCGTGATCTTATATTATTAGAATCGTAAAAATATGTTCTGAAGAATCGTATGAATTTCATCAACCCTATTCCATAATTACGGCATGGAATGGTTAAACTTGGATGGACATAAACTGAACGACATCACAGTTATGGCTTAGCCTCTGCTCTTATTTTCTACTAAGCGTTTTCATACTTGTAAATATATTGGCAACAAATTTTTTTTTCTTCTTTTTTTTCACTAAGAAGGGGATTCTAGTTGTATTTCTTACGCTGTTTTAAAATCTGCTTTCGGTGTTTTACTAAAGTGCTTGTATTCTCTTTTTGAAAAATTTGGATACATCGTAGTTTCATACACCTAAATTGATTGTTTAGGATTTTTCCTTAAGGAAACTTTCTATGCTTAATTCTAAAATCTAACCATACTTTTGCTATGTTTAGCAGTTCTTAGGTAATGTATTTTTCATATTTTGCTAGTCTAAAAAAAGATGTTAAAAGTAGAATTGCCAAAGCCCAGGGTGCTTTTCAGAGTTTAAAAAAGTTTGGAAGAATAGGAAGATAAGTCTACGAACCAAGATTAGAATATTGGAAGCTACAGTGATTACAGTGATCAAGTATGATTCTGATTCTGAAGTGTGGGCGCTCCGAAACACCGAAGGGGATTTGCTAGATGTTCTCCAGAGAAATTAGCTACGGATTGTTTTTGGTTACCCTTGACTGACTTACCGTACCTCAAACAGCAAGCTGTATGAGAAATATCATTCAATCCTGCTTTCTAAGGCTAGAATGAGATAAAGGTTGAGATGGCTAGGACAGGTTCTGCGGATGAAGGATGGCAGATTACGAAAGATAGTCCTCGTCATCCAACCGTCTAGGGCCAAACGAAAAGCTGGTCGTCCCAGAATGGGGTTAGAGGATGTCGCAAGGAAAGAATTAAGGGGAATGGGAACTTCTTGGGAAGGTTTAAAGAGGGAGGCTTTGACTAGACTTGAATGTAGTAGTAGTGGCTAGTTTGAATCACCAGGAATCCCACCAAGCAAAACGGCAAGTGTCCTCACACAAAATCTGCGGGTAATAAAAAATAAAAAATAGAGAAAAAAACAACAAAAACTAAGAACAGATTTGAGAGTAGCGAAAAAGTTGGATAAGAACCGCCCAATCGTTGATAATAAACAAAAAGTTTATTTCATCATAATATCCAACAATTAAGCGTGTGTTTTTTCTCTGTTATTTCATTTTATCAAACTTTATCTTTGACTTTCCTTTTTATTCAAAGTAATAACAGTCATTTTTTTCATTTCCTTTTTTTTAGCCATCTTGGATCAAGTGAAAGCGAGACATTTAGATGTTTATTTCGAATCGGAAGAGAAAATAATGACCAAATTGAATTTGGAAAGACCTCTTCATGAAATTCTTTCTGACCCGTCGATGGGAAACCCCGACGATAAGCTTCGGTTGTTTCTAATTTACTTCATTTGTGCGCCTTTGATTCCTGAGGTATTACATTGTTCTTAAAATAAATATTCTGAGGTGTGTGTAGTGAATAGGCCGTTTTTAAGATATGGTCGCTATTATTAAGCCTAATTTTATATCAGGCAGAGCGCATCTATTAAAGCTCGTCTGCTTGGAAAAGTATGACACGGAGAGGCTTGGTTTCTGTATTTTCTTTTTCAAATAGGAAAAATTTGGATTCTTTAACGTTCTAAATATGTTTTGGCTAAAAGATAACATTTTGTAAGCAGTTGTTTTAATTCCCCTCTTGACGCCTGTCTCTCATTTTGAGTAATTTAGGCTTGGTTGAATTTTCTTTTCCAGCTTAAAAAAAAATTATCTTCATTTGAAACTAAATCTGGAAGTAAATTCTCATAGCTCTAGATGCAGCTCACAGCATAATAAAGTAGAAATTTCAACTCTTTTTTCCAATAGTATTATAAGATTCCATGAGACTGGCGCGCAAATAGAATCAAAATTGACTTTATTCTGAATAAAACAATCTGTCTGTGTTGAAACTTAAATTTCTCTTGTGACCAGATACCTCCCTCTCCCTGCAAAAGCAAAAATAAAAAATACAAAATGATCCCTTTGGTTTATTTTCCTCTCGTTCTATATGAATAGGATAAAAATGTAGCTTAATGAAGAGGGTGTATTGTATAACTCAGTTTCAGCAGTTAAAATCTCATTATTGAGAAAACAATATCAATATTTTTTTTGTCTTAGGTGGAAACTTAAGATTTGTTGAACTTGAACTTTCTTAAAAAAAGAGACTTGTTAATAAAGATCTATTAAGGAACTTAAAACTTACGCAAAACAACCATATTTATCTTGTAAAATAAGAATTAAACTTTTAATGAAAATAGCCTCAACATACATTTATGCAGTTTTCAATAGTGTTGGGCGTCAAATAAAAAAAAAGAAACGTGTATGAAAATCGGTAATAAACGAGCTAAAAATATCTTGCCCAAATCAGCTTAAGATGGTGTATTGTCTCATTTGAAGGTGTCGTCGTTCTGCTCTCAAGTTTTTTGGATGTCAGATTAAGTGGAGATGACGTTTGCAGTTGATGTCTAGTTTACTACCAGATTTAATTCTTTATACCATGCGTGGTCGATAAGAACTACGAAAAATGCTGGGTTCTCGTAATTAAGTTTTGCCCCAGTATTATACTAGAATTTTTACTGCATAGATTTTTCCCATGAAGAAGTTGGTCTGAAGTTCTAAACCCTTTGATAAATGTAGTAATTATGGAAAAATGGCTTTATTTAATTAGGGAAGAAAACAGAATAGCTTGTATTTTGAATCCCAGGAAGGTAATAGACTGCCAAAGGCCAAACAACCCTGTGTAGTGCTTGCTAAAAACAACCTTGTCAGGTTGTTTTTATCAAGTAAACTCTTGTTATAAATTGTTTATAGAGTAATATTAACCGTTGTACCGTTTTCCATAGTGGCACACCAATTATTAGGAGATGGGAATGTCTGTGGATCTTTTTATGAAATGGAGGGGAAAGGGAGACGCATCAGTGCTACCCATACAAAAATGAGATTTTCCTTGTTGTTCAATTTAGGGGACTGTAGACCTCCAGCCAAAGGTTTTCGACATTGGCGATTTGTGCGTCATTTTTACAGGGTTTCAGGGTCTTTTTTGAAGCTCTCAGAAAACTGTCTTGTATTACAGCTTGATTTTTAGTTTAATGTGAGTGAAAATTAATCTATTACTAGATACTTGACAGTTTCTTTAAAAACTTCTTTTTTTTTAATATCAGCTGCAATAGGCCGTGGTTACCTTTTTACTTGGCTGCAACCGCGGTTGGAGGGATGGGGGGCTCTTTGCTTAAAGCTCATAAACTACGTTTTAGACCCACATTTTCAAATTCAGAGAGAGGCTCTTAAGATCAGTATAGGTCGAGGATTTGCCCCTAATCTCTGTTTTTTATTTTTGGAATAAGCTTGTTGCATTGGTAGTGATTCAAATTTTTCCAGTTATATAGTCTTACTTTTGATAGTATAAGTTTTCTTGGCTTAAACCTTTTCTGCTTTTCATGTCTCTTATAGGCCGCAGAATAAATAGGGTGGTGGTACAAAACATGTTTAAAGGAAATCAATATTATTCAGAATTTTTACAGTTTGACCATAATATGATCAGATATTGCTCTTTATGAAAATATTGCTCAGTCACGGTAAGACGTGCCTTACATTACTTCTATGACTAACAAACAATTTATTATTTCTTAGTACGCTGAATAATAACTTTTCATTTTCGTTTCATTTTTTTGTTTGACATTGTACAATGACAGTGTTGTTTTAATTTGTATACATTAATTTAATTAAATAGTGGATTAACATGAAAATCTAGAAATTAATAGAACAGAGGGCTTTTAAAAGCATTAAAACGATTAAAAAAATGTCCAAACCCTCGGTTAATATGAAATGTCCTCATTACTCAGACTCTTTCGCCACGCAAAGCTTTTGCCCCTAACTCTGTACATTTTCATTTGAAATGAAATGAATTTCGTGTTCGCCGTCTTCTTAATTCTCATGAAATGGGCTTCGAGGTAAAAAGCCTAAAAGAGTAAAAAAACTTCCATTGATGTAAAATTTACTCGACTTCAATGACACAAGTAGTTTGACGTTCATCCGTTATTTTCAGTCAGTGGCGTCGTTTCGGGGGGGGGGCAGTAATCTGGAGAAAAATTAATATATAGCCCATGTCCCCCGCCTCTCTGGATGGAGGCTCGTCTTGCCCACCCAACAAAAATGCTGGAGATACACCCCGGTGTTCAGTTAATTTCTATTTTCAAAATATACAATACATAAGCTACAGTATTGTCTCAGTCTTTTTTCTTCTTGTTTCAGGAAGAATATAACAAGTGTCAGCAAGCATTGGTCGATTCTGGATGCAATGTGACTGCATTGCATTATATCAAGCAGTGGAAGTAAGTTTGTTTTTTTCCTGGTAATTGATATAGGAAAATATAATTTGTGAAATTCCAATAGTGTAGCAAAATAATAAGAAGATACTCAATCTTCACATCTATTAAATGGCTTAGCAGGATTAGCTAAAGATTCCACTTGATATTTTCTTCAGACTTTGTGCATGGGCTTCTATGTATATAATACTGACATATATATATATATATATATATATATATATATATATATATATATATATATATATATATATATATATATATATATATATATATATATATATATATATATATATATATATATATATATATATATATATATATATATATATATATATATATATATATATATATATATATATATATATATATATATATATATATATATATATATATATATATATATATATATATATATATATATATATATATATATATATATATATATATATATATATATATATATATATATATATATATATATATATATAAAATCTGCATCTCGCAAAGGATCGTTCCAGGTAATTTCTGTGTCGGAATTACAACTACTATATTGAAGAAAAATAAGGATGCAACCCTGTGCAATTCGTATAGACCAATTAGCTTATTTAGTAAAGTTTTCGAAAAACTCTTATTGCCATTGATTGCCTCAAATTGCTAGTGGGAAGCAAGCAGCATGGGTTTCGAGCTCATGTTGGCTGTGCCACAGCTCACCGTATTATACGGAATTTTATGCGCAGTACATCTGCGAAAGGTTTTTCTGTTTTTACCTGCAGTGTTGACATCTCTGCCGCTTTTGATAGTATTTTGCACTCTCAACCGTTGTTATCACTTCTGGATTACGGCGTTGATCCTTACATAGTGTCTATCCTACAGTTTTGGTACAGTAATACTGTTATCCATATTGTGTTAGGAAGAACTAAGCAAAATAATTGTTAGATTCTTTTGGAAGGTGTACCTCTGCTTAAAGGTTTAAGACAAAGTTCTTGTTTAAGCACAACTGTACTCCATTGTGCCCCATATACTGCCACTAGAGAGTTAAAGGGAACCTTCAACCTTGATGGGCTAGATATCAGTTATTTGTCATATGCTGAAGACATACTGCTACCTAGCTTTTCTATTTCCGGGCTACGGGATAACCTTGCTAAGATTGCTGAACTTTATAAGTTTATTGGCCTTGCTGTAAATGTATCTAAATTAGAGTTTTGCATATTTAACAGGCCTGCAAAGTATAGTTTTTCTACTTCATTATATATCGAAGATATTGTGATTTATAAATCGGATAGTTCGGGGCATCTAGGTATTGATTATGGTCCTAAAACTAGATGTACTATCGGGCTTATTAAAGATAATATGTCTCGGTGTCTTACAAGACAAAAATTAAATATAAAAAAAAACAAGTTTTTCTAACTGAAAGTAAGGAACGACGTTAAAACTTAAAACGAACAGAAATTATTCCGTATATGAAAGGGGCTGTCCCCTCCTCAACGCTTCGCTCTTTACGCTAAATTTTTTTATTGTTTTAAAAAATATATTTTTGATAAAGTCAAAATTTAGAGTAATGAGCGATGCGTTGAGGAGGGGACAGCCCCTTTCATATACGGAATAATTTCTGTTCTTTTTAAGTTTTAACGTCGTTCTTTACTTTCAGTTAGAAAAACTTGTTTTTTTTATTTAATTTTTGAACGTTTTGAATTAATGCAGGTTTTGATTTTGGCTCACCGTACATGAATAATTAAAACACAATTTGCATATTAATTTTACTTTTATTTGGTTAAATGGCTTTCTCGAAACTTTTTTAATTTTATTTACGAACGTTTTTATTAGTAATAAATATACGAAACTTACGAATTAACTTACGTAACGAACTTCTATATTCATAGAATTTCAATACGTATATTAGGGGGCTCGCCTCCTAGTCAGTACCTTGCTCTTTAAGCTAAAGTTCGAATTTTGTTGCAATTCTTTAAAAATGACACATAATCACAAAGGCCGTTAATTAGAATAAATAGCTCTTATGAAAGTACTAAAAATCTTAGGCTTAAAGAGCGAGGTATTGACTAGGGGGTGAACCCAATCATATACGTCATATTTTCTGTTCGTTTTGATGTTGCTCCTTAATTTCAGTTGAAAAACTTGTTTTTTTATTTTATTTAATTTCTGATCTTTTTCTTTAATAATGCTGGGAAATCCGGCGCCCCCTTCATAGCAATGTCCCTTCCCCCATGAAAACTTCCTTCATGGAAAGATCTTCCCATATAACCCCCGACCCTCTCCCCACCAACCAGAAAAAATCCCCCCTGAAAATGTCTGTATACTTCCCAATAACCAATTACTATATGTTAACATTAGGTAAAGTTCGTAACTTTCAGCCCTCCCCTCGGGGACTTCGGGGGATTAAGTCATCCTAAAAGACATATTTATCATATTTTCGGCCATGCTGAACAAAATGGCTATCTCAAAATTTTGATCGGGTGACTTTGGGAAAAAATGAGCGTGGGAAGGGGCCTAGTTGCCCTCCATTTTTTGGTCACTTAAAAAGGGCACTAGAACTTTTAATTTTCGTTCCAATGAGCCATCCCATGATTTTCTAGGACCAATGGGTCGATACGATCACTCCTGGAAAAAAAACAAAAAAAAAAAACAAAAAAACAAATAAACACGCATCCGTGATCTTTCTTCTGGCAAAAAATGCAAAATTCCACATTTTTGTAGATAGATAGATAGATAGATAGATAGATAGATATTTATTGCAACAAAAGCCTTTTCGGGCCATGGCAAAATAACAAAACAAAAATAAATACAAAAAAAAACACACACATTAAATTACACACAATTCATCAAAAAAGTTTCTCTATGTGCCATTTACCCAACCATCTAAAATCATCAAAATTTCTACTTTTTAAAAAATTTTCAAACCAATCCACCCCTCCAAAATCAGTTGAAAACACTTCCCTCCTCAAATTTCTTAACTCCTGGCATGTACCCATAAAATGGATAAGATCTTCCTCCTCTCCACATTTTTAGAGACACGGTCTTTGCTACATCAACGCTATGGCTTCGATTCTGATACCCTCTTAAAGCTAAGATCACAAAGGTGCTCGAATCGAACCGATGGTTGTAGGATATTAGACTAAGGCTTTTAGAGCCCTTTTTTATAAATTGGACGGGAGGGAGGGTAACATCGCCCCTTTCTTGCCTTTTTCGCGCGGGGTTTAATCATGGAAAAACACGACGCGAAATAGGAAGTTGAAATAGTTATTTCATGTAGAACATCTAAAAATACAAAACTATGCTTCTGGAGGCAAACTTCCTGAAATATTTGAATGTGCCACCTAACACGAATAGAAATTAAACTAAAGGACAAGTGCTTCTAATGAAAGTAAAGAGTGGCATTTTAAGCGCGAAACGAACAGGAACTTTCCTGTATATGAGGAGGGCTGTCGCCCCCTTAGCCCACTATTATTCACGCTAAAGTTAAAATTTTTCATAAAATAGACTTTAATTTCCCTTTTTTACTTCCATCACAACACTTTCATAATGTTGATTAAAATTAGTACTGAGCCAGAGCACAAAGTACTTGAGAGTCATTAACAAATAACATTTTATCGCTTAAAATTGCTTAAATGAATGGTTGGAATTGAGAGTTCACATACACTTTGTTTGTTGAATCTCCAAATTCCTCTTAAAATGAGTTTACTACTAATGTTTCAAGAGGTTTACCTTCAGTACAAGTGTTTAAGCAAATAATTTATTTAGTTTATGAGTGTTTGGTCATTTAGCAAAAGTATTTGCTACGTCATTAAGAGGTATTTGTCGAGGAGCCATAAGAAATAACAAATAATTGGCAGATTGGGCCAACCGATTCAGGGTGCTTGTTTAAGTAAGTAGGCTATGAATCATAATTGAAGGAAGAATATCATTCAATACTTGTTGAAATGCCGCTACCTCACATCTAGATCTGAAGCTATAAACCACAGTTTATATAATTATCCAGTAGGATCATTCCCTATCTCACCCATTTTAAAAACCCGGACCGGGGTGCGAGTGCTCCAGAGAACGTAGAAACATAAGCGGCATCAGATCTTTTCGCGGGTAGGCAAGTCAAATTTCTCTTGGACGCGAAACTTGGCTTCAACGTTTGAACACTTATTTTGAAGAAACTAATTTTAAATTAATTTATTCCAATACATACATGAAAATCAGTAGTTAGTAGTGTAATGTTATTATTAGATGTTTTTAAGAATTAAAAATAGGTTTCGAAGTCTCAAGTTGGTTTCAAAAGCATTTTGAGAAAGTTTCTGCCAAAATGCGTGTTCCAGGGTAATTGGACCGCTGATGGCAGATCAAATGAGAGGAGCTGTTTGTACGCGTCGATATAAATATATATATATATATATATATATATATATATATATATATATATATATATATATATATATATATATATATATATATATATATATATATATATATATATATATATATATATATATATATATATATATATATATATATATATATATATATATATATATATATATATATATATATACTACGAAAACTTTACGAAAAAGAAAGTTTTTTTTTAAAGAAAAGTAAAGGCCATATTAAACTTAAGATCAGTAGAAATAGAAGCCTACAATAACTCAAACTCAACATAACCAGAAATTATTATTAAAGAATAAAAAAAGAAAGGTAAATAACTGATATGGCGGTAAGGCTGTATATGAATTTATATAAATGTATGTATATTGGTTTGTTATAATGTCAAAGATAAATATAATGTTGGTTTAAGAATGGAAAGAAAGACAAGAAATAAATTTACGACAATAATCAAGTAAAAAATAAGTTTTATTTGAAAAATACCATGAAGCGATGACATTTGATTGTGATATTTGGTGCTTCACATTGTTATATAATAATTAGAACCCAAGTGCTAGAATTGTTCTCAATCAGGAACCCTTATCGCTATCTAAATTCAGAAAGTGCAAAGATTTTCAAACAGAGGTGTTTATTGTTTAAAGTTCAGGAAAGGTCTGCCCATTCCATATGAAAAAATTGATTGAAAACGAAACTAGTCTTATCTAGGCTCTCCGCCAAAACAGGTAACTAGACTTTTCAAATATCACAGGAACTACAATCTGAGAAAATAAATATCACGACGTAAAAAAAAAATGATAAACTATCCAGTTGCGGATCCAGAGGAGGGGGGCGAGGGTTACCCTCGTAAAGCAGTCTAAAGTAGTGTAATTTACCTAATTAACGCAAGTTTGCATTAATTAAACTTGCTCTTAATGTAAGTTTGTCGGATCAACCTACTTTGCGCCCCTCTCCCCTAAAAAAAATCCTGAATCCGCCCCTGAAACCATCACACCTATTCCACCAGTTATTAGAAGAAAAAAAAATTCCTTATTTTCACAAATTTCATCAACCCCCCGCCTCCTTTTTACAAAATCCTACATAGGCCAATCATTTGAGTCCACTGTATGTAAATAATAGATTAACTCATAATTTTTATATAAGTTAAGTCACACCTGTGAAATGGGACAGTTGCAAACCGCTTGGCCGGCTCACCAAGTTTTTTTCTGCTTTTACAATTTCGAATAATGCCCTTACTAAACATTTCTCATTGATTGACGCAAACAAACTGAATCATAACTGCACGAAGAAGTGGGAGGAGCTTTTTGTTCGCACCGAGAACGAAGACCAGAAATGATCTGCGATAAGCTTACTGGATAATTATATAAACTGTGCTATAAACCAACAAGATTTAGTGTTAGGCTTAGGAGCCAAGCGTTAGGCTTAGGAGCTGGTTTAATGAATTTCCCCTTCTCCTTTGCTCGAGAGGATACAAGCGGCTAAAATTACACGAAAGCTGTCTCTGCCTGGAAAATATAAAGCTAGTCCTTCCATATGGATGTAGCCTAACCTTTAGTAAAAACAAAAGAAAATAATAAATGAAATGAAAAAAACTAATTATACCATTTTACGAAGAGGAAAAAAATGGAATGAGCAAGGCAAATGGTTTTTTCACATCAATGTAGAAAAGAAACCAAATATAAAGACTAGGCTATTTTAACCTCACTATCGACATTATAGGCAGAAAACACCAAAAATTAAAACATATGTACAGTTTTCAAAACCGACCCTACCTATAAAAAAACATACGGTGCTAAATCTTGTGAATTTCATTTGAATGTGTCCTTTGCTGACTTACCAAGACCATTGGTTTAGTACGATATTCGATACACTTCCGCAAAGACAAAGATAACGTCCTTCGAGAAGACAAAGATAGCGTCTGAAGATAATTCAGCATCTTTGTCTTAAATTGATACCAATTTTTTAATGCTGCTTAATTTTCATCAGTTCTATTTTCCTTGTTTTTCATGGGTTTCCTATAGAAACATTTCCTTGGGTGGAAACGACACACAAATTGGGCAACTGGATTCCTGAAGGGATCACTATGCTACTGAATGAAATATCAATGGATCACTATAGGTCTAAACTCACAGAGACCAAAAAGGAGGGAAACCACCCCCTCACCCGGGCCGGTTTTTACTACCTGGCCTCCCATAGCCCATCAAGACACTCGATCAGAATTTTGAGATAGCTAGTTTGTTCAAAATAGACGAAGGTGTTCTGAGGGATAACATAACCCTCAGGGCCAATGGGACAAGGTTCGTAAATACTGCAGATTGACAATTGTTCACACATAGCTTGTATGGTGGAAAAAGGGGGCATTTTTAATCTTGGGTGTGCGATTGGCTTAGATCTTAAGTGATAATATTCTCAACCGAGAGGATCACCAATTTTGTTGGGGAAGGGCAGAGGGTGTCGTGACGCCTGGAAAAGGGTCAAAAAGTTTTTTGTCCTTGATTAGTCTGAAAATTCGAGCCTGATGTCATTGGGACAAGAGTTAATATGGGCATCGTCATCCCGACCCCTCCCCACAAAATGGGGTACAAAAATTGCCAACAATTTTCTTTCTTGATCGGTTCAAAACTTTAAGTCTTTGGGCTAGGGGAACCCAAATGCAGAATAAAAAAAGAAGAAGCAATATTGGATCCCCTGAAAAAGGCCCGAATTCGGCTTGAAACTTGAAACCTTAATTCCCTGGGCTAAGAGGATCCTAACGTACAAAAGGAATTTTTATTTTGGGATATATGGGCCCAAAAAGACTCATTTCTTTCGACAAGCTTGAAACCCGTATTCTTAATTCCTTGGACAATGCGAATTCCAATGCACAAATTAGTTGGACAAATTTACTTCTCTGAAGATGGCCCGGCCAAAGGACTAAAAATCTTTTTTTGTATTTGTATAGGTCTGGGTCCGCAAATATAGGACTAGAAAATGTCCTAAAAACCTTTTTTTGGATTTGCTTGAAGCTTTCAAAAATTGTTGTATTGGCTAAGTGGACACATTTTTTTTATTGGGGGGGGGGGGGGCTCTTGGGTGTCCTGAAATGTGCCAGACACATTATTGTCCCTGAACAGTTTGGAACTTACAGCTGTGTTTCTGGGCCAAGGGGAACTCAATATTTTTTGTTTTTACATAAATATGCCCTATAGATAGGGTTAAGATAGGGCCAAAAATTGTTTGTATTTATCGGCTTAAAACTTATATCCTTAAGTATTTGGGTTAAGAGGACCCCAATACACAAGTAAAAAGAAACAGAAAGGATATTGATTCCTCTGATAGAGTCGTTTCTTTTCTTCCGAACGATCTGAAACTTTTAACCTGTCAATTTCTGAGCTAAACAAACCCCCCTCATGCATAAACAAAACAATCTCGGTCGAGGGCACGGGCCCCCTAAAAATGGGCCGAACCAATGAGTCCCTAAAAATGAGCATATTTTTTTTATTGGTTTGAAATATATATATATATGAAATTCCTTCCTGCCCCTTTCTGAAACGAGCCCAAAAAAGGCTTGTAAGCCTTTTTTTCGTTGGCTTGAAACTTTCATAGATCGTTTTTGGGCTAAGGGGACTCTTAGACAGATCAAAGGTACTAATTTTTGGTCCCTAATCAGTTCTCCCTAAATACAAAATACGAAGTACCCTTCCCCCTCCTTCACGGAAGATCTGCATTGAAAGTTTCAACTTGAGTCTCCCAAGCCGGTCCAGAAACCGTATAGCATATTTAATTTACTTCTGCCTAATCCCCCCAAGTTAAAATTCCTGGCCCACCTGGCCTCCCACTATCCCCTTGAAGTCGATCCCCCAAACCGTTCCTGAAATATTAAAAAAATACTATTTTGATAACATGGGTGCAAATAATGTATTTCGGTTTACATCGCTGCTACACCAGGAATAGATTTTAGTCCAACTGAAATTTATGGTGCCAAAATTTTAGGGGGGTTGGAGACAAATGATTTACCTCCCCCCGGTTCATGTTGACTAGCCGCCTCCACAACACTTTGACAAGTTTCACTTCTACTAGGCAACTTATTTGGAAAACTCAGATCCACATTAGATCTTTTGATTTACTCAAGTACCTATGCACTTTCAGTAGCCTAGTATACCCTGGGGAAACTTTGGAAAGTCTTGGTTTAGCGAATATTCTCTAAGAACTCCAAGCTGTTCAGACATCCAAGAGCAATCATGCCCGCATTTTTTGCTAAGCACTTTAGCTTAGAGTTATTACCTCTGGGGCCTTGGGGGTTACATTAATCCCGGAGGTGTAGTCATTAGACGTTTCGACTATTCTGAGCTAAATAGCTACCTCAAAATGTTTACTCTATGAGTGATACCCCTCCCATGTTTCAGAGAGAGAGAGAGAGAGAGAGAGAGAGAGAGAGAGAGAGAGAGAGAGAGAGAGAGAGAGAGAGAGAGAGAGAGAGAGAGAGAGAGAGAGAGAGAGAGAGAGAGAGAGAGAGAGAGAGAGAGAGAGAGAGAGAGAGAGAGAGAGAGAGAGAGAGAGAGAGAGAGAGAGAGAGAGAGAGAGAGAGAGAGAGAGAGAGAGAGAGAGAGAGAGAGAGAGAGAGAGAGAGAGAGAGAGAGAGAGAGAGAGAGAGAGAGAGAGAGAGAGAATAATTCATGGAAGGCCTATAGAATCAACTCTAGTACGTTGGTTTTGATATTTTGATAGATGTGTATTCTTGAAAAGCACCCTAGAGGTTTTATAAGCATTCCTTGTCAGTCAATCAAGTTTGACAAAAATATGTATTTGGTTATCCTTATTTTATGAATGGATGTGCTGAGTAAGCCCATAGTAAGTAATTGGAATTCACTACAGAAATAAAATGGTGTTTGCGTGTCGAGTAGAAATATTCCTCTCACCAGCTGAGATGTCTCTGTAATTACCACTTTTTTGTCTTACCAGCCGCCTCTCCTCTATTATTATAGCCTCACACTATGTCCTTTTAAATGGTTGGAATTCGCAAACACGGTGTGTGTAATATTAGAGAAAATAGTGGGTCTTCAGGAACTCTGTTGATAATTGCTTAGAAAAATGATACTTTGAAGAGTGGAAGGTGGTGTACTGTAATTAATACCTGACAGGAAATCCTCCTTTTGGTAAGACAATTTTGAACCCGTCCTTTTCCTGGGGATTTTTGAATGGCTGTTATATGATAGTTAAAACTTTTCAAATAGCATAAGGAAGGAAATAAAGGTCTAACTACTACTGCTACAAACTCGTTGCTACTTTAAGCCGCCCGAGGCCAACACATTGGCGAAAACTCATCTACCCAAGTTTCTGTTTTGGAGACATACCAGGATGTCCCCAGAAATTTTGTAATTTTTGTAGTCACATCTCGGCCTCATCGGTAGTGCCCGGCCTTTCTCTTACCACTTTTTGGACCATCTTGTAGAACTTCTCTTGGTGTATGCTCATTGTCGTCTAAGAAAACACCAACTAAGCCACTTATTCGTGATGAATATGTTGGGTGGGGCCGAACCAATTTCATCATAAGGAATCGCATTTGACTCCTCATCGACAAGTTTCATTCTTAAATTAGCATTATGAAAAAGTGCTTGCATATCTTCCTCTTTCAACAAATATAATTATCTTTTCGTTTGGTCGAATTGCGAGGTTTTTCATTCAGTCGTTTTGGTCGCGAGCTACAAATTCTTCTGTTTGTTTGTTGTTTTTTTTTTGTACCGTGCGCTATTATGAAAACGTAATTGGCAAGTTGAATGTTATTGACAGATATTTTGTGTCGGAATTTATGTTATGGCCCTCGTATATAGTTCCCACGAACGCCTTATTAAACTCTTTGCTCTTGTTTTGAATTGTGCAGTATTGCTTTCCTTTTTTTAAAACTAACATTTTTTGTGTATTTTTTATGCATTTTGTACGGATTTCAGAGGTTATCTTGTCTACATTGAAATCATCAAATCTACCATTGGTATACACGAGCCTGGTATTTCGGGCATATCAAAGGCTGTTTTTTTTGGGGGGGGGGCTTTTCGAAAATGTGTTTTGGGTCTAAATTTCCAAAATTGCCCAGGGGAACCTTTGGACTCTTTTAATGACCATTTACCCTTTTACCCAGGTAAAAATAATGATCATAATATGAGTTTAAACAGAGAGCACGAGCGGTCACATTGCTAAATTTTTAAAAGCGCATATTTAAGGGACCTTAGTAATATGATGAAGGAGTACGGTGTTCTTTTTTCTGAACTATAGAAAAGCATGTTCATTTTGGAAGTAAGACGGTTCACACTGGTATATGCTTCATCGCTTGATTTCTGGGAAATAATTGTAGTAGAGAGGGAGGTGCTACTCGTGTCACGGACCCCTGCTGCCACCTACAACTTTTTTTAACACCAAATTTGGGCATAGAGTCCCTAGGGAGAACACGTGGTTAATGGGGTCAATGTCCTCTTTTTTCCAAGGTCGATTGTTTTATTGTTTTAAGCGCACGCTTTAAGCCAATGTCAAGGTCGATTTATTTGTTGTTGTTGTTGTAAGTGCACGCTCTCAGAGAATGTCAAGGTTAATTTATTTGTTGTTGTTGTTGTTGTAAGTGCACGCTCTCAGCGAATGTTATGAGTTTCCAGAAATAGGAAACATTTAGATCACGTGTTTCCTTCTCAGCCAATCAGCGAGTTGGTTACATCCCCCTTCTCAGCCAATCAGAGGGCTCGCAAACATATTAGTAGCCGATGGAATAAAAGGGAAGATTTTTTTGCTAAAGTTTTATTAGTCTGTGAATAGAATTCAAAGGAGTGAGAACAGTTTTGACTTTACTCATTTGGATATATATTTGTGTTGATGGCGATGAGTGGAATGTTTACCCTCTTAGAAGTTGATAGTGGAGTTGAAGGTAATAATACAAGAGCACCAAACATTGCGGTGGAAATCACGAAAGGATCACGTATTTGTCTGGAATAGGATGTAGTACATGCAAATTATGTGATATCCTTGAGCACATTTAAAATGGAGGATCAATTATTTTTCGCCGCTAAAGTTGATATAGCACATGTGAATAGACTTCAATGTGCTTTAAGTGCATTGGTGAAACATATCGAAGGCAATAAACTCTATCGCTAATTGTACATGCACAGTTTTATTGTTGTTATAATTATTCAATAAAATTGTTTCGAAATCGAAAATGTCCCAAATCTTTTCTGGTTAGGACTAACGAATCTGGGTCAGTCTAGAGTGAGCAGTCAGAGTGAAAGGATTGAAAAATTAATAAATTTGAGAAAGAGAGAATTAGATCAAATCTAGTGTTTATGGAAAAACATTTGATTTTGGATGATGATTTTCTCGAGATATCTCTTAAACGCAGGATATTCTCTTGTCAGGGAACACTTGACAATATAATGAGGAGTGATTTTCCCCCATTGGACTATTGTATGAAACTTTTAAAATATGACTCAAGTGCTTATACTAAATTTATTGATATATTAATTGGAACAAAGCAGAATCATATCGTGGATATACTTTTGAAAATATTGCCAATGGATTCAATGTAGATGGCTCCCCCCACCATTCGAAAGAAATAATGTTACAAAGTTACTCCTCTCCACATGTGTCCACACTGAATTTATCGAGCGAAGACGCTCAGTTTCGTTTCCGTGAGAGAGTTGACATAGGACACCAAAAATTTTTCTATATATGTCCATTGTGCTTGTACACTCTTGGCAGTTGGACTCAATGTGAGAATTGTACAATTATTGATGACTATAGTAAAAAGTGCAAATTATGCAATCCTTGTAATTTACATAGAGGCTATACAATACAAATTAAAGGATGTAATTCATGTCTTGAAGAGGTGTGTGACTCTCACCCTAGAGGGCACCTGTGCTCCAATTGCCACCATGATAAATGTGATCAGTGGGAGAATACTTACCCCGCTATGATTGGAAAGAATTCTAAACGTGATTTTAGTTTATTTCTACGAGATCGGTATCGTCGTGGATTTAAATTATTCTGGGAAGAGGAATCTGGTCTATGATTCAACTGTTGGGGTAACAAGACAATTTGGTTTCTACGTCATCATTGTGATGACACTGCCTACTATGACTATAAACCAAGTGATTTTTATTTGGCAGTTACCGAATGTGATTCACCATTTGAAAACACTGTATGTGATATTGCTTCAAATAGACAGATTGAAACTCGTGAATTTCATAATATGAAAGCAAATAGTATCATTGACTATACAAAGAGATATGACAAAAGTGAAGTTACATTGTACTGTAGAAAATGTGACCCTGACTTTGCAGTCAATCAAGATGAATATACAGTGAATCAAAATGCTTTACCAGCATTAGTGGTTCACGACAGTTGCCTATACACAGATGAAGAAATCTAAAGTGAAGATTTAAAGACATTGTAGTATATACATGCATTTTATTAATAAACAAATTCACAAATATTTTTTAAGCACTTTACTCGTAGGGTACTGAAATCAATACTTTATAGGTCTGAAAGGATTTTTTCCACTAGAAAGTCGTTCACACGTAGATTGTCAACATAAATGTGGAGAAAATACTTGTAAGTATAGCCGCGAAATCGGAATACAAAATACAGTAGTGCATGGAAGCCACAGCTTTTAGTCGTTAGATCCTTAACCCTCTTCCGATTTTGAATAATAGTTTTCCCACTGCCCACAATATAGTTGCTGATGTGAGGCGTTTAAAATGTATAGGTTAGACAAAGAGGGTAAAAAATTCAATCGTTTTCATTTTTTGAAAGATGCACAGCCAATGACTCATCAGCACAGTCGACGGACTGCTATTAAAAGTAGTGAAGTATCGTTGACACTTTGGATTTTTCCAAGAAAGTCCAAAGGTAGACAATAGGATTTGTACTGGGACATGTAGGGGTCCATATTAAATACATTGATTATTTGACTGGTGTTCATGGCGCCAAGTCTAGTAGAACACTGCCTTCGGGAGTGATTTCCCAACAGGTTTCATATTGATTTAGTGAGATGAGTGCAATACTCTCAGACAATGGGTCAGCAAATGTATACTCTAATCGCACACTGCCCGTACGTACTATACTCATATCCTGTGTACCTGACAAATCCAGTACAATGATACCGTGTGTTTTAGCAAACATATCTTTAGTTATACCTTTTTCAAATAGTTACGAATCATGATCTAGGGTTTGCATGGTCAACTCATACAATTTTCTATAGCATTTATCAAAGGATTGATTGTAGAGTGGGATGCCATTTACTTTTCAGACAAGAGACGAAAGTCCAAACATCTCGAATTTATGCGGACATTTAGTCCATGATCCTATTGCACTGGCGCTTTTTACAAATGCCAATGCGAGTTTTGACGGAATTTCACCATTGATAAAGGATGAATCGGTGAAGGTGCGTGAGCCCATGGCAATATGACGTTGATTGGTGATTGTATGAGGAACAAGTAGTTTAATGTTATTGCAATTGGCTCTCAGTTTTTCCACTGCCAAAGCAACATAACTCATAACTTGCTGTTTGCTTACATTTGGTATTGGCGAGGTGAGGGAGAGACTTACATCAGGATTGGCAGTAAGTTCTTTTCTCTATATGAAATTGGAGGGTGCAAGCCTCAATATTATATCCACTTTAACATTGGGCGGCAGCCATTGGGGTATATTAAATATATCATGATATATTTTCCCAACTAGATGTAATTCACTAGTTGTAGCATTTTTAAGCGCATCTGTACTATCAGTATTAGTAATATAGTCATATCCATTTGAAATGCCCCTCAATTCATTGTATGATTTGGGTGACAGTAGCAGGAATTGCATATATCTCGTATAATTCGAGAGATTGTTGCCAGTGCTCAACAGTGTGCCATTGATGTTGACACTAATTTGACGAAATAGATTGTGTAATATACAATTTTTATAGGAGATTCCATCGACTCGAATTGGCATTGTATTATTGGATTTTCGGACTTTCATATGTAAATCTATAAATGTTGAAGACATGTCCATAAAGTAGTCTTCATTGGAATAAATTTGAAAGTGGATATTATCGAAGAGGGGTTGTTGTGGATAAAATTGTTCATAGTATCCATGCTTGACACTCACATCAACATTTTAAGCATTGAATAGATTCAATGAGGCGGTGATTGAAGGTTGGGAATCCTTATGCGGTAAATAGGACAGTTTAGGAGAAGAAATCTAGTTTTGATCTACCAATTCTCTTCCTGGGACTTTTTCTTCTGTTTACAGCCCGTGTCGGCTTTTTCCTTCTTTTCTTTGACAAGAGGGATGATGTTTTTCGTTTCCGACCTGAGTGGAGACTGATGAGTGATGCATTGTTTCTCGACCTTTTTAAGCCTTTACCATTTTGTTTTAATCTCTCGCCAAGGGTTCGTGCACTGGACCTAAGATTTTCCAAAGCACTTTTTTTAAATCCTTGCCAGAGCCCAAATCGTATAGTGTAGAGGACGCAATAGCTGTCACAGCCGGTAAAAGATATTTTCTAGCCAGAGGTAGCGAAGAGCGAAAGAGTTTATCAAACCAACTGCCAAGACCATATCCAGAGATTGACGTGTGTCCTTTATAATATTCCGATATATTGCCATGTTGTCTTGGACTGAGAGTATAAACATAGCAGTCAATATCAGGACAAATGCATACCACTTTTCTATTAGACATCTTGCTTTTGAACGATGGGACGAAAATGGCATGTAATCACAGCCAAACCTTTTGAAATTGCTATGGGATGCCCCAATTCAGTTCTCAGTGCTAACTGACAGAGTTCCAAATAGGAAATGTTTACGGGAATATATCGAAGATGCTTTATATTGTAATGGTGAATATGTTCTTGATTGGTTTTTCGTTCAAGAACACGTAGGAGGGGAACATTTGAATTACTAACCCGAGATGTTTCCACAAATGAGGAATATAGAAATATACAAGCGTCTGTGGAGAATGCAGGTGGATAGTCAGAAAAAATGAAATGAGTATTTCCGGCACTTTTGTCATTGAGTATATTGATCTTAAAGCCAAGAACATCCTTTAGGTTATCATTGAGAATAACCTTTTCACTGGCAATCGGTGAACTAATTTAGATCTTGCCCTCCTACTTTGAATAGTTGAAGTGAAAAGCTCCTTTTTTTTGAGCGGAAAGTCTTTTATTAATAGAACGACATAAATCATTCATACAGGTGAGTTCCTCGTAGGGTAATTCCATGTATGGATAATCCATCCAATTGATTTTTTGAATTTGTTCTTGATCACTTGAGGTTGGCGGCGGCCGATCATAGGGTCTAATTTTGATTTCATATTTACGATCCTTTCTCAGGATGTCGTAGGTATTTTTGAGAATACAGTCGACAAGAGCTACTTCATACTTTCTATTGTCTTCGAATTTGATGGTGGGGGAGAGTTTCGTCCAAAACTCACTTTTTCTATTCAAGTCATTGTAGAGAGGATCGAAAACATTGGACATAAAAGTCACATAGAAATCATTGGGCATTCCTAATATCTTCAGCACTCACACAAAAATCAAAATCTGAGTTGTATCCTAGCCAGCGAACAAGAATCTGTCTCTTGCCCTTATGAGTACGACTCTTTAATATCTTTTCAATTTGATATATTTCGCTAGTGTTTCTAATTTTTTGCAGTTCATATTCATAAGAGCCGCCGAGACTCTCATTATCTTTGCTATCTCGCAAACGATAAGTTAGGAGTGTGGTTTCCAGCATTTTGGACACTTTAAAAGTTCGATGCTCCATAAATACTTACCATTTTCAAAACTATTGGTGGTTCTGTTAATTCGAACAGCATCACCAACATTGAATTTCTTCTTCACATTTTTTTTTCTCTTTTTCACCCTTGGAGTATTGCTTTAGAAAAGCATCAAATGTATTTTCATTGTAGTGAACATCTCGAGGGCTTGAGTTGGACAGGGATCAATGGGGTCGATGGTTGTATATCTGCATGATTTTATCTTAATCATGAATAAAAGCCGCTGTATTTTACAGGCTACAATAGCTTGAAATTATTAGACGAATTTTTCTTTTTAATCGTTCAGCCACTGCAGCTTTTATCGAGATGTAACTATGATAAAGTGCTGTATTACATTTCGATAGAACTTTTTGCAAATGGGGATTAACGAATTCACTGCCACGATCCGATTGAATTTTTCTAGATGAATCGTGTTCTAGAATATTTTCAATTGCCCAAGCAAGTTCAACACCTCTCTTTGATCGTAGTGGAATTGCATAGGCATAGCGACTAAAGGCACTTATTGCCTCCAGAATATATTTGTAGGGTGCATTGTGACGTCGTTGAATCGCGTCTAAAGCTAAAAGATCCATTTGCATTATATGCAGACGGGAAAAGGATTTAGTTTGTCGATATTGTTTGCTGCGAAGCCTATGATTCCGATGCAGTGTGTAACTCGGTTCGTTCATTCTCTAGATACTATTTTGCATTTTTCAATGTGGTGGTGCCGGAGACAACTTTAGAAAGCGTTTTGAGAGAACTTAAACTCCTCGCTTCACCAATATTTTCATAGACACCTTTCAGAACTTTATCCATTTTGAACGTAAACACGTAGTGTAATGTCCACTCCCTTTTGCACACTGGAGGATGAATCAATTCGTCTTCGCTTTTGACTAGCAGCCACAGGTGTTGTAAAATCATTGCTGCTGCTGCTATTAGTATTTTCAAATATTGAATCTTCTTCTTCTTTTTTAAATGGTGTTGGTGCTGGTGTTGGAGGAGGACTATATTCTCTTAGTTTCTTAAGAATTTGATTATTGCCAATAAGACTTTTGGGGAAGTTTGATACAATTAGAAAGGTGTATAGATTATTGTCAAAGGATAAAAGTACTTTACGATTCGTCACCATATCACAAATTAAATCAACTAGATTATAAATTTTTCCCTGAATTATAATTTGTTTACCTGTGCTATCGACTTGAACTTGTTCATCAGCAGTTTCAAACATGAGATATGATAATACTCTTTTACTTTGTTCTCGATAGGTCACTGGCAGTAGGTTGCCAATTTTCGATACAATTGAATTGAATTCCTTCTCCTTTGATGCTGCTGCAGAATCATGAGGAGATGTTTTCTGTTTAGAGGGATCAGTGGCGACAGCGACGGGTCTCTCACGATAAGGTTTATGTTTGTCCACACGTCGCAATGCATCTTGGAGTAAAAGTAGTTTTTTATCATCGGCAATATTCTCATCATTAATGAATTTGCTTAGATTGTCTTCAAAATGTTCGACGGGTGAGAGGACAAGTTCAAATGGTGTCAATTTATAGGGTTTAGCCATTCTCTAGAGAAAACTGTTTACAAGTCCTGCAATTATTGGCAGTAAAAGTGTGAAAAAGCTACCGCCCGCTTGAAGGAGCCGTGTTTTTTTTTTATTTTTTTACCTTGTTTTTACAAGCCAAGGCGCGTATAGTGGAACGATGTTTCTTTGTCTGTTGTGTAACACCTTCTGGCAGTTGAACATTGCCCTCAGTTAAATTTAAACAAAGTTCAGATATTAGATTAATGAAATATTTGTCAACACCATGTTTGAGTATGCCCTTCCTGAGCAAGGGTTTTGAAGTGCTTAAAACGGAAAATAAATGCCGTTGTTCGTGTAGTTTCTTCAGTGTCATAACGTCAACTAATAGCCTTTTCTACTGTTCACTGGAATATATACTGTAATTTCATTGTTGAAAATATCGGTGACTACACGTAGATCCTCGGGTGTGCTCTGTTTAGGATCCAGCAAAATGTAACTGTATGGTTTGTTAGTCGCCTGAGTGTACGCTGACAACAGAACTTTAGGGGCGCCTGGGTATATCTGTTTGTTGAGAGTTATGAGTGAGCTAGAATCACGAACAACCCGATAGAAAGTATAGATAGTGCAATTCAAAGCAAGGGTTCCCATACATTTTCTCTGATGAAACGGATTGTGTAGAACTTGGGTTATGGAAATGTGTTCATGGTGGAAGTGAACGGTGAACAGTTGTAGCATTTCCTGTGAGAACTGTTCAATGGATTCAGCCAAATCTTCAATAATCAACCACGAGTTCGATTCAATACTATTGAAAACATCAAGTCCCCGTATGAATTGTATTGGTAGGGTTGTGGCAATAGCTTTTATTTGATCATAGGACTCCTTCCAAATACTATAGCAATATTAGATTTTTTTCGGCTTTTACAAGAACATTTTATCGCAATTTCGAATTATTCTAGTTAAGAGTGTTGTTTTCCCCGACATTGAGGGCCCACACAGAAACGACCTGAAGGGTGTTTTAAATTGATACATGTTGTTGCTTCTGCTGCTGCTGCTGTTGGACTACAACTAACTGTAAATCATACATGCCCAATGAATAAGTAGTAGTAGCAATAATTTTCCCATAGATCTATCTAGTACTGGTTAACAACAAAAAAACAATATTTCATGGCAGCATTTATTTCGACAACATGAAAAAAAATATTTGTTCAACAGGAACTGCAAGGAAAAGAATGACAATTGTTCAACAAGAACAACAACAATATTTCATGGCAGCAATTACTTCGACGCTGCATGAAAACTCTATTTGAACAACATGAACTGCAATGATAAAAATGACACTTATTGTCTTTAAACACTTTTTTGTCCATCAACATGAACAACACTTATTGTCTTTAAACACTTTGTCCATGAAGAGCAACACTTATTGTCTTTAAACACTTTGTCCATCAACAGCAACACTTTATTTACATTAGTAGCAAACACACACTTTTCTGTACAAAACATGAGCACTTGAAAAAAACACTTGAAAAAAAACACACTTGAAAATTCTGAACTAGCACAGTTGAACATAACAGTGAATTTAAAGGTGGGGTCCCCCCCCCCCCGGGGTCGCGGGGCCGAAGGCCGGCCGGCCGTGGGTGGCACCCCCCACCCCCTGGGCGGCCGCGGGAAGGGCCCCCCCGGGAACGGTAGGGGTGAAAAAACTGTATACAATAGTTGTCGTCACTGCTGCTACAGGTTAGTAGTTGGGTCAGTGGTGGTGGTTAGATTGGGTTAGATGAGGTTGGGTTAAGATGAGGTTGGAGCATTTAATTTATGAATGGGATTGGTGGTGGTGGTTAGTTGGTTAGTTCAGATTAGGTTAATTTATCCAGACCAAGTTGATTACGATAGTTAATGCATTCAACTCGGTCTAAAAAATGATTGTGAACATGTGGCAAAACACTCAAACTATTCTCTAACAAATGGGCTTTGTCAGATATACATGACTGTGCCTTGCTTTCTTTTCTTACACCACAATTTCTTTACTGTTGAGAGTTAATTGCAAGCACCTGTGCTCTCGGAACTAGGTTACTTTCTACACAGTCTCTATATACGCTCATGTTGAAATTGCTCTTTACAAAATGTTTGGGCACCCCTTTACACGCCTTCTTTTCGTCCCCACCATGAGTTTTCACGCACTAAACTTTAGGGCCAGGGAATACCCCCCTGGATATCAAATCACTCCCCGTCTCTGATTTTAACATTAATAGTTGGTTGGGGGCTTGATGTTTCACCAACTCTGGGTAAAGTGATGGATTCCAGTTGGGGAAATCCATCCACGAGCTGATGTGTTCCCCCTTTTATAAATCACCCAATAAATCTTCGGTCCCATTTACCTTTAGCAGCAGAGAATCTGTATCCCCATAGTAAACTTTAACCGCCCCCTCCGGGGGCCATTGCACCTTGCACACATTGTAAAAAAACGACACTATGAGCTTTTTTGAAATTTCTAGTACTGAACTACCGCCTGCTATATTCTTGTTCAGTACCACATTTCGCTTTTTCCTGTGTAGAAGAACCATGCCAGCCTCTATGCTCGTGAATGATGTAAAATTGGGGTCGGTAATAATTCGTACACACTCTAGAGGGTCAGTCACGAAGTCACTGAGAGATCTATTACGTAAGCTTTCACACATTTTGACAAACGCTGAATTTAGGATGAGCTTGTACAAGTCCTTCTCTACCTTCGAGTTTGCCCTAGAGCGTTTATCGACAAAAGTATCGATAAACGTTTTCAAATAAGGTTTCTGATTGAACTGCAGGACCCTATGTATTTTGGTGATCTTGAAACCATTGTTCACCCTCCAGTGCAAAAGCACATGGTGAACAACGATATTCTCTTTAGGGTCCAAATCAGTAATCAGTTTTTGTTTAGAGGGAGTCCAATGCATCCCCACATCCTCAAGCAATGATCGATTGTAGGGGCTCAGCGAGTCCCTGGTCACTGGTCGATTGATACAGGGAAAAACAAAATCTTTGACTGAGTCGTGAAGCGCCAGCGGAATGTGACCGTCAATTTCATAGAACCATCCTTGTGGCCCGTTGTCCTCGACGGTGTTAATGTCGGGGAACTCACAAGGATTCTCAAGCCATTGATAGTTCCCACATGGCAAAGAGTAGTGGGACATTGCCGAGGGGTATAACCAGTTCATGTCCAAGAACACTACATTTGAATTTACACCGGTGCTTTGTCTGCTCGGATCGGTTGACAAGACGCGGTCCCCATGAAAAACATACCCTCCCCTCATTGAACGCTCTACAAAAAGGTGTTGATCTACATCTGTGATTAGGCCTATTTCCTCCCTACTAATTTTTAAATCAAATCCATCACTAAATGGGGTGTGGAAAAATAATATCCTATATCTAACCCGAACTCTGAATAGATTTGGTCTGTATTCTTACAGACTATATCCAACAGAGTTAAAACGTCACTGGCCAAGTACAGTCTACAATAATCCCACCCATTTTTACAATTCCCCTTAGCCCACACCTTCTTGGCAAACTCATACTCCTCGGCTGTGCATTCACTGTTGGTCAGTGAATTGTAAAAAGCTTCAATTGGAGGTAGTTTCACCTCACTTAAGCGAGCGCCAGAACAGTAATAATCATATGCGTATACGCCTTTGCAGGTTAATAGATTATACATTTCACTGTCTGGAAAGTGCTGATTAAGCAAGGGAAAGCTATCGAAATTGTCGCTTTTCTGTGCTTGAATCAATTGGCTCAATGCCTTCGGAAAAAAACTAAAACAACCTAAAAACCTGATTTTATTCCAGCACGTACGTCCATTATCCACTGCCCACTTTTCGGCCGATTTGGTAATAATGTTATAGGAAAATGTATTATTTACCCATGGACTGTCTACTCCCACTCCCTCCCTGTGCATACGTGCCAGTACCGTCTAAATAAATTTTAAATCATAAATAGAGTTGTGGATGCAAACTGGGATAAAAACTGCTGGCTGACGTTTAAGTTACATGATTGATGTGCTACCCCCCTAACATTACGACCCCCCGAGGATATTTCCTGCCACATGTGATCGTGGTCTCTGACTTTCCCCCTCCCCCCTCTTTTCCCTTTTTCCCCTTATCCTCCTCTTCAAACTCCCCCTTACAAACCCAACATATTTTTTGATTTTTAATCGCGAGACGATCCTCTACAGACAACACCATTGGATAATGGGTATTTCTCAAACGAGAATTAGCACCATTATCCGTGCCAATCAGTTTAGTTAATGCGTTGACGATACACTTATTCTCGTCCAATTTCTCGTCTATTTCTAACAACTTCATGGTGTTAGAACTGTCTCTTTGTGCATGAGCATAGGACAAAGCAATTGCCTGGTATTCTTTGATACGGTTTGGATATTGGGGGTCATTCATCTCCACCAGCTTGGCTTCACAGTCCAAAGATATTTTGTTTCACTTGAGAAGGGTGTTTTGGAAGATTTTAAAGCGTAAAATGGACCTATCCCCAGAAACCGTTTCCACTGTCTGATAGTCATGCCAGCTACAATGCTGCATATGACCCCGTAGTTTTATATCGCTATGGAATCAAGACAGGCATGTCGGGCAGTAGAAACACTCCCCCCTATGCTTACCACCCCCCAGAACTCTACTAATGTCGGTAATCGGGGTAAAAGGGCCAATTGCATTCGGTTCACTAGGGGGTGTGTATAACAACCACACCCCGTGTTTAACCAAATCATTTGACGGATTCCATACTGAAGAAAACAATCCTCTCTTTTGAAAATAAGTTTAATCTTAAAATCCTGGCCAGAACTGAACCACTGCCATGCTAATATTTAAATAGGCAGTGTCTCGTTCAAAAATATCAATGCTTCTTAGCGCTGCTGATACTTTTCACTTCCAGCACAAGATACATATAGCGGAAAAATCATAGCCTTCCTCCCCATGTACAACCCAATGATCTGCAATCATCTTGGTAGCGTCACGTGCTAGAGACTCGTATGCTGATATGAGGAAAGCATACATGAAACATTTTTGACCTGTTTCAAAACAGATCTTCTGGACACCTTTACAACCTACTAGATCTGGATTATAATTTAAAATAGTATCCCTCTCAGACCTCGCCCCCCCTCTTAAAATAAAAGCTTTCTTAAATTTACAAATATTAACGCTTAAATTTTCAATAAATAAAACTACAGACCCGCTCCCATTTTCGTTATATTTCTCAAGATGCGCAATAATTTGATCTACCCAATCCATGAAAGCACCCACAAAATTTTCTAAGTTTGATTAAATTACGCTCATCTTAGAGTGTATATAATAATAATAAACCTCGCTTTCCCCCTCATTTAAATAAAAAACCTTTAAAACGATAGACATCTTAATTGAATCCCTACCTCCCCACAATTGAATTAGATTCTACAGTAGCGCACGAATTATATCTACATAGTCATTCACAATTTCTACGGGATCAAACACAAATTTTCCCCCCATTAGTGAATTAAAAGGATCCCCAAACGTCGCAGTGTAAACAACTATTGCATTTAAAATTGTATTCGACAATTGAAAATCGGGAAAAGTTGTACCCCCCTCCCCCTCTTGTATATCATCCCCTCCCCCTCCCCCAAGTTGTTCAACAATATCTGGGGTATGTTCCACTTCAGTTGTTTGAAGTGGATTCGTTAGGGTATCGGAGGCTGGAGGAGGAGGAGGGTTCCCCGTTAATTCGTTTGTAAAATCCTCCAGAAGCTGTAGTGTATTTGGGCTCAAGTCCCCCTGCCCAGCTGTGCTATTATCTATATTAAAAAGAAAATCGTTTATAAACTCATAAATATTTAACAGTACTTCCAGTAGAGAGTCACTCCATGGGGAATTGTTTTGTTAGTCCACCGATGCGCCCTCTCCCTCACCAGCTGATGAGGAAAATGGTGAATATGGGACCAATGATCGTACAATCTATAAATGAAAAATAGCTTATTTTCAAAGTGTTCAAATCATCCCTACTGTTTTTAAAATTTGGATTATTATTTAAAGTCAGCGCTTAGTAGTAGCATTTGGTTAATTCATCTGAAAGTTCCAACTTAAGATATTTACAATCTAACACAACGCTTTACATAGAAGGCGGCAATTTGTTCAAAAAAAGAGATAGTCAAATATTTAAACTACTAAAACTAAAATAATTAAGTGCTAGTTTTTTTTTTCGTGGTGCTTTTTGGACCCGCAGCGCATCCCGCAGCGCTTCTATAGGACCATGGTATTTCCTGACGCGCTTCCTCACAATGCGTCTTGAGCCCGCAGCGCTTCCCGCAGCGCTTCCCGACCCTCCCCCTTTACATAATGCCCGTCAAAAGTTGAAATATTCGCTTAGACTGCATAAGTCGCTATTTTTCTCTAATTCCACACAGATTCAGTGAACTCATGAGTTTAATTATGGTAACCTGTCGCGTGCGAGTCTTCTGATTTCCAAGATTGAACTTCAGACGAGAAAAATACCGGAAACCGTTAGCTTGGTTTCCCCTCGTTGAAATCTTGGCATGATAGAAAGCTATTTAGAAATATTCAGTGTAAATTAGAACGCTGATATGTAAGAGATAGATAAAAGGAATAATCTCTCTCTTAAAACTATGTGAAGAATAGCATTCACAGAGTTTCAAAGGTATCTAAAACTGTATGTGATAGTGAAGAGATAGGAATGCATAGAAAATAGTAAAGATTAGAAAAAAAGAGCGGTTTGACAAGCAAAAAAATTATATTTAGGTATTTCTGAGTGGATGGAACAGTGAAATTTAAAACGGGGTGTTGGGAGGGGATTAGAGTGAAAAGAACATTTTAATATCTTCGACAAGGTTGTATTAGGTTGAAAAATCGGTTTGTTTTGATATTTCTTGGTCTTGAATAATAGAAAACAGTGAAAAGACAAAAGTAAAGAGTAAAAGGGTCTCTAACAGCTAAAAATAGCTTATTTGATTAAAAAAAAATACTCACGTCTTCAAATTGATCAACCACTTGACTGGAAGCTGGAGGCTTGACCATTACATGATAGGGAGCCATTGGTTGGTCTATGACTGGCCTGAAGGAGCCATCCCTTCTATCTTGCATGGAAGGCACAGGACTTGACGGAAACAGCTGAGGAGAGTGCACTGGCACTTGATGGGGAGCTGATAGCTCAGATATTGCGTGAGAAGGATCCAATGTTTGGTCTACGGCTAGTCTTGAAGTCCCAGGCATTGTATCTTGTCCTGAAAGCCCTGCTGTATGATTGGGGTTCAAATGGATCATATCATGTCCATCACTATCTTTCGCAGTCGGGCTAGTGATATACCGGGCTCGTGCAGCCGAGGCTGCAACTTGACGAGGCGGCATTGAGGCTCGATTAGAGGGGCTTGCATATATACGGCATCGATGTCGCTGGCTTGTATAGCGAAATTCTCCACCCGTGTGGCCCATTGTCTTTTCGGTTTTTGACTAGACTGCATTGGGGCTGGCACTGATCGGGCTGTCTCACCCACTCTTGCTCCCTTTACAGCTGGAGGAGGCGTGCATTCTTCGCTATATGCGTTACCCCTAGCTCTTTTTACAGCTGGAGGGGCCGAAATACATTCTTCATAATTTTCCTTAAAGAAGAGAAAAAATTAGTATCAAAATAATTTTCCCCTTTATTTTAAAGAAAGAAATTAGTACCTCCTTTTACAGACTTTATTGTCAGACATAATTTGTCTAGTAAAGCATTTATCTCAAAGAAGCCCCCTCCTCCACCCCTTTTCAGCAAAGCAAAAAGTAAAAATTTCGCGAGAAATATATTAGACTTAGAAATCAAACGTTTTTATTAGACAACTTGTAAAAATATTAAATGTTCCAGTCTATAGGCTTTAAATTAGATAAAAAAAAGATCGTTAACCCAGTGGCCTATAGGCCTAAATTTTGCAAACATAGGTTAAAATGCTATTCAATTTACACATAATATAAGCTTCATGCAACTCCCAAAGACTTTTCTTTCTAGCCTTGCATATCAGCATTGCACAGTTTGTTTTCATTTTACAATGATGGCGATAGAATTGAGGCATTATCCTCTCCCTCTTCCCTTTTACATAATTTACTTGCAACGAGGCTGTTAGAAGTGAGGCATTGCCCCCTCTCCCCCCTTTTACATAATGTCCTAAATATATTGTTAGACCTTAATTTGAAATAATCTGTTTCACTTCTCCAAAATAGAGCGTCGCGTCTGCGCTTAATTATTGCAAATGCATATTGTGTTTTAATTTTGACGGAAGAACAGTTTCTTTGACGTTCGTAAACAAAGCCGGAAAAGGGTGATAGCTAATTTTAACCTCGCATAGAGCATTGTGTCAAAACAGAGCGGCATTTTCTTTAAAAATTGACAGAAGTCAGTAGACACTTTAAATCACATTAATTTAACGAAAAGAAAATTATTTCTATTTGCGAGAATTTTGGTTGTAAAACAATGGGGGAGGGGGTTAGGTTTTGAGGGTAAAAAGAATATATTTTATGTTTTCTATCGAGTATAAAGATTGTATAGTGATGTTTGTATTAGAGTATGAGGGGGGGGAGGGGTGACCACCTGAATATACTGGAGGGTGACCAAGGAAAAAAATTTTATTTTAAAATAAAAAATAAAAATTTACTTATTTGGTAAATTTTATTTGCCAAGGCTTCTAATTCATCAATATTATCCATTGTTGTATCAACTAAGTCAAAATACTTTCTGATAATTAAATCACATTGCATGTCCGTTATATACGAAATCTCAAGGGTGAATTGTTATGTAAGCAAGCCCTCTGATTGACTGAGAAGGAAACACGTAATCTAACGGTTTCCTATTTCTGGAAACTCATAACATTCGCCTCGAGCGTTCCCAAAACAACAACAACAACAAATAGTGTTTCCTATTTCTGGACACCTTGACATTCGCTGAGAGCGTGCACTTACAACAACAACAACAACAAATAAATTGACCTTGACATTCGCTGAGAGCGTGCACATACAACAACAACAACAACAAATAAATCGACCTTGACATTCGCTGAGAGCGTGCACTTACAACAACAACAACATCGACCTTGGAAAAAAGAGGTCATTGACCCCATTAACCACGTGTTCTCCCTAGGGAGGCTATGCCCATATTTGGTGTTAAAAAAAGTTGTAGGTGGCAGCAGGGGTGGGTGACACGAGTAGCACCTCCCTCTCTACTAATTGTAAGTTTTAATTGTAAGTAATAATTGTAAGTGGGAAATATTGTAAGTCCAATTCAGTGACTCTACACTCTAATAACATGAGTCTGTCAGTGTCTCCTTGTCCGAGGTACTTACGGCTTAAGTTTCAGGCCGTTCAGAAAAATGGTTAATGTCCCTTTTGGGCCCCATTTTCAGGTGAACTACTATATTTTCTTAATTTTACTTTTTTTGGGATGCGAATTGGGGCCCTTTGACTTAAGGACTATCAGATTTAAGTTTGAGCCAATCGGAAATCCAATATCAAAGAGCCTATCCCTCTTCCTTTTTCCACCATAAAACACATCTGTAAACAATTTGCATATATCACAGCACTAGCCATAGGGGCTGTGGAGTTCATGTCCGCCCGGTGAGGGGCACTTATTCGACTATTCTGAGGAAAATGATTATTTGGAAATTCTTATCGGATGTCTTGAGAGACTATGGAGGGCCAGAGTAGTAAAAAGGTTGTTGGAGGAGAGGTGGATGCCCTCCAATCACCTTCAACCATTAAAAAAAAACACTAGAACAAATGAGCCTAACGAATGAGCTACCTCCAAACCTCCACGACCACCCCTTACATACGAAGGGGTCGAAGAAAAAAAAAATAATACGGTTAAGTATCTCTAAACTAAGGCAGTGCTAGAGCACTGAAGATTAAATATATATCGGTATTGACCGTTTATTTTTTTTGGGCCGCATATACCTTTCGGAACAAATGCGCCGCCGTACGGTAATATGACCTCAGAAACTGGGAAACTGAATTGATTATTTTCTGATAATTCTAATTCTATTGGCTGTCTCAGAATTTTTAAACTTATTAGCAGTTTGGTCCTCTTAGGACTTAAATTGCTGTTTTGCGTCGCAAAAGGTTGGAAAACGCTACTTTGCTGTGATGTGGTCTCTTTTGCTACTTCGAAAAGCCGCTAGAATTTTCAATATCTGTTCGAATGAGTCCATCCTCAACAGTCCAAGGCCTACCCAGAAAGTTTGGAAAAACTCAGCCTTTATTATCATTGCTATTAACAGCTGGAAATTATTCCAGAAAAATTAGAATTTTTAGCGTAGACGCAATTGAATGATTTGGCGTGGATTGATCCGAATGTTCCGTTTTTTAGGCGCTCTTTTTGCTAGTATTTCTGTATTGAATATTAAGTAAATGTGCGTGTGGGATTTATATATTGTGTAATATCTCTATGCTATACAGAGTTTAACTTTCGATCCCAACTTGAAAGCCGAGCCTTCCAAAACACGTGTTTAAAACTATTCAATTTGTGCCTGTTTTACCACTAACAATGATCCCAACGTTCTTAGTACTTAAAATTAACATTTCTTGCTTTCTCCTTTGTAGGGCATATTCTCAGCCACAGATATCCACCACCACTGGCGGTGACTACTACTTTGGGGGTGGCACAAAGGCTGCTTCTCTTTTTAGCAAACTTGCAAAAACTTCAGCATCATTCATGGAAGGTGTAAAGAGCCTAGTCGTAAAGCAACATGTATGTTTCTTTTAAATATTCCAATTCTTTTATTTTGTATGTTACTTACAGTATCACTTCTAGTTTTGAACTTATTCAGAAGAGTTATACTTTTGATTCCTATCCACCCCCTCCCGCCTTCACGATGTGTTTTGTTCGCTTTAAACCTCCACCCTTGGATTGTGTAAAAAAAAAAGAAAATTACTGTGTGAAGCTTGGATTTGATATTGCAAATAAGAATTACTTGCAAATTGGTTGGTAAATCAACCAAGTAGTGTTGAAATGGTCCAAAAATAACTATATAAACATTGTTTAAAAATAACTAATAAAAAAATTTGTGTGTTTCTCCTTGCTTTGTCAACTCTCAAGCATATGTTTAATCTGACAAAAAAGTCTCAGAGTTCGTTTCTTAAGAAATCAACTTCTTATGCAATCATTTTGCTTATTTATGGGATTGAAAAAGAATACCCTGAGCTTTCAAGATGTATTGTAAGCAGTTCAAATTAGTATATGCCTATAAAGTTGGAAAAATGACTCTCAATCTCTTCCAACATTGAATAGGCTGGCCTTCTTTATCATCGATGTCTTGGGAGGTCTTCAAGGTAATCCTTTGCTATTTGCTCATCAGTGATGTGAAGCTTGAAATTATTCGACATGTATTTTCTGAAAAAAACGGTCTCCAAACTGTTTTTTTTTCGGATTCTTCTTGATTTATGCATTGAAGACTTTCTTCTCCCGTATTGGCTTCAACTTTGACTGGCATATGGATAAATTACGTAAAAAAAAATCATTTCGAAGAGGGCGTGTCACAGGATTAAATATTAGAATGTTCATAAATTAGAAGCAGCGTCGGTGGTTGTTTCCTCCCAAACTTCCAATTTTAAAGGCTTATGCTCTGTTTGTTTTTTTCACCTCTTTTTTTGTTTTATACCTCTCCTTGTAACTTTGAACAGGCCTCTTTGCCAAAGTGTATATTATTAGTGCTTGCGGTAGATATGGGAGATTCTCAGTATATAATAACTTCACTGATTGCTCGCTTATACATCTTTATATTTGTTTGAAAAACAGGACTGGGAGGAGATACTCTGAAGTGTCTTCTGACCGGATGCCCTTTGAAAAATTGGGGCGTGGGCTAATTGCCCATTAATTTCTTTGACCCTTAAAAAAACTAGAAGTTTCAGTATCCGGTCAATTGAGCCCCATCAAAAGTTAATACGACCACTCCTTCCACAAAAATCTTATATTCTATTTATATGCAATTAACTCCTAAGTTATACCCCTATTTCAACCCCTAAGTTATAGCAATTTGAATTTTGGACTATATTTGGAAAAAAATGGCTATTTCAAAATTTGATAAAATCGTTGATGATGCATTTGGGGGAAAAGGACAAAAGGAGGGGGGTAATACTAAGGGGTGGGCGGGACTGGCTGTGCACAAACTTCCCGTGGTGGCCCTGTTTTCACTAATCTTAGTGCACAACTAAAAAAACAATAAAACATCAAAACCTTATTGCCGTTATAACCGTTAGTTTTCTATTGTCTAAAACTTAGTAACAGAAAAAAAATAATTACATTATTAACTTTACATAAGAGATAACCACTCACAAGCAGTAAGCTATATAGAGCTATCCTCCCATTTGCGCTGCAAATGTAAGGATATTAGGGGGTCGGATTTAATGCTAGGGGGTGTGTCATTTGAGGCCTCTCCAAAGTTTATACGACCACCTTTTCCATAAAAACCTTATATACCCCCCGTAGCATAAGTTACTGCCCTTCTTCCGGGCTCTGGGGGAGGTAAGTTGACCCCGAAGTTTTTGTTATCTGATCGTTGGACTACTTGAAAAAAACTAGCAATCTCAAAATTTTGATCGGATACATTTGGTAAAAAGGATGTGTTTGGGTGTGAGGGGGGGGGGTAGTTGCCCTCCGATAACTTCTGACTAATAAAAAGGTAACTAGAACTTTCAATTTTAAATCAAATGAGCCACTTCTGAAGTTTATACGACCTCTCCTTACATAAAAACCTTATATACCCCGGGACATAACTTAAAACACTTGCCCCTTGGCTCTGGGGGTTTGTGTCAACCTCGGAGTTTCTATTATCTACCGTTTGAACCATTTTTAACAAAATGGCTATCTAAAAATTTTTATCGGATGAGTTTTGGGAAGGGGGGGGGGGGGGGGGGGGCTTATTGCCCTTCGATCTCTTTTAACTATTTAAAAGTCAACTAGAACTTTCAATTTTCAATCAAATGAGCCCTCTCTGAAGTTTACACGAGTATCACTTCTATAAGAACCATATCTGCCCCCAGGGCATAACTTACAACGCCTGTCCCAAGGCCCTGGGGGGCTGTGTCTACCCGGAATATTAATATCTGACGAACAAAGTGGTTACGTCAACCTTTTTATTGGATGGGTTTGGGGAAGAAAGGCGCGGAGGGAAGAGGGTATAGTTGCCCTCTGATCTTTTTTTTACTCTGAAAAAGTTAATTAGGACTTTCAATTTCCAATCAAATGAGCCCTCTCTGGAGTTTATATGCGCATCCCTTCTATAAGAACCATATTTTCCCCAAGGGTATAATTTACAACGCATATCCCCGGGCCCTGGGGGGCTGTGTTGACACCGGATTTCTTTTTATCTGACCTTTGAACTTTTTTTTAACAAAATGGTCATCTCAAAATTTTTATTGGATGGGTTTGAGGGAAAAGGGAGTGGAGGGGGAGGTGCTAGTTGCCCTCCGATCACTTTAGACTCTTAAGAAGTGAACTAGAACTTTCAATTTCCAATCAATTAAGCCCTCTCTGAATTTTATACAAGCATACCTTCTGTAAGGAGAATTTGCCCCCAAGGCATATCTTACAACACCTGCCCCCGGGCTCTGGGGGGTTGTGTCCATACGAGAATCCCTTCCATAAGGACCATATATGCCCCCAGGGAATAACTTACAACGGCTTCCCTTGGCCCGGAGGGGGGGTGTCAACACTGGAGTTTTTGTTATCTGATATTTGAACTATTTTTAAAAAAAATGGCTATTTCAAAATTTTTATCGGCTGGGTTTGGGAGAAAAAAGGCGTGGGGGGGGCTGTTGCACTTGGATGTCTTGTCTCTTAAAAGGTAAACTAGAACTTTCAATTTCCAATCAAATGAGCCCTCTCTGAAGTCTATACGAGCATCCCTTCCATAAGAACCATATATGCCCCAAGGGCATAACTTACAACGCCTGTCCTCGGGCCCTGAGGGATTGTGTCAACACCGGAGCTTTTGTTATCTGACTTGGACTATTTTTAACAGAATGTCTATCTAAAAAAAATTATTTGATGTATTTGGGGGAAAAGGGCGAGAGGGCTAACTGCCCTCTGATCACTTTTACTGTTAAAAAGTAAACTAGAAATTTCAAATTTCCAATCAAATGAGTCCTCTCTAAAGTTTATACGAGCATCCCTTCCATAAAAACCTTATATGACGCAAGTGCATGACTCACAATGCTTGCCCCCGGGCCCTAGGGGGTGGTCTCGACATCAGAGTTTTGTTATCTGACCTTTGAACTATTTTTAATAAAATGGCTATCTAAAAATTTTTATCTGATGTATTTGGAGGAAAACGCGTGGGAGGGGACTAGTTCCCCCTCCTATCTCTTTTGACTCTGAAAAAGTGAACTAGAACTTTTAATTTCCACTCAAATGAGCCCTATCTGAAGTTTATACGAGAATCCCATCTATAAGAACCATATTTGCCCCCAGCGCATAACTTACGGCGCCTGCCCCCAGGCCCGTGGGGGGGTGTCGACCCGGGAATTGGTGATATATGATCTTTGAACTACTTTTAACAAATTGGCTATATCAAATTTTTCATGGGGTGTATTTGGGGAAAGAAGGGCGTTCGGTGGGGGGGGGGGAGGGGTGCTAGCTTCCCTTCAAAACACTTTTGACTTAAAAAGTGAACTGGAAATTTCAGTTTCCAATCAAATGAGCCCTCTCTGAAGTTTTTACGAGTATTCCTTCCATAAGAACCTTTTTTCCCCCAAGGGCATAACTTACAACGACAGCCCCTGAGTCCTAGGTGGTTGTGTCGACATCGGAGTTTTGTTCTCTGACCATTGAAGTAATTTAACAAATTGTCTTTTTCAAAATTTTAGCTGATGCATTTGGGGAAAAAGGGCTTGGGGGGGGGCTTATTGCCCTTCGATCTCTTTTGACTATTTAAAAGTCAACTAGAACTTTCAATTTTCAATCAAATGAGCCCTCTCTGAAGTTTACACGAGTATCACTTCTATAAGAACCATATCTGCCCCCAGGGCATAACTTACAACGCCTGTCCCCGGGCCCTGGGGGGCTGTGTCTACCCGGAATATTAATATCTGACGAACAAAGTGGTTACGTCAACCTTTTTATTGGATGGGTTTGGGGAAGAAAGGCGCGGAGGGAAGAGGGTATAGTTGCCCTCTGATCTTTTTTTTACTCTGAAAAAGTTAATTAGGACTTTCAATTTCCAATCAAATGAGCCCTCTCTGGAGTTTATATGCGCATCCCTTCTATAAGAACCATATTTTCCCCAAGGGTATAATTTACAACGCATATCCCCGGGCCCTGGGGGGCTGTGTTGACACCGGATTTCTTTTTATCTGACCTTTGAACTTTTTTTTAGCAAAATGGTCATCTCAAAATTTTTATTGGATGGGTTTGAGGGAAAAGGGAGTGGAGGGGGAGGTGCTAGTTGCCCTCCGATCACTTTTGAATCTTAAAAAGTGAACTAGAACTTTAAATTTCCAATCAAATGAGCCCTCTCTGAATTTTATACAAGCATACCTTCTGTAAGGAGAATTTGCCCCCAAGGCATATCTTACAACACCTGCCCCCGGGCTCTGGGGGGTTGTGTCCATACGAGAATCCCTTCCATAAGGACCATATATGCCCCCAGGGAATAACTTACAACGGCTTCCCTTGGCCCGGAGGGGGGGTGTCAACACTGGAGTTTTTGTTATCTGATCTTTGAACTATTTTTTAAAGAAATGGCTATTTCAAAATTTTTATCGGCTGGGTTTGGGAGAAAAAAGGCGTGAGGGGGGGGGGGCTGTTGCACTTGGATGTCTTGTCTCTTAAAAGGTAAACTAGAACTTTCAATTTCCAATCAAATGAGCCCTCTCTGAAGTCTATACGAGCATCCCTTCCATAAGAACCATATATGCCCCAAGGGCATAACTTACAACGCCTGTCCTCGGGCCCTGAGGGTTGAGTCGACATCGGAGTTTTTGTTATCTGACTTGGACTATTTTTAACAGAATGTCTATCTAAAAAAAATTATTTGATGTATTTGGGGGAAAAGGGCGAGAGGGCTAACTGCCCTCTGATCACTTTTACTGTTAAAAAGTAAACTAGAAATTTCAAATTTCCAATCAAATGAGTCCTCTCTAAAGTTTATACGAGCATCCCTTCCATAAAAACCTTATATGACGCAAGTGCATGACTCACAATGCTTGCCCCCGGGCCCTAGGGGGTTGTCTCGACATCAGAGTTTTGTTATCTGACCTTTGAACTATTTTTAATAAAGTAATCGTCTAAAAATTTTTATCTGATGTATTTGGAGGAAAACGCGTGGGAGGGGACTAGTTCCCCCTCCTATCTCTTTTGACTCTGAAAAAGTGAACTAGAACTTTTAATTTCCACTCAAATGAGCCCTATCTGAAGTTTATACGAGAATCCCATCTATAAGAACCATATTTGCCCCCAGCGCATAACTTACGGCGCCTGCCCCCAGGCCCGTGGGGGGTGTCGACCCGGGAATTGGTGATATATGATCTTTGAACTACTTTTAACAAATTGGCTATATCAAATTTTTCCTGGGGTGTATTTGGGGAAAGAAGGGCGTTCGGTGGGGGGGAGGGGTGCTAGCTTCCCTTCAAAACACTTTTGACTTAAAAAGTGAACTGGAAATTTCAGTTTCCAATCAAATGAGCCCTCTCTGAAGTTTTTACGAGTATTCCTTCCATAAGAACCTTTTTTCCCCCAAGGGCATAACTTACAACGACAGCCCCTGAGTCCTAGGTGGTTGTGTCGACATCGGAGTTTTGTTCTCTGACCATTGAAGTAATTTAACAAATTGTCTTTTTCAAAATTTTAGCTGATGCATTTGGGGAAAAAGGGCTTGGGGGGGGAGTTAATTGACCTCCGATCTCTTTTGACTCTGAAAAAGTGAACTAGAACTTTAAATTTCCAATCAAATGAGCCCTTTTTGAGGTTTTTATGAGCATTCCTTGTATAAGAACCATATTTGCCTTCAGGGCATAACTTACAACGCCTCCCATTGGCCCTGGTGGGTTGTGTCAACCCTGGAGTTTTTGTTATATGATCTTTGGACTATTTTTAACAAAATGTCTATCTCAAGATTTTTGTCCGATATATTTGGGGAAAAACGGCTTGGGGGGGGGGGGGGTAAGTGCCCTCTGATCTCTTTTAACTCTGCAAAAGTGAACTGGAACTTTCAATTTTCAATCAAATGAGCCCTTTCTGAGGTTTATATGAGCATTCCTTTTATAAGAACCATATGTGCCCCCAGGGCATAACTTGCAACGCCTGCCCCCGGGCCCTGGGGGCTTGTGTCGACCCCCGAGGTTTGTTATATGATCTCTGAACTATTTTTTAACAAAATGAATACCTCAAAATTTTTACCGGATGTATATAGGAAAAAAGGGCGTTGGGGGTGGCTAGTTGCCCTACGATCACTTTGACTCTTAAAAGGGGCACTAGAACTCTCGATTTCCAATTGAATGAGCTGCCTTTGAAGTTTATACGACGACCTATTCCATATGAAGTGCCTCTGGAAAAACAATTAATAAAGAATAAATCAGAGGCAGCGCTATAGCGTTGCCTATAGTAAAGGCTATACGGCTCCTTTTATTATTTATTTGTTTTCCCAGAAGCAGTTCATATGGAAGAGGTCGTCGAATAAACTTCGGAGGTGGCTCATTTGATTGGAAATCGAGAGTTCTAGTGTCCCTTTTAAGAGTCAAAAGTGATCGGACAGCAACCAGCCGCCCCACGCCCTTTTTTCCCAAATGCACCCGATAAACAATTTTAAGATTGTCATTTTGTTAAAAATAGTTCAAGATCATATAACAAAACTACGGTGTCGACAACCCCCCAGGGCCTGGGGGCAGGTGTTGTAAGTTATGCCCGGGGGCATATTGGTTCTTATGGAAGGGATGCTTGTATAAACTTCAAAGAGAGCTCATTTGATTGGAAATTGAAAATTCTAGTTCACTTTTTTAAGAGTCAAAAGATATCGGAGGGCAACTAGCCCCCCCTCCACGCCCTTATTTCTCAAACCTATCCGATAAGAACTTTGAGATAGCCATTTTTAAAATGTAGCTCAAAGATCATATAACAAAAACTCCGGGGTCGACACAACCCCCAGGGCCCGAGGGCAGGCGTTTTAAGTTATGCCCTTGGGGAATATATGGCTCATATGAAAGGGATGTTCGTATAAACTTCATAGAGGGCTCATGTGTTTGGAAATTGAAAGTTCTTGTTCGTTTTTTGAGAGTCAAGAGATCGGAAGGCAACTAGCCAGACCCCCCCCCCCCCCCCCCCGTACGTCCATTTTTCTCTAAACTCATCCGCTACAAATTTTGAGATAGCCATTTTTTTTATTGGTTTACAAATTAGATAACAAAAGCTCTGGTGTTGACACGACCTCCCAGGGCCCGGGGGTAGGTGTTGTAAGTGTTGTCCTGGGGGCGTATATGGTTCTTATGAAAGGAATGCTCGTATAAACTTCAGAGAGGGCTCATTTGAATGGAAATTGAAAATTCTATTTCAATTTTTCAAAAGAGATAGGAGGAAAAAAAGCCCCCCCCCCACGCCCTTTTCCCCCAAACCAATCCGATATAAATTTTGAGATAGCCATTTTTTTAATAGTTCAAAGGTCAGATAACACAATTCCGGTGTCGACACTACCCCCCAGAGCCCGGGGGGCACGCGTTGTAAGATATGTCCTGGGGTTGTATATGGTTCTTATGAAGGGAATGCTCGTATAAAATTCAGAGAGGGCTCATTTGATTGGAAATTGAAAGTTCTAGTTCATTTTCTCAGAGTCAGAAGCGATCGGAGGGCAACTAACCCCTCCTCCTTCACGCCTTTTTCTCCCAAATCCTTCCGATAAAAATTTTGAAGTGACAATTTCGTTAGAAATAGTTCAAACATCAGATATTAAAACTCCCGGGTCGACAGAACCTCCCAGAGCGCGGGGACAGGCGTTGTAAGTTATACCCTGGGAGCATATAGGGTTCTTATAGAAGGGATGCTCGTATAAATTTGAGAGGGCTCATTTGATTGAAAATGGGAAGTTCTTGTTCACTTTTAAAGTGTCAAAAAATATGGAAGGGCAATTAGCCCCCCCCCCTCTCCTTTTTTTTCCAAATGCATCCGATAAAAGTTTTGAGATAGGCATTTTGTTAAAAATAGCTCGAACATCAAATAGTAAAAGCTCCGAAATTGACACAAACCCATTTTTTTACTTTGATATTGTTGCTTTGATACTAGTTTTGATACTTTGACGAACATTTGATGTTGAAAAAAACGTTTTATTTTGAAATAAAGAATTTTTTACAATTTAAAACTTTTTGGAATCAAAAACCAACAAAAATTCATTAAAAAAAAAACTTTCCGAAAAAGAAGTTTTTCAAAGAAAACTAAAGGTCATTTTAATCTTAAGATCTGCAGATACAAATACCTGTTAAAATTCAAACTCAAAACGACCAGAAATTACTATTAAAGAATAAATGAAACCCAAAACGAACAGAAAAACAATCATAGCAAAAAAACATACAACAAGTATTAATATGAATGAATAAATAGATCTTAAGACGAATAATGCTTAAATTGAATATGCAAATCAAGTTTAAATTGAATATGCAATATATACTAGTATAAATGAATGAATAAATCTTAAAGCGATTGAAACTTAAATTGAATATGTAAATCAAGCTTGAAAGGAACAAAAATCACTACAAACAATAGTTTGGGTATTGCCTCCTTCTCTCACTGTAAAAGTCTAAAACCTACTGTGTCATTGGCGCTTTACTGAAAACTATATGTGTTTTAAACAGTCTTGGAAAGTATAAAGAAAATCAATTTGAATATTTGATATAGAATGACATTAATTGTTGAAAGATTCTTCAGTTCAAGATTTTATTTCACTGTAATTTTATTTTAATTTTCAATGCTGTAAGAACTGGAAAAGAAAATATTTTTAATATAATTCGTTTTCAGTGAAGCGCCAATGACACAGTAGGTTTTAGGTTTTTACAGTTAAGGAAGGGGGTAGTATCCAAACTCTTGTTTGTACTGAAAATATATTCTTCTTGGACAATCTTAGAAGAATCTAATAAATTAAACTAAATATTTGATGTATAATGATATTAATTACTAGTTCAGAAGTTTACTGTAATTTTATTTTTTATTTTCGATATTAAGTACAAAAGAAAATATTTGTAATACAAATCGTTCTCAGTAAAGCGCCAATGACGCAGTAGGTTTTAGACTTTTACAACGAGAGAAGGAGGCGATACCCAAACTCTTGTTTGTAGTGATTTTTGTTCGTTTCAAGCTTGATTTGAATATTCAATTCAAGTTTCACTCGTTTTAAGATTTGTTTATTCATTTATATTAGTATCTATTGTATTTTTGTTTGCATTGATTATTTATTTAAGTTCTTTTCGTTTTTGGGTTTCATTTATAGTTCAATAGCAAAATATTTTTTCGTTTTAAGCTTGATTTGCCTATTCAATTTAAGCTTTACTCGTTTTAAGACTTATTTATTCATTTATATTAATGCTTGCTGTCTGGTTTTTGCTATGGTCGTTTATTTAATTACTGTTAGTTTTGGGTTTCATTTATTCTTAAGTAGTAATTTCTGGTCGTTTTTAGTTTGAATTTTAACAGGTATTTGTATCTGCTGATCTTGAGTTTAAAATGGCCTTTACTTTTCTTTGAAAAACTTCTTTTTAGGAAAATTTTTTCTTTAATTAATCATTGTTGCAGCGGCAGCTGCAACCTAGTAATGAGCGAACAACAGCCCATAGTAACCAAAAATTAAAAAACGCGTTTTGAAAAAAGCTGCCTTTTGAAAAAAATTGCACGTGGCACTTATTCAGGAATAGTAACTGTTATTTTGTTTTGTCTTAAAAGTCAAAGTTAATTCCAAAAAGAAATTTATGGTGATTTCGAAAAAAGCATGAAACCCCTCGGAAATTAGGTCAGATCAAAATGAAAAGTATACCATTGGAATCAGCATGGTCGAAAACCTTCAATAGGGAAATTACAGTCCCCATCCTTGAAAAACAAGAAAAATCACTTTTTTGCATCAGTAACACTGATCTGTCTCCCTTTTTTCTGTTTTTTTTTTCTCCAGGCCTAGCGGGTTACCAGAACATTATAGAGAGATGCTTAATTGCTCATTCAAAAGCTATTTCTAGAATATACTTGCTTTTTATGAATTCCGCCATCTGCAAGTGCCATATAGCACTAAAATGTTTTTTTTTTCCATTTCTCAGGGGGTGGCACTAGCAGGCTTCCAGCACATCGTAGACAGATTTTCTATAGCTCGTATAAAAGATATTGCTCATATCTACGTTCTTACCATGAAATCCACCATCTGCAAGTTCCAAATGGCACTAAAAATCGTACTTTTGGTGCAATGTCTCAAGTGGAAAAGCTGGGGTTATTGGGCTAGCAGAACTTATAAGAGTTATGTTTAATGGCTTATTTGAAGCTATTGCTCATATCTACGTTTTTTTTTGTTTTTTTTTTATCAATTCTACCATTCGTAATTGTGATATAGCACTGAAAACAACACTTTTTGTGCCACTTCTTAAGCGGAAAAGTTCTGAAGTACAAAACAGGTACTATTGTAATAGTTATGTTCCAGAACCCTTAACTGCAGGCTTACAAGAACCCCTACAGTACGTACTCTCCCCTCCCAACCCCCTTAGTAAATTTCATAAATTTTCTGCTTATCAGCAAGCTACTGAAACATCAGCAGGCTACCACACCATCGTAGGTAGGTGTTTAATGGCCCGATTAAAAACTGTTGCTTATGTTTACTAGGTTCTTTATGTTAACTAGTTTCTGGGGAGATTTTGCAATGAACTCTTTGTCATGGTTGAAGCATTAGATGCAACCTAGTAAAGAGTGAATCACAGCCCATAGTAAATAAAAGTTAAAAAACATTATAACTGTCTTTTTTTTCTTCTTTTTTTCCAGGCCCAGTGGGTTACTAGAACATCATAGAGAGATGCTTAAGAGCTCATTCAAGAACTATTTCTCATAGATACTTAGTTTATATAAATTCCGCCATCTGCAAGTGTCATATGGCACGAAAAAACGCACTTTTTATGCCGTTTCTCAAGGGGTAAGGCTAGCGGGCTACCAGAACATCTTAGATAGAGTTTTGATAGCTCATTAAAAATATTGCTCATATCTACATTCTTCCAATAAATTCCACCATCTGCAAGTTTCAAATGGCACTAAACACGACACTTTTAGTCCCCTGTCTCAACTGGAAAAGCTGGGACTACTGGGCTACCAGAACTTTTTAGAGTGATGTTTAATGGCTCATTTGAAAACTTTTGCTCATATCTACGTGTTTTTTATCAATTCTACCATTCGTAAGTGAGCACTGACAACAACAGTTTTGATGTCACTTCTTAAGTAGAAATGCGTGGGAGTATAAAACGGTATCATTGTAATAATTATGGTCCAAACCATTAACTGGAGGTTTGCAAGAACATGTCCCGCATGTTCCTCCTCCAGGTCCCCTTAATAAACTACGCAATTAATGTTCTTCAACCACTAATGTGTTAAATTACATTATTAGAGGCATGGATCTGTTAGTACAGCGCTGGACTTCCAATTAGATTGCAGCTTGGATTTTTTTTCTTTCAATCATGGTTTGTGTCTTCTTTTGCTTACTTTTCAGACAATCCACCATTTTTGCAAATGGTATGCACTCACCTGTTAAAGCATATCCCGGGAAGGCTTATTTTATACCTTTACTCATATCTACGTGCTTTTTATCAATTTTATCATCCATAAGTGCCATGCAGCACTAAAAATGGTGCTTTTGGTGCCACTTCTTAAGTGGAAGATTTTGGAAGCATAAAACGGTACCATTGCAATACTTTTGGTCTAAAACCCTTAACTGGAGGTTTATAAGAACCCTCACATATACTCCCCCTCCAGAACCTCTTAGTAAATTTCATAAATCGCCTACTAATCTTAAAAGTAAAAGATTATTCCGAAAATAAATTTACTAAAACTAAAAACTTTTCAACTTGAAATCTACCAAAAATTTAGCTTGAATGATTCTTCAAACTTCCCTCTGCGATGAAGCCTGTGTGCTAGTTTTAATGGCGGTAATTGAGGGGAAAAGACGTCCTTGCCCCCTTAGTGTTTTGCTCCTGCCTAAGTTTTGAAAAATGGCTTTTTTTGGTCATTTCATTGGAAAAGGCACGTTTTTCATTTGAGAAGAAAAATGGGGAAAACAACCGAAAGTGCACTTGGTGGGAATGTGCTATCAAGTCAAATTTATAAAAAGCGATTAGGTACAGATATAAGCTTTTAAATAAGCCCTTAAACAGCTTTCTTTTGTTGCAGTGGCCTTCTAGTTTCTGCTAGTCATTAGGCGATTTATAAAGCCATGTCTTCATTATGTTTTTTTCTGTCGAGTAAAAGCAGCTTTTTGTTCATGGAAAAACAAACTTTCCTAAAAAACATGTATTTTTTGTGAAGTATGGATAATGAACTTCATGTTATAGACTGAAAGTTTTTCGTAGCTGTCAAGGTTGTCTACAATATTTTCTAGAGGCATCTTATCTTTCCTAGATCGGTAAATTAGAAATTATATTAAAAACAAGTTTTCAGCTGAAACTAAGGAATGACATTAAAACTTAAAACGAACATACATTACTCCGTATAAATAAGAAAGATCATGGCTTCGTTGTTTCTACATTAAATTCTAATCAAAAACGAACAAAGATTAATTTTTTAAAAACAAAGTTTTTCCGAGGGAAGTAACGGGCGAAGTTGAAGCTGAAAACGAACAAAATTATTACTTCGCAGCCTATCTAATATATATCAATAAAAATAATACAGATAAACACACTAATTATGTTTCCCTATGTTTCTAGGATTATAGAAAACTAGCACTTTACTGACAACACAAAATAATATAGGATCTTTGGCACAATAAAAGCAAACCAATTAAAGACACTTTTTACAGAATAAAAATGTTATCAATCCCTCCTAGGATGAATCTCTTTTACAATAAAGCAACAGTAAATTTTAGGAGTGTTGCTTTATTTTTTTTTTTTTTCGTTTAATTTGGTTATAAATTTTTCACAAAAGCTAAGTTCATTTACTGGCTATAGTTTTGGTTCTGTAAAGGACAAGTCAGTATAGTTGCTCGTCTGGATTCTATATAAGCTATAGGAAAACATTTCTATAGAAGCTCTACACCCTTTCAAAGAGAGTGAGTATCCTCTCACATAGCCTTATGATTCTACAATGCTCGCGTACAAACAGGTCTATAGCTCTTTACACTCTAGGAATGACGCAATTTCAAAGTTCAATGTCTTTTTTTTTAGTTCAAAAAACCGGTGTCTATTCTTTTTTACTATCCTATTATTTTTGTATATAATCAGGTTCCATATTTTATTATCCATCAGTTTCGAATCGTGTATATTAGAGATAGCATTTTTTGTAATTACATATAAAAAATGGATAATTCTAGACTTTTTATGGTGAGTAAAAAATATTATCATTATTAAAAAGAAATTGTCATTAAGTTAAGGAAGAAATTCTTTCCTTACACTAGAACTAAGGGTACTTATATACTTAGAAGTCTGTTGTTTTTAGGAGCTGAAAAAACCTCTAAGTCTCTTAGAGGTTTAAATTTACGGTTTTATTTTTTATAAAGATAAGTGGTCTTTTTTATGTTTTTTTTGAAAAAAAAGTGCTTAGATTTTCAATCTTTAATTTGGGGTTAGAATAAAATTTTTATTTTTTAATTTATTATTTTTTTAATAAGCTTAATTTATTATAATTTTAATGTGTTTTTTTTCTAGGAATTGTATTTTAAAAACATAAATTCCCGAATTCTATTTCTGGTGTATTTTTTTTTTATAGTTTTAAAATTTTCGGTTTTTTGTTTTTTGAAAAAAAAAAAAGTGCTTAGCTTTTCGATCGGTAATTTGGGAATTACAATAAAATGTTTATTTTTTAATTTATTAATTGTTAAAAAATCTTCCTTTTTTATAAATATAATTGGCTTTTTTTTTATCAATATAAGTGTTTTTTTTTTTATGGATTTTTTTTTAAATAATTACATGCCCGGCTTGATTTATGTTGTTATTTTTTTATAAATATAAGCGGCCTTTTTAATGTTGTTTTTGAAAAAAAGTGATTAGCTTTAGATAGGTAAATTGGGATTAGAATAAAATGTTGATTCTTTTAATGTATTAATTGTTACAAAAGCTTCCTTTTTTATTACAGTGTGTTTTTTTTTTATCAAGATAAGTGGTTTTTTTAGGGGTGTTTTTTTTGAAAATATTTCCTGACCAGTCTGAGTTTAATAATATCGTCCTGAAATTTAATGCGTTAAAAACCCTCACCCCCCCATTTCCTCAAAAATAAAATTTGTTACAGTATAACCCTCTTTAATAAATCACAGTTTTAGCTCTCCTTTTTATTTATCGGACCTAATTATCTCATAAGAGGGATTTACAGAGCCGTGCTAATTAACTTTTCCACTTCTTAAATTTCTATTTATGTCTACATTTTATTGAAATCTGATATTTTTAATTGACTGTAATCTGAAATTATTATCCAAATTTTTTAATACGGAACGAAAATAAGGCTTTTTATTTTTTAATTTAAATATAAATTTTTTTATTGTTTGAAAAAAAAAAAAAAAGTTGTTATAAAATTTAAAAATTGATATTAAATATCTAATATATTTAGAGGGGGACCTTACCCATTAATTTTGTTGATAATGTCTGTTCGTTTTATTTTCGCTACTTAATTTAATTTTAAAAAAAAAAACTTTTTTTTATTTAATTTATTATCATTTTTTATTTAATGTATATTTTATTTTCACAAAAATTTTAATTTTATTTTACTAAATGTATATATTTAAAAATTATATTCTATATTCCTGTATTTTTCTTCTGGCAAAAAAATACAAAAGTTGCAGATTTTTGCAGATATGAGCTTGAAAGCTATGTAATAGAGTTTTCTGATACACTGAATTCGACGGTGTGATTTTCATTAAAATTCATGCACTTTTAGGGGGTGTTTCCCCCCTATTTAAAAAAAAAAAAAAAAAAAAAATTTTTTACACAACTTTAAATGCTTTAGATCTTAAATATTGCAAGCTACCTACGGAGAAAAATAGTTTTATTTTAGGAATTTTTTTTTCAAAACCCCCACCAAAAGCGAGCAAAGTTGGATTTCACCCCTGACAGCAATGTGAGTCCTAGCAAAATACATCATGAAAATACCCCCTTGCACATTTTCGAAGATTCGAGCGCTAGAAGAAAACAGATAAGGTTGCTTATAAAAACACATGAAAAAGATAGACATTCACTTCTATTTAAAGGAAGAGATGTGAGGCGCTATGCTCAGTTAAACAATGCAAGGAAGCATCCTATAGTGTTTTTATTCTAAACTTCCAATTGGTCTGTTAATGTTCGTTTATAAAAGCAGTATTTTTTTTTTATTTCATATAAAATTAGTTGACTTTTTAATACTCCCACTACTCAAAGGGTTCAGATATTCTTAGAATATAGTTTATATACTAGCCCCCTACGATATAACCTATTCATCACTTGAAAAGGTCATTTTTAGCCCAATTGCGTAGGTACTAAAGGAACATTGAACATTTTTTTCTGAGTTTGTGTGTTTTCGCAAGAAAATAGCTGGTCTTTAGCAAACTTATCCATAGCTAGTTGAAACTCTGCATAAATATCTGAATTTTTAGCCTAATTGCGTAGGTACTAAAGGAACATTGAAATATATTCATTTTTAGCCTAATTGCGTAACTACTACAGGAACATTTTTTGTGTATCTATTAGTATCAATATTCAGTTTTTTAGAGTTTCGGTTACTATTGATCCTTACATGCCTGAAATCATGAATTAGAATATTTAATTAGCTGTTTGGGTTTTCAGACACCATAGCTAGTTGAAACTATACATAAATATCTTCATTTTTTAGCCTAATTGCGTAGGTACTAAAGGAACATTGAAGTTTCTTACTGATTTTGTGTGTTTTCGCAAGAAAATAACTTGTCTTTAGAAAACTTAGACATAGTTAGTTGAAACTCTTCATAAATATCTTAATTTTTAGCCTAATTGCGTAGATACTAAAGGATCATTGAAATATCTTAATTTTTAGCCTAATTGCGTAGCTACTAAAGGACCATTTTTGTTCTATCTATTGGTATCAATATTACGTTTTTTAGAGTTTCGGTTACTATTGAGCCTTACTTGCCTGAAATCATGAATTAGAATATTTAATTAGCTGTTTGGGTTTTCAGACACCATAACTAGTTGAAACTCTACATAAATATTTTCATTTTTAGCCTAAGTGCGTAGGTACTAAAGGACCATTGAACTTTTTTTTCTGATTTTGTGTGTTTTCGCAAGAAAATAACTGGTCTTTACCAAACTTAGCCATAGCTAGTTGAAACTCTGCATAAATATCTTAATTTTTAGCCTAATTGCGTAGGTAGTAAAGGAACATTGAAATATCTTCATTTTTAGCCTAATTGCGTAGCTACTAAAGGAACATTTTTGTTGTATCTATTGGTATCAATATTCCGTTTTTAGAGTTTCAGTTACTATTGAGCCTTACATGCCTGAAATCATGAATTAGAATATTTAATTAGCTGTTTGAGTTTTCAGACATAGTTTTTAGACGTTCATGGGTGTTAGGTTCCTGGGGGGTTTTATGACTCCTCCCTCCAATGAATTCAGATGGTTTTAGGACTCATCTCCCATAGCCATAACTCCATTCAAACTGGGGTGAAAATATAAAGGTTTAATGAATTATTTTTCTAATTAACAGCTCCATTCATAACCTCCAAGATGATAGGACTGTATGACAGACTTTATCAGTGACCGAGAGTTCAATGCCTCCTCAAAAAACTGACTTCCGGGTGTTTTATTACCCCTCACCACAATGAATTCAGAGGGTTTTAGTACTAATCCCCTAGCCATAATTCCATTCAACCTTGAGCGAATATATAAAAGTTTGATGAAGTATTTTTCTACTTATCAACTACATTAATAACTTCCAAGATGATAGGACTGTATGACACAGAATTTATCAGTTTGAAAAAATCATCTTGCGGTGTTATATTTGAATGTGCATTTTTATTATTGTCTATGGAACTCGAAGAGATTGACTGTTATCATTGGATAGTGAACTATAACATGTTTGAGTATGATAAAAGTTTTTGGAGTACTACATTACGCTATATAAACAGACTTGGATTCTATGATAGAGTGATTACACTACTTAATAATGCTGGTCGGGAACTGAGAAATGTTCAGGAGGAAGTCGGTGAAATTTGCAGCTTTTTCGGGGTTGAAGCGCTCTACGTAAAGGGCAATGTACCTACAGATAAAGTTTTAATTCAAAAGTGTGACCCTAGGATTCCACTTTTCAATCTAGAAGAGTTTAAGTGTCCTAAATTTGAAGGGGTTATCACCGTCCTGAAGACGAGGTTAGGTTCTTCGCACAGTGGATACCTAAGAACATACCTGATCGTGATAAATCCATAAGACATGGTAAAAAACTTTTCTATATCATGGGACCAGCGTTTGTGGATGTTTAAGAGTGAACTCTAAGTACTATTTTTTATGTAAACATTTGTTCTTGTGTTTTTTTTCTAAAAAAAAAAAAAATCTGTTAATACGTTTAAGCAATAAATATATTTAAGATTAACCCGTCTTTATTCTTTAGAATAGTTCTATTGTAAGCAAGTAAAAAACTCTTTCCTGAAGTCACCTCTTGGATACACAATACAGAAACTTCATTTAAGAAACTATGAAAAAATTGTAATTAAGTAAGTAACAAATTCTTTCTTGAAGTCACCTCTTGGATACACAATACAGAAATTTCATTAAAGAAATTATAAAAAAATTGTAAGTAGCAAATTCTTTCTTGAATTCATGCAAAGTCGACATAGCTTTATTTCATTTTTTAAAATTAAAGAAATTATGAAAAAAATTCTCAGCCAGTAACAAGTTCTTTCTTGAAGTCAACTCATGTTTAGAAATTTAATTCAAGAAATTATTAAAAAATTCTAAGTAATTAACAATTTCATTCTTGAAGTCAACTATTTGATAAAAAATACGTTACCTTCACTAAATAAATTATGAAAAAAATTGTAACTTATTATAAAATTATTTCTTGAATTCACTTGTTTAATAAATAAAAAGACATTTCATTCAAGAAATTATGACAAAATTATAAGTAAGTAACAAACTCTTTATTGTTTTCACTAGTTAGATATACGATGTAGAAATTAAATTCAAGAAATTATTAAAAAATTGTAACTAAGTAGTAAATTCTTTCTTGAATTCACATGTTGGATAAACAAAAAGACATTTCTTTCAAGAAATTATGACAAAATTCTAATTAAGTAACAAACTCTTTATTGTTTTCACGAGTTAGATAAACGATGTAGAAATTAATTTCAAGAAATTATGAAAAAATTCTCAGTAAGTAACCATTTCTTTCTTGAAGTCAACTCTTGGATACACAGTACGGAAATTTCATTGAAGAAATTATGAAAATATTTGTAAGTAAGTAAAAAACTCTTTATTGATTCCACCTCTTGGATATACAGTACAGATACTTCATTCAAGAAATTATGAAAAAAAAAATCGCAAGTAAGTAAGTAACATTTTTTTTCTCTGTCAACTCTTAGATACACAATACTGAAATTAAATTCAAGAAATTATGAAATTATTTGTAAGTAAGTAACAGTCTCTTTATTGATTTCTTCTCTTGAATATACAGTACAGATACTTCATTCAAGAAACGTGATTAAACACGTTTTGAAACTACATGCTATTTGCATGCCTTTGCTTGCACCTTTCCAAATGAACGGGGATTCCCCACTGCTTCCTACACATTGCAAAAAGTGAGCAGTACGAAAACTCCACGTTTTCAACCAGACTGGTTTTTTAGAGAACACACCCACAGAGATGACACACTATACTGAAATTACATACAAGAAATTATAAAAAAAATATTTGTAAGTAAGGAACAAGCTCTGTATTGATGTCACCTCTTGAATATACAGTACAGATACTTCAGTCAATAAAACGTGATTAAACACGTTTTGAAACTACATACTATTTGCATGCCTTTCATTGACACCTTTCCAAACGAGCGGGGATTCCCCGCTGGTTCCTACACATTGCAAAAAAGTGAGCAGTACGAATACTCCACGTTTTCAACCAGACTGGTTTTTTAGGGACCAATCAGGAGAGATATGCAAAGTCGACATAGCTTTATTTCATTTTTTTAAGGTTCATTTAGACGAGGTTACGTGGACGTTACCTAGTCTCAATTAACCTTAAAAAAATGAAATAAAGCTATGTCGACTTTGCATATCTCTCCTGATTGGTCCCTAAAAAACCAGTCTGGTTGAAAACGTGGAGTTTTCGTACTGCTCACCTTTTGCAATGTGTAGGAACCAGTGGGGAATCCCCGCTCGATTGGAAAGGTGCCAAGGAAAGGCATACAAAGAGCATGTAGTTTCAAAACGTGTTTAATCCCGTTTTCTTGAATGAAGTATCTGTACTGTATATTCAATAGGTGAAATCAATAAAGAGCTTGTTACTTACTTACAATTATTTTTTTTATAATTTGTTGAATGATATTTCCGTATTTTGTGTCATCTCTGTGGGTGTGTTGTCTAAAAAACCAGACTGGTTGAAAACGTGGAGTTTTCGTACTGCTCACTTTTTGCAATGTGTAGGAAGCAGTGGGGAATCCCCGCTCATTTGGAAAGGTGCCAAGCAAAGGCATTCAAATAGCATGTAGTTTCAAAACGTGTTTAATCACGTTTCTTGAATGAAGTATCTGTACTGTATATTCAAGAGAAGAAATCAATAAAGAGACTGTTACTTACATACAAATAATTTCATAATTTCTTTAATTTAATTTCCGTATTGTGTATCTAAGAGTTTACAGAGAAAAAAAAATGTTATTTACTTACTTGCTATTTTTTTTTTTTCATAATTTCTTTAATTAAGTATCTTTAATGTATATAAAATATGTGGAATAAATAAATATTTTGTTAATTAATTAAAAACAATTTAATAATTTATTGAATTAAATTTAATTACTGTTTATCCAAGAGTTGACTTCAAGAAATAAATGTTTACTTACTGAGAATTTTTTCATAAGTTCTTGAAATTAATTTCTACATCGTGTATCTAACTCGTGAAACCAATAAAGAGTTTGTTACTTAATTATAATTTTGTCGTAATTTCTTGAACGAAATGTCTTTTTGTTTATCCAACATGTGAATTCAAGAAAGAATTTTCTAATTAGTTAAAATTTTTTCATAATTTATTTAATTTAATTTATACATTGTATATCTAACTCGTGAAAACAATAAAGAGTTTGTTACTTACTTAGAATTTTGTCATAATTTCTTGAATGAAATATCTTTTTATTTATTCAACAAGTGAATTCAAGAAAGAATTTGCTACTTAGTTACAATTTTTTTTCATAATTTCTTGAGTGAAATTAACGTATTGTGTATCCAAGAGTTGACTTCAAGAAAGAAATTGTTACTTTACTGAGAATTTTTTCATAATTTCTTGAATTAAATTTCTACACATGAGTTGACTTCAAGAAAGAAATTGTTACTTGCTGAGAATTTTTTCATAATTTCTTGAATTTTAAAAAATGAAATAAAGCTATGTCGACTTTGCATGAATTCAAGAAAGAATTTGCTACTTACAATTTTTTCATAATTTCTTTAATGAAATTTATGTATTGTGTATCCAAGAGGTGACTTCAAGAAAGAATTTGTTACTTACTTACTTACAATTTTTTCATAGTTTCTTAAATGAAGTTTCTGTATTGTGTATACAAGAGGTGAAGTAATGAAATTTTTTTTTAAGTTAATAAAATATAAATTTTAAAAAGAATAACGACGGGTTAATATTAAATATTTTTTTTTTTTTAATTTTTTAAAATATTTTTTTTTTTTTTTTTTAAAAAAAAAAAAAAAAAAAAAATTGTTTAAATAAAAAATAGTAATTTTATTTAAAACTTAAAAAAAACAACAACCGTGTCCCATTTAATATAAAAGTTTTTACCCTGTCTATTTGATTTATCACGATCAGGTATGTTCTTAGGTATCCACTGTGCGAAGAACCTAACCTCGTCTTCAGGACGGTGATAACTCCCTTCAAATTTAGGACACTTAAACTCTTCTAGATTGAAAAGTGGAATCCTAGGGTCACACTTTTGAATTAAAACTTTATCTGTAGGTACATTGCCCTTTACGTAAAGCGCTTCAACCCCGAAAAAGCTGCAAATTTCACCGACTTCCTCCTGAACATTTCTCAGTTCCCGACCAGCATTATTAAGTGGTGTAATGACTCTATCATAGAATCCAAGTCTGTTTATATAACGTAATGTAGTACTCCACAAACTTTTATCATACTCAAACATGTTATAGTTCACTATCCAATGATAACAGTCAATTTCTTCGAGTTCCATAGACAATAATAAAAATGCACATTCAAATATAACACCGCAAGATGATTTTTTCAAACTGATAAATTCTGTGTCATACAGTCCAATCATCTTGGAAGTTATTAATGTAGTTGATAAGTAGAAAAATACTTCATAAAACTTTTATATCTTCGCTCAAGGTTGAATGGAATTATGGCTAGGGGGATGAGTCCTAAAACCATCTGAATTCATTGAGGGGAGGAGTCATAAAACCCCTGGAAGTCATTGCGGTGAGGAGGCATTGAACTCTCGGTAACTGATAAATTCTGTGTCATACATTCATATCATCTTGGAAGTTATTAATTTATTTGTTAAGTATAAAAATAATTCATTAAAATTCTATATATTCACTCAATGTTGAATGGATTTATGGCTATGGGAGATGAGTCCTAAAACCATCTGAATTCATTGGAGGGAGGAGTCCTAAAACCCCCCCCCAGGAACCTAACACCCATGAACATCTAAAAACTATGTCTGAAAACCCAAACATCTAATTAAATATTCTAATTCATGATTTCAGGCATGTAAGGCTCAATAGTAACTGAAACTCTAAAAACTGAATATTGATACCAATAGATACAACAAAAATGTTCCTTTAGTAGCTACGCAATTAGGCTAAAAATGAAGATATTTCAATGTTCCTTTAGTACCTACGCAATTAGGCTAAAAATTAAGATATTTATGCAGAGTTTCAACTAACTATGGCTAAGTTTTTTAAAGACAAGTTATTTTCTTGAGAAAACACACAAAATCAGAAAAAAAGTTCAATGTTCCTTTAGTACCTACGCAATTAGGCTAAAAATGAAAATATTTATGTAGAGTTTCAAGTAGCTATGGTGTCTGAAAACCCAAACAGCTAATTAAATATTCTAATTCATGATTTCAGGCACGTAAGGCTCAATAGTAACCGAAACTCTAAAAAACTTAATATTGATACCAATAGATAGAACAAAAATGTTCCTTTAGTAGCTACAAAATTAGGCTAAAAATGAAGATATTTCAATGATACTTTAGTACCTACGCAATTAGGCTAAAAATTAAGATATTTATGAAGAGTTTCAACTAACTATGGATAATTTTTCTAAAGACTAGTTATTTTCTTGCGAAAACACACAAAATCAGAAAAAAAGTTCAATGTTCCTTTAGTACCTACGCAATTAGGCTAAAAATGAAGATATTTATTTAGAGTTTCAACTAGCTATGGTGTCATAAAACCCACACCTCTAATGAAACATTATAAGTCATGATTTCAGGCATGTAATTCTCAATATTAACCTAAAATCTAAAAAACTGAATATTAATACTAATATATACAAAACCACTGTTCCTTTAGGAGTTACGAACTTAGGTTAAAAATGAAAATATATCAATGTTCATTTAGTACCTACGCAATTAGGCTAAAAATTCAGATATTTATGCAGAGTTTCAACTAGCTATGGCTAAGTTTGCTAAAGACCAGCTATTTTCTTGCGAAAACACACAAAATCAGAAAAAAAATGTTCAATGTTCCTTTAGTACCTACGCAATTAGGCTAAAAATGACCTTTTCAAGTGATGAATAGGTTATATCGCAGGGGGCTAGGATATAAACTATATTCTAATAATATCTGAACCCTTTGAGTAGTGGGATTATTAAAAATTAAACTAATTTTATTTGAAATAAAAAAAAAATACTGCTTTTAGAAACGAACATTCACAGACCAATTAGAAGTTTAGCATAAAAACACAATAGGATGCTTCCTTGAATTGTTTAACTGAGCATAGCGCCTCACATCTCTTCCTTTAAATAGAAGTGAATGTCTATCTTTTTCATGTGTTTTTATAAGCAACCTTATCTGTTTTCTTCTAGCGCTCGAATCTTCGAAAATGTGCAAGGGGGTATTTTCATGATGTATTTTGCTATGACTCACATTGCTGTCAGGGGTGACATCCAACTTTGCTCGCTTTTGCTGGGGGGTTTGAAAAAAAAAGTAATAAAAAAAAAATTTTTGTAAAATGTTTGAGCTTGCAATCTTTAATAGATTAAGAAATTTATTTTTTTTCAAACATTTTTTTTTTTTTTTTTTTTTTAAATAGGGGGTACAACACACCAAACATGTACATAAATTATAATAAAAAAACCCAGTAGGAATAATTTGTTAATAAAAAAAAAATAAAATTATTTAAATATAAAAAATCAAAAAAAATGCAAATTTTGTATTTTTTTGCCAGACGAAAAATACAGGAATATAGAAGTTAATTTTTAAAGATATCCATTTAGGAAAAGAAAAGTAAAATTTTTGTGCAAATAAAAGCTACATTAACTAAAAAACGATCAGAAATTAAATAAAAAAAAGTTTTTTTTTTTTTAAACTGAAAGTAAGGAGCGACATTAAAACGAACAGAAATTATTCCCTATATGAAGGGGACTGTCCCCCTCCTCATCGCATCGCTCTTTACGCTAAAGTTTGACCTTTTCTCAAAACTTTTTTTTTTTTTTCAAACAATAAAAAACTTTAGCTGTAAATTAAAACTTAAAAAGCAGTATTTGCGTTCCTTATTAAAAAATATGGCGAAGAATTGCATATGACAGTCAAGTAAAACTATCAGATTTCAATCAAATGTAGACATAAATAGAAATTTAAGAAGTGGATAATTTAATTATCACGGCTCAGTCAATCACTCTTATGATATAATTAGGTCAGTTAAATAAAAAGGATAGCTAACAATGTTATTTATTAAATAGGGTTATAAGGTAACAAATTTTATTTTTGAGGAAATGGGGGGGTGAGGGTTTTGAACTCATTAAATTTCAGGAAGATATTATTCAATGCAGACGGGTCTTTAAGGATATAAAAAAAAACACCCCTTAAAAAAACCTGTAAATTTATAAAAAAAAAAAATCGAACTTTAATAAAATTTTGTTATTTTTTAAAAGTAAATACAGAAAAAGAAAAACCATTTTTTTATCATCAACCATACAATCTAGAAAGAACTTACCTTTTTTTTCAAAAAAATAACTAAAAAGGCAAATGATATTTATAAAAAATCACACAGAACAGTAATAAGGTACTGTAATTATTTTAAAAAAAACCCATAAAAAAAAAAACACTGATATTTATAAAAAAAAAGCCAATTATATTGATAAAAAAGGAAGCTTTTGTAACAAATAATAAATTAAAAAAAAAAAATTTTATTCTAATCCCAAATTACCGATCGAAAAGCTAAGCACTTTTTTTTTTTCAAAAAACATCTAAAAGACCCATTTATACCGATAAAAAAAAAATCACACCGTAAATTCAGACTGGCGTGTATTTTTTTTAAAAAACTTACATATAAAAAAAACCACTTATCTTGATAAAAAAGGAAGCTTTTGTAACAATTAATAAATTAAAAAATAAAATTTTTTTTCTAACACAAAATTAACTATCTAAATGATAATAACTTTTTTTTCAAAAAAAACATATAAAATACCACTGATATTGATAAAAAAAATCAAACCGTAAATTTCAACCTATAAGAGAATTAGAGGTTTTTTCAGCTCCTAAAAAAAACAGGCTTCTAAGTGTATAAGTATCTCTTAGTTGTAGTGTAAGGAAAGAATTTCTTCCTTAACTTAATGACAATTTCTTTTTAATAATGATAATATTTTTTACTCACCAGAAAAAGGTTATAATTATCAATTTTTTCTATTTAAATAAAAAAAATGTTATCTCGAATATAAACGATTCGAAACTGATTGAGAGTAAAATATGGAAGCTGATTATATACAAAAAATAATAGGCGATTAAAAAAGAAGAGACACCGGTTTTTTTAACTAAAAAAAAAGACATTGAACTTTGAAATTGCGTCATTCCTAGAGTGTAACGAGCTAGAGACCTGTTTGTACGCGAGCATTGTAGAAGCATAAGGCTATGTGAGAGGATACTCACTCTCTTTGAAAGGGTGTAGAGCTTCTATAGAAATGTTTTCCTATAGCTTCTATAGAATCCAGACGAGCAACTCTACTTAAGTCATAATTAGTTTGTAGACAAGTTTGAAGTAAAACCATCTTGGCAGTATTAGGACTATAGACTAGCTTTAGAATTTGTATCATAGCTTGAAATTCACTGTTGTATAGAGAGAAACAGTCAAATTTCCAAAGTTCACATTATGTCTTATTTGGTCCTCATTTCAAGTAATACTAAAGCATATTTATTACAATTTAAGATTGTATATTATTCACCGGTAATATCATAGCTGGCGAGACCAAAATACAACCTGATAAAATCAATCCAATATTTCTGTATGCTGTTGAGGTAATTTGCGGTTATTAAAAAAATATTTAATTTCACGCTTATATTTTTAAGATGATTTTAATTGTACACTGAAAGTTACTGATGTCACAACTGGTGTAGAACAATGGAAAGTTTTACAGATTAGTTTATTTCGTCAGGGTACATACTCACTTTTGTCTCCAAAATCAATATTCCTGTTTCTTATACTTGACTTTTGTGTTTTCAGTAAAGCGCTAGTTTTCTATAATCCTAGAAACATAGGCTGTGAAGTAATAATTTTTGTCCGTTTTAAGTTTCAATTTCGCTCTTTACTTCCCTCGGAAAAACTTTGCTTTTTAAAATTAATAATAATAAAACGTCGGAGCCGTATGGCCTTTACTATAGGCAACGCTATAGTATTGCCTCTGATTTTGTGTAATTACAGGTTTGAACTTAGGGTGGGGTCTCCTTTATTGTTTAAGAAACATGAAGCTGTTTCATACAACTTCTGTATATTTTTCAGTACTTAATTCTTTTCTTTGGGTTTATTTTAACACGAAAGTTTACTTTTTAATTTAGCAGCATTTATTCCGGAATTGGTGCCAGATAAAATTATCTGGACAATTATCTAAGAAACGGAAAAAAGTACATTTTTGCTTCACAAACTTGTGAAGATTTTTTGACATTATTGGCGTTTGGACTTTAATGTTTGCACCGCACGTGCGGAGGATTTTATTTGTGGAGGGGTCGTTAGAACATTAAAAATCGGTTATTTATGTAAATGCCCTCGGAAATTTTTGGTACCAGGTAGTTTCTTGCCTCCCACTCTGCTCATGTGCCTGCTCTCAATCAAGCACGTTCTCAAAATATTTTTTTTTGTTTGATGGGGGCCAACAATAGTAAAAAAAAAGATCATTCATTTGATAAATTCTATTAAGAAAGGCCTCGAAATTCAAGAAAATTTAGGATTATAGGGGTAGACGGGGGGGGGGGCTCTCAATCCCCTCCTTCCCTGAATACGTTCCTGGTTTCCGTGCTTCCTGTGAAAACAATTATGCATTTAAATTTGATGTTAAAGATTCGATGTTAAAGAGATACTAGTCAAATATTACACAATAAAATAATTTACAACGAAGGGAAAAACGAGGATAATTTTAGCCAACGAAAAAAAGGATAATATTCAAACATTTAGGTCGAACCCTCCGCTGAACCGGCCTCAGTGCAAAAGATGAAAGTAATGAGTACAAAATACAGCTGTGAGTCCACGGGACAAAATAAAATAAGACAAACTTTAAAAACTAAAGTAAAAGAGGCTCTTTCCAAGTAACTGTGCCAGAGCAACTGTAGTTGCCCTTTTCAACTGTGAGTTTACTTCGATTGGCAATGGTACTACTATTTAGAAAGCGTTTTCCAACTAACTTGTAGAATCTCTCATTCATTTAGAATCTCCCTGTTACCAGAATTGTGGACAATTTAATGGAATTGAAGCATTCGGCCGAAGTTGATGATTATCGCTATTTTGACCCTCGTCTAAACAGAGCTATTGACAAGAATTTTAAGCCAAAATCTCCATTCCAAGAGTGCGTGGTCTTTGTTCTAAGCAGTGGTAATTATATTGAATATCAAAACTTGCAGGATTATTGCAAGGTGAGTTTAAATCTTAAAACGTTCAATTATGGCGCTAGAGTGCAATCTAGGTCTGCATTAGGGTTTTAAGGAATATTAAGTTGATAAATACCATTGGTTGAAACAGTGTAGTATGAAAAAATAAATGAAAGGGAAAAAAGTTTCTATTGGTACTTGTCTGTTAAAGAAACACACCCAAGAAGTGAAGTTAGGTTAATCCTAATGAAATATGCCAAAACATGATGTTAATATAATGCTGTAGAAACATAATTATGGAAACTACGACAAAGAATTATGAAAAGCAGGCCACGAAGAACGCATTAGCTTAAATATGATGCTTAACCTAACGTAAACTAACCCCTAACCACCACTAAATATTAAATATTTAATCAAAATATATCTACATGACTACATCGTAGTTTTCTCACTCAAAATAAACAAATCATAACCCATTCCAGTAAGACAAACCGGTTTTTGTCAGATCTTAGACAGCATAATTCTTGACTTTGTTCCGTTTAACAGACAAAGACAAGTACCATTCTATTATTTTGTTATGTGATGATTTCCGTCAGAGTTGTTTCTGAGCAAGTTTTTTTTCTTGTCTTTCTGTTTAAGAAAAAAGAATATATGAGTAGAAAGGGGGGTACCAGTCGTGTCACGCACCCCTGCTGCCACCTACAACTTTTTTTAACACCAAATATGGGCATAGCCTCCCACGCGAACGACGTGGTTTATGGTATTCTCACTGAGAGTGAAAAAACTGGAATTTTCTCACTTGAAAAAACATGAATGTTCTCACTTTTATGGATGTTTTCTTGGATGGTTATAGGTGTTGGTCAATTTATTTTATTTTTTTCATGGATGTCAACAGCAATTAATGTCTGTCTTATTGTTTTTGTAATTGAGAATGAAAAAACAGGAACTTTCTCAAATTTATGGATGTCAACAGCAATTCATGTCTGTTTTATGATTCATTGTCAGTGAGAATGAAAAAACAGGAACTTTCTCACTTTAATGGATGTCATCAGCAATTTATGTCTGTTTTATGGTTTTTGTCAGTGAGAATGAAAAAACAGGAACTTTCTCACATTGATGGATGTTAAGAGCAATTTATGTCTGTTTTATGGTTTTGTCAGTGAGAATGGAAAACCAGGAACTTTCTCACTTTTATGGATGTCAACAGTAATTCATGTCTGTCTTATGATTCATTGTCAGTGAGAATAAAAAAACAGGAACTTTCTCACATTTATGGATGTCAACAGCAATTTATGTCTGTTTTACATAATCGGTGGGAGAATGTATTGATTTACGAAAGGGGGATTAAGAAACAAACATGGCTTCTTTGATCTTTAGGCTAACCTAACCTGAGAAATTGATTTACATAATCGGCGGGGAAATTATTGATTCACGAAGGGGGAATTAAGAAACAAACATGGCTTCTTTAATCTTAGGTCTGAGGGATAAATGTTCTTTAGGTCAGAGAGAAAAATTAACATTCTATTTTTAAATAGGGCTTCATTGATCTTTAGTGTCAGTTATTAGAAATGACATCACTTGTTATCTTGGAATTATGCGGGAGTCTAAAGAGATAGAAATTCTATTTTTAAATACGGCTTCACTGAGCTTTAAGTCGGAGAGATAAATTGATATTCTAACGAAACATTAATAGTGTAGCTAGGAACATTTATTAGATGAAGAGATTAACGTAGGAAAGGGTTTCCTAGAAACTTGAAATGTGACAGCGCAGGGATGCCAAAAACTAAAGGAACACACAGAAATTACTTTTAGGGGATTATTTGGGTGAAACGGTTTTAAACATTTTAGGGAATTATTTCGGCGAAACAGTTAGAGACATTTTAAAAGATGATTTTAGAAAATATTTTAGAAGAGGTTTTGAGTGTGGTCGTTATAGTAAACAAGTTCCATTTGGACCGTGTCGTGAGGTCCCCTACCACAACCCCAAAGAGTCCTCATACCCCCCACCCCAACCCCGAAGGGTCCTCATACCCGACCCCAACCCCGAAGGAAACCCCCGGTCCTCAACGGTCCACCGGGCTCCCAAAGGGCCACCCGGCCCTCAAGGGTCCCCCAGACCCCAAAAGGACCCCCCAGGTCCCAAAGGCCCCCTCCCCCTGGCCCCCAAAGGGCTCCCCCTCCCTCTCCCTCCCTCTCCTCTCCCCTCCTCACCTTCCCCTCCCCCTCCTCCCCTCCCCTCCCCTTCCCTCCCCCATTTTTTAATATTTTTTTGTGCATTGAGACACAGAAGGACCCCCTTCCCCACCTCTCCTCCCCTAAAGGCCCCCCTCCTCCCCCTCCCCTCCTCCCCCTCCCCTCCTCCCCTCCACTCCCCCATTTTTTAATATTTTTTTGTGCATTGAGACACAGAAGGACCCCCTCCCCCCACCCCCCACCCCCTAAAGGGCCCCCGCCGCCCCAAAGGCTCCTGAGCCACCATTTTAATACTTTTTTAAGGCTTTATTATATCTTTTCAGAAGAAATTATTATTTTAGGGAATTATTTCGGCGAAACAGTTAGAGACATTTTAAAAGATGATTTTTGAAGAGATTTTAGAAGAGGATTTGAGGGTGAAACTCAGTGGTCGTTATAATACACAAGTTCCATTTGAACAGTGTCGTGAGGTCCTCTATCCCCAACCCCAATGTGTGTAAGTTTTTGTGTATGTGTAAGTTTTTGTGTGTGTGTAAGTTTTTTTGTGTGTGTAAGTTTTTGCGTGTGTGTTAGTTTTGTGTGTGTGTAAGTTTGTATGTGTGTGTATGTTTTTGTGTGTGTTTGTATGTTTTTGTGTGTGTGTGTGCGTTATTTTTTGTGTGTGTGTGTGTGTGTAAGTTTGTTTTTGTGTGTGTGTTTAAGTCTTTGTGCGTATTTAACTTTTTGTGTATTTGTGTAAGTGTTTGTGTGTAAGTTAATGTGTGTGTGTGTGTATTTTTTTGTGTGTGTGTAATTTTTTTTGTGTGTGTTAGTTTTTTTGTGTGTGTGTGTGTGTGTAAGTTTTTTTGTGTGTGTAAGTTTTTGTTTTTTTTTAAGTTTTTGTGTTTTTTTAATTTTTTTTGTGTGATTGTGATTATTTTCTATGAAGATAAAAAGTTTCACTTTAATTCTAAATTTTCTTAAATTCAGTTCCGACTTTTCTCAAAGAGATGAAAAAATTTTAAATTCTGTTTCAAATATTTTCCCGGAAGAAGAAAAGTCTCAAGACATAAAAAATTTAAAGTTCACTTCTAAATTTTTCCGTAGAAGATAGGAAAAGTTATACTATGATTGTGATTATTTTCCAGGAAGATAAAAAGTTTCACTTTAATTCTACATTTTCTTAAATTCAATTCCGACCTTTCTCAAAGAGATGAAAAAATTTAAAGTTCTGTTCCAAATATTTTCCCGGAAGAAGAAAAGTTCAACTTAGATTCTGAATTTTCTCAATGAAAATGAAATAAGTTATTGATCAATTCTATTTTCCTAAAATAATATAAAATTTTCCACTACAATTCAGATTTTTCTCAGAGATGAAAAAATTTAAAATACTGTTCCAAATTTTTCATAGAAGATAGGAAAGTTCAAGTTCTCTTTTGAATTTTAACAAAGAACATAATTCAATTCTAATTTCTCAAGAGAAAATAAAAAGCTTCCACTTCAGTTTTAAGTTCACCAAGATATGAAAAATTTAAAGTTCACTTCTAAATTTTTCCGTAGAAGATAGGAAAAGTTATACTATGATTGTGATTATTTTCCATGAAGATAAAAAGTTTCACTTTAATTCTAAATTTTCTTAAATTCAATTCCGACCTTTCTCAAAGAGATGAAAAAATTTTAAAGTTCTGTTCCAAATATTTTCCCGGAAGAAGAAAAGTTCAACTTCTATTCTGAATTTTCTCAATGAAAATGAAATAAGTTATTGATCAATTCTATTTTCCCAAAATAATATAAAAAGTTTCCACTTCAGTTCAGATTTTTCTCAGAGATGAAAAAATTTAAAACACTGTTCCAAATTGTCATAGAAGATAGAAAAGTTCAAGTTCTCTTCTTAGTTTTGCCAAAGAACACAATTCAATTCTAATTTCTCCATAGAAAATAAAAAAGCTTCCATAGATTATTTTCCATGAAGATAAAAATTTTCACTTTAATTCTAAATTTTCTTAAATTCAATTCCGACCTTTCTCAAAGAGATGAAAAATTTAAAGTTCGTTTCCAAATATTTTCCCGGAAGAAGAAAAGTTCAACTTCGATTCTGAATTTTCTCAATGAAAATGAAATAAGTTATTGATCAATTCTATTTTCCTAAAATAATATAAAATTTACCACTTCAATTCAAATTTTTCTCAAAGAGAGGAAAAAATTTTTAATACTGTTCCAAATTTTTCATAGAAGATAGAAAAGTTCAAGTTCTCTTCTGAATTTTACCAAAGAACACAATTCAATTCTAATTCCTCCAGATAAAATAAAAAGCTTCCACTATTGTTTTTGGTGGTTAGATGAATGAACTGAATTTAAGAAAAATTAGAAATAAAGTGAAACTTTTTATCTTCATGGTAAATAATCACAATCATAGTATAGCCATTTCTATCTTCTATGGAAAAATTTAGAATTGAACTTTAAATTTTTTATGACTTCGAGAAATTAGGAACTGAAATGGAAGCTTTTTCATTTTCATTGGTAAATTTCAGAATTGAGCTAACTTTTTTTTTTCTCTTCTCTAAGAAAATTCAGAAGAGAACTTGTACATTTTACACTTCTTCGAGAAAAATCGGAATTATAGTGGAGATCCATATCTTCATGAAGATTATTCACAATCAAAGTATAACTTTTCCTATCTTCCATGAAAAATTCGGAACGGAATTTAAAATTTTTTCATCTCTTTGAGAAAAATCTGAATTGAAGTGGAAAATATTATATTATTTTAGGAACATAGAATTGATTAATAACTGATTTCATTTTCATTGAGGAAATTCAGAATCGAAGTTGAACTTTTTTTCTTCCGGGACAATATTTGGAACAGAACTTAAAATTTTTTCATCTCTTTTAGAAAGGTCAGAATTGAATTTAAGAAAATTTAGAATTAAAGGGAAACTTTTTATCTTCATAGAAAATAATCACAATCATAGTATAACTTTTCCTATCTTCTATGGAAAAATTTTGAAGTGAACTTTAAATTTTTTATTTCTTGGTGAACTTAAAACTGACGTGGAAGCTTTTTATTTTCTCTTGAGAAATTAGAATTGAATTATGCTCTTTGGTAAAATTCAGAAGAGAACTTGAACTTTTCTATCTTCTATGAAAAATTTGGAACAGTATTTTAAATTTTTGCTTCTGTTTGAGAAAAATTTGAACTGAAGTGGAAAATTTTATATTATTTTGGGAAAATAGAATTGATCAATAACTTATTTCATTTTCATTGAGAAAATTCAGAATCGAAGTTGAACTTTTCTTCACTTCTTTTAGAAAATTTAAAATTGAAGTGAAACTTGTTATCTTCATAGAAAATAATCACAATCATAGTATAACTTCTCCTATCTTCTATGGAAAAATTTAGAACTGAACTTTAAATTTTTTGTGTCTTGGTGAACTAAAGACTGAAGTGGAAGCTTTTTATTTTCTCTGGAGAAATTAGAATTGAATTATGTTCTTTTATAAAATTCAGAAGAGAACTGGAATATTCCCGATCAAAGTATAACTTTTCTAATCTTCTATGAAAAATTTGGAACATAGCTTTAAATTTTTTTAATCTCTATGTGAAAAGTCGGAACTGAATTTAAGAAAATTTAGAATTAAACTGAAACTTTTTATTTTCATGAAAAATAATCACAATCATAGTATTATTTTCCTATCTTCTACGGAAAAATTTAGAACAGAACTTTAAATTTTTTATGTCTTGGTGAAATTAAAACTGAAGTGGAAGCTTTTTATTTTCTCTGGAAAAATTAGAATTGAATTGTGTTTGTTGGTAAAATTCAGAAGAGAACTTGAACTTTTCTATCGTCTATGAAAAATTTTCTTCTTTTCTTCTCCGGGAAAATATTTGGAACAGAACTTAAAATTTTTTCATCTCTTTGAGAAAAGTCGGAACTGAATTTAAGAAAATTTAGAATTAAAGTGAAACTTTTTATCTTCATAGAAAATAATCACAATCACACACAGAAACTTACACACACACAAAAAATTACACACACATAAAAAATTACACACACACACAAAAACAAAAACTTAAACACACACACAAAAATTACACACAAACACAAAAAATTAAAAAAACACAAAAAAATACAAAAAAAAAAAAAATTAGACAAACAAAAAAAACTTACAAAAACAAAAAAAACTTACACAAACGCAAAAAGTTACACACACTAAAAAAAATACACACACAAAAAACTACACACAGACACAAAAACTAACTCACACAAAAAAACTTACACACACACAAAAAGTTACACATACAGAAAAATTTACAAACACACAAAAACTTACACACACAAAAACTTACACACACACACACAAAAAAACTTACACCCACACAAAAACTTGCACACACACAAAAACTGACAAACACAAAAACTTATACAAACACAAAAAATTACACACACACAAAAACTTACATACGCAAACAAAAACTAACACACACGCACACAAACTAAAACACAAACAAAAGAATACACACACACACAAAAATCTTACACACATAAAAACTTACACACACAAAAACTTACACACACACACACACACAAACAAAAACTTACACACACACAAAAACTTACACAAAAAAACAAAAACTTACACACAATAAAATTTACACACAAACAAAAACATACACACACACAAAAAAAAATAAAACAAAAGCTGAAAAATACAAACAAAAAAATGAGAAAAAACACAAAAAAAATTAAAAAAAAAAAAAAACTAAAATAAAAACAAAAACTTAAACACACACAAAAACTAAAAAAAACACACAAAAACTAACACACAAATAAAAACTTACACACACACAAACAAACTTACACAAAAAAAAAAACTAACAAACACAAAAAAACTTAAACACAAACAAAAAAACTTAAACACACAAAAGAACTTGAAGGCACAAAAAAACTTACACACACACAAAAACTTACACACACACAAAAACAAACAAACACAAACAAACTTACACACACAAAAAAACTTACACACACACACAAAAAATTACACACACACAAAAAAACTCACACACACACACACAAAAACTTACACACATACAAAAACTTACTCAAACAAAAAAACTTACAAACACAAAAACAAAAACTTACACACACAAAAAAACTTACACACACACAAAAACTTACACACATACAAAAACTTACACACACACAAAAACTAACACACACACAAAAAAAACTTAAAAAAAAAAAAAAAAATACACACACACAAAAAAAACTAAAACTCACATACAAAATTAAAAAAACAAAAAAACTTACACAAACACAAAAACTTAAACACACACACAAAAAAACTTATACACACACACAAAAATAAAAACTAACACACAAACAAAAAATTACACAAACACAAAAAAACTTACACACACACAAAAAAACTTAAACACTCACACAAAAACTAAAACACACACACAAAAAAAAATTACAAAAGTATACGCAAAAAATTACAAAAACATAAACAAAAAATTACACACACATAAAAACTTACACACACACACACACTCACACAAACTTACACACAAACCCACACACACAAAAACTTACACACACAAAAACTTACACATACACAAAAACTTACACACACAAAACTTACATGCACACAAAAACTTACACACACACACACAAAAACTTACACACACAAAAAAACTTACACACACACAAAAAAAAACAAAAAAAGACAAAAAAAAAACTTACACACATACACAAAAACTTACAAACAAACATAAACAAACACACACAAAAAAACTTACACAAAAACAAAAAATTAAAAAAAAACAAAAAAACACAAACACACAAAAAAAATTAAACCAAAAAAAAAAATTGCACGCACAAAAACTAAAACTTACACACATACACAAAAAGTTGCACACACACACAAACTTACACACAAACACACATACTTACACACACACACACAAAAACTAACAAACACACACACAAAAACTAACACACACACAAACTAACACACACACAAAACTTACACACACGCAAAAACGTACACACACACAAAAACTTACACACACACACAAACTTACACATACACAAAAACTTACACACATTGGGTTGGGGATAGAGGACCTCACGACACTGTTCAAATGGAACTTGTTTATTATAACGACCACAGAGTTTCACCCTCAAATCCTCTTCTAAAATCTCTTCAAAAATCATCTTTTAAAATTTCTAACTGTTTCGCCGAAATAATTCCCTAAAATAATAATTTGTTCTGAAAAGATATAATAAAGCCTTAAAAAAGTATTAAAATGGTGGCTCAGGAGCCTTTGGGGTGCCCGGGGCCCTTTAGGGGGTGGGAGAGGGGTGGGGGAGGGGGTCCTTCTGTGTCTCAATGCACAAAAAAATATTAAAAAATGGGGGAGGGGAGGAGGGGAGGGGGAGGACGGGGGCCCTTTAGGGGGTGGGGGGGTGGGGGAGGGGGTCCTTCTGTATCTCAATGCACAAAAAAATATAAAAAAATGGGGGAGGGAAGGGGAGGAGAGGGGGAGGAGGGGGGAATGGAAGGTGAGGAGGGGGAGGAGAAGGAGGGAGAGGGAGGGAGAGGAGGGGGCCCTTGGAGGGCCAAAGGGGGGAGGGGCCTTTGGGACCTGGGGGGTCCTTTGGGGGTCTGGGGGACCCTTGAGGGCCGGGTGGCCCTTTGGGAGCCCGGTGGACCGTTGAGGACCGGGGGTTTCCTTCGGGGTTGGGGTGGGGTATGAGGACTCTTTGGGGTTGTGGTAGGGGACCTCACGACACTGTTCAAATGGAACTTGTTTACTATAACGACCACACTCAAAACCTCTTCTAAAATCTTTTCTAAAATCATCTTTTAAAATGTCTCTAACTGTTTCGCCGAAATAATTTCCTAAAATGTTTAAAACCGTTTCACCCAAATAATCCCCTAAAAGTAATTTCTGTGTGTTCCTTTTGTTTTTGGCATCCCTGCGCTGTCACATTTCAAATTTCTAGTAAACCCTTTCCTACGTTAATCTCTTCCTCTCATAAATGTTCCTAGCTACACTATTAAGGTTTCGCTAGAATATCAATTTATCTCTCCGACTTAAAGCTCAGTGAAGCCGTATTTAAAAATATAATATCTATCTCTTTAGACTCCCGCATAATTCCAAGATAACAAGTGATGTCATTTCTAATAACTGACACTAAAGATCAATGAAGCCCTATTTAAAAATAGAATGTTAATTTTTCTCTCTGACCTAAAGAACGTCTATCCCTCAGACCTAAGATTAAAGAAGCCATGTTTGTTTCTTAATTCCTCCCTCGTGAACCAATAATTTCCCCGCCGATTATGTAAATCAATTTCTCAGGTTAGGTTAGCCTAAAGATCAAAGAAGCCATGTTTGTTTCTTAATCCCCCTTTCGTAAATCAATACATTCTCCCACCGATTATGTAAAACAGACATAAATTGCTGTTGACATCCATAAATGTGAGAAAGTTCCTGTTTTTTTATTCTCACTGACCACGAACCATAAAACAGACATAAATTGCTATTGACATCCATAAATGTGAGAAAGTTCCTGTTTTTTCATTCTCAATGACAAAAACCATAAAACAGAAATAAATTGCTGTTGACATTCATTAAATTGAGAAAGTTCCTGTTTTTCCATTCTCACTGACAAAGAACCACAAAACAGAAATAAATTGTTGTTAACATCCATAAATGTGTGAAAGTTCCTGTTTTTTCATTCTCACTGACAAAAACCATAAAACACATTCAATTCATTAGAATTGAATTGTGTTCTTTAGTAAAATTCAGAAGAGAACTTGAACTTTTCTATCTTCTATGAAAATTTGGAACAGTATTTTAAATTTTTTCATCTCTTTGAGAAAAATCTGAACTGAAGTGGAAATATTTTATATTATTTTGGGAAAATAGAATTGATCAATAGCTTATTTCATTTTCATTGAGAAAATTCAGAATCGAAGTTGAACTTTTCTTCTTCTGGGAAAATATTTGGAACAGAACTTTAAAATTTTTTCATCTCTTTTAGAAAGGTCGGAATTGAATTTAAGAAAATTTAGAATTGAAGTGGAACTTTGTATCTTCTTGGAAAATAATCACAATTATAGTATAACTTTTCCTATCTTCTACGAAAAAATTTAGAAGTGAACTTTAAATTTTTCATATCTTGGTGAGATTAAAACTGAAGTGGAAGCTTTTTATTTTCTTTGGAGAAATTAGAATTGAATTATGTTCTTTGTTAAAATTCAGAAGAGAAATTGAACTTTTCTATCTTCTATGAAAAATTTTGAAAAGTATTTTAAATTTTTTCATCTTTTTGAGAAAAATCTGAATTGTAGTGGAAAATTTTATATTATTTTAGGAAAATAGAATTGATCAATAACTTATTTCATTTTCATTGAGAAAATTCAGAATCGAAGTTGAACTTTTCTTCTTCCGGGAAAATTTTTGGAACAGAACTTTAAATTTTTTCATCTCTTTGAGAAAGGTCGGAATTGAATTTAAGAAAATTTAGAATTAAAGTGAAACTTTTTATCTTTATGGTAAATAATCACAATCATAGTATAACTTTTTCTATCTTCTACGGAAGAATTTAGAAGTGAACTTTAAATTTTTTATGTCTTGGGACTTTTCTTCTTCCGTGAAAATATTTGGAACAGAACTTAAAATTTTTTCATCTGTTTGAGAAAATTCGGAACTGAATTTAAGAAAATTTAGAATGCAAGTTAAACTTTTTATCTTCATATAAAATAATCACAATCACACACAAAAACTTACACACACACAAAAAATTACACACCCACAAAAACTTAAAAACACACAAAAAATAACACACACACACAAAAAAACAAACTTAAACAAAAAAACAAAAAAAAAAAAAAAAAACAAACAAAAAAACAAAAACAAAAACTAAAAAAAAAACAAAAAATTAGAAAAAAAAAAAAAACTAAAAAACACAAAAAAAACTTAAACACACAAAAAAACTTACACACACAAAAAAACTTACACACACAAAAACTTACACACACACACAAAAACTTACTCACAAAAAAAAACTTACACAAACAAAAACTTACACATACAGAAAAAGTTACACACAAACAAAAAATAACACACAAAAAAACTTACACACACACACACAAACACACTTACACACACACAAAAACTTTCACACACACAAAAACTAACACACACACAAACTAATACACACACAAAAACTTACACACACACACAAACTAACACACACACACAAAAACTTACACACACACAAAAACATACACACACACACAAAAAACTTACACACACAAAAACTTACACACACACAAAAACTTAGACAAACATAAATACACACACAAAAAAACTTACACAAACACAAAAAAATACACACACACAAAAAAACTAACACACACAAAAAAACATAGACACACACAAAAACTAACACACACAAAAAAAAAACTAACAAAAACAAAAAAACTTAAACAAAAACAAAAAATTACAAACACAAAAAAACTTAACCACACACAAAAAAAATAAAAAACAAAAAAAAAATAACAAACACACAAAAAAACATAATAACAAATAAAAACACACACAAACACAAAAAAACTTACACACACACACACACAAAAAGTTACACACACACAAAAACTGACACACACACAAACTTACACACACAAAAAAAAACTTACACACACAAAAAAACTTGCAGACACAAAAAAAATAACACACACAAAAAAAATTACACACAAAAAAAAAATAAAAAACAAACAAAAAATTAAACACACACAAAAACACTTACACACACACACAAAAACTTACACACATATAAAAACTTACACACAAACACAAAAACTTACACACACACAAAAACTTACACACACACAAAAACTTACACACACAAAAAAAACTTACACACACATAAAAACTTACACTCACACAAAAACTTACACACATACAAAAACTTACAGACACACAAAAACTTACCCACACAAAAAAAACTTACACACACATAAAAACTTACGCACACACAAAAAAACTTACACACACATAAAAACTTACACACACACATAAACTTACACAAACAAACAAAAACTTACACACACACACAAAAAAAACTTACAAACACACACACATAAAAACTAACACACCCACAAAAAATTACAAACACACAAAAAAACTTAAAAAAACAAAAAAAAAATTAAACAAACAAAAAAAAAATTAAACACAAAAAAAAAAAAAATAAAAAAAACAGACACAAAAAATTACACACACAAAAAAACTTACACACACACAAACACTCACAAAAACTTACACACAAACCCACACACACAAAAACTTACACACACAAAAACTTACACAGACACAAAAAATTACACACACAAAAACTTACACGCACACAAAAACTTACACACACACACAAAAACTTACACACACACAAAAACTTACACACACAAAAAAAAAACTTACACAGACAAAAAAAAAACTTACACACACACAAAAACTTACACACATACATAAACTTAGACACACAAACACAATTAAAAAAAAAAAAAAACTAAAACACAAAAAAAAAAACTTACAAAAAAAAAAAAAAACTTACACAAACACAAAAACTTACAAACACACAAAAACTTACACACATACACAAAAAGTTGCACACACACAAAAACTTACACACACACACACACACAAACTTACACACACACACACACACAAAAACTTACATACACACACACACAAACATACACACACAAAAAAAAACTTACACACACACACAAACTTACACACACGCAAAAACTTACACACACACAAAAACTTACACACACACACACAAACTTACACATACACAAAAACTTACACACATTGGGGTTGGGGATAGAGGACCTCACGACACTGTTCAAATGGAACTTGTGTATTATAACGACCACAGAGTTTCACCCTCAAATCCTCTTCTAAAATCTCTTCAAAAATCATCTTTTAAAATTTCTAACTGTTTCGCCGAAATAATTCCCTAAAATAATAATTTGTTCTGAAAAGATATAATAAAGCCTTAAAAAAGTATTAAAATGGTGGCTCAGGAGCCTTTGGGGTGCCGGGGGCCCTCTAGAGGGTGGGGGAGGGGGTGGGGGAGGGGGTCCTTCTGTGTCTCAATGCACAAAAAAATATTAAAAAATGGGGGAGGGGAGGAGGGGAGGGGGAGGACGGGGGCCCTTTAGGGGGGGGGGTGGGGGAGGGGGTCCTTCTGTATCTCAATGCACAAAAAAAATATTAAAAAATGGGGGAGGGAAGGGAAGGAGAGGGGAGGAGGGGGGAGGGGAATGGAAGGTGAGGAGGGGGAGGAGAAGGAGGGAGAGGGATGGAGGGGAGGGGGCCCTTGGGGGGCCAAAGGGGGGAGGGGCCTTTGGGACCTGGGGGGTCCTTTGGGGGTCTGGGGGACCCTTGAGGGCCGGGTGGCCCTTTGGGAGCCCGGTGGACCGTTGAGGACCGGGGGTTTCCTTCGGGGTTGGGGTCGGGTATGAGGACCCTTCGGGGTTGGGGTGGGGGGTATGAGGACTCTTTGGGGTTGTGGTAGGGGACCTCACGACACTGTTCAAATGGAACTTGTTTACTATAACGACCACACTCAAAACCTCTTCTAAAATCTTTTCTAAAATCATCTTTTAAAATGTCTCTAACTGTTTCGCCGAAATAATTTCCTGAAATGTTTAAAACCGTTTCACCCAAATAATCCCCTAAAAGTAATTTCTGTGTGTTCCTTTTGTTTTTGGCATCTCTGCGCTGTCACATTTCAAATTTCTAGGAAACCCTTTCCAATGTTAATCTCTTCATCTCATAAATGTTCCTAGCTACACTATTAAGGTTTCGTTAGAATATCAATTTATCTCTCCGACTTAAAGCTCAATGAAGCCGTATTTAAAAATAGAATTTCTATCTCTTTAGACTCCCGCATAATTCCAAGATAACAAGTGATGTCATTTCTAATAACTGACACTAAAGATCAATGAAGCCCTATTTAAAAATAGAATATTAATTTTTCTCTCTGACCTAAAGAACGTTTATCCCTCAGACCTAAGATTAAAGAAGCCATGTTTGTTACTTAATTCCCCCTTCGTGAATCAATAATTTCCCCGTCGATTATGTAAATCAATTTCTCAGGTTAGGTTAGCCTAAAGATCAAAGAAGCCATGTTTGTTTCTTAATCCCCCTTTCGTAAATCAATACATTCTCCCACCGATTATGTAAAACAGACATAAATTGCTGTTGACATCCATAAATGTGAGAAAGTTCCTGTTTTTTTATTCTCACTGACAACGAACCATAAAACAGACATAAATTGCTGTTGACATCCATAAATGTGAGAAAGTTCCTGTATTTTCATTCTCACTGACAAAAACCATAAAACAGACATGAATTGCTGTTGACATCCATAAATGTGAGAAAATTCCTGTTTTTTCATTCTCACTGACAACGAACCATAAAACAGACATAAATTGCTGTTGACATCCATAAATGTGTGAAAGTTCCTGTTTTTTCATTCTCACTGACAAAAACCATAAAACAGGCATAAATTGCTGTTGACATCCATCAAAGTGAGAAAGTTCCTGTTTTTTCATTCTCACTGACAAAAACCATAAAACAGACATAAATTGCTGTTGACATCCATAAAAGTGAGAAAGTTCCTGTTTTTTCATTCTCACTGACAATGAATCATAAAACAGACATAAATTGCTGTTGACATCCATAAATGTGAGAAAGTTCCTGTTTTTTCATTCTCACTGACAAAAACCATAAAACAGACATGAATTACTGTTTACATCCATGAAAAACATCAAATAAATTGACCAACACCCATAACCATCCAAGAAAACATCCATCAAAGTGAGAAAATTCATGTTTTTTCAAGCGAGAAAATTCCTGTTTTTTCACTCTCAGTGAGAATACCATAAACCACGTAGTTCGCGTGGGAGGCTATGCCCATATTTGGTGTTAAAAAAAGTTGTAGGTGGCAGCAGGGGTGCGTGACACGACTGGTACCCCCCTTTCTACTTATATGTCTGTTTATATCAGCGTTACAACTTGGAGAACTCAACTACTTTTCCAAGTGATTTCACTTAACATTATTTATTTTCACAATTTTTTGTTAGTCGTTCATTGCTGACGATTATTAGTACAAGTGTTACTAATTGCAAGTGAATTATCACTAATTGAAATTACTGATGTTGGTACTACAAATTACAAAGTCAAAATTGCTTGTGCATTTTACAGTTTTATTATGCAAACTTATTGACTACATATATACCGATTAACATATTAAAATTTGAAATTTAAGGATAGTCTGTGCACATTTTATACAAAAATTGATGTATTTTTTTTTAAAGTTAGATTTTCTGTGAAATTTCTTGTGTACCAACTTGATTATGTTTGTGTACCATTAGTGGCATGCGTACTACTGTCGGGTAACCATTCATATTAATCGCAGTTTTAACTTTTAATATCTTTGTTATGCAATCCAGTTTTATTGTTTTTTTTTCTCTGCTCTTAGAATAATCTATTGGCACAAATTGATTTCGAATTAAATTATGGGAAAAAAGAATTTTGTTTCTGTCTAAAAATGTGTCCGGTAATATTCTAGATATCCATCATCATGTGCAACTCTCATCTTTCTTTTATAGTTAAATTTGAATCTTTATTTTTCTCAGGCCATTATTTTACATAAACTATTTTTTTTCTGCTTCTTTGCCGTCTTTGTTATATAGACATCTTTTATTAATTATCTTTCTTTTTTTTACTAGTAAATAACATGGATATTGAAAACATGTTGCGAAATATGCTTATGGTTTCATTTAGCCTTGTAGAACCGGTTGTCGGTAACATAAATAAAAACATACTGGTTGTAGATTTTATCGATAAATTATAAAGCTAATCGCATTTTTATTATATTTTTTACCCTAAAATATTCATTAGTTCCTAGTTGGCAGATCTTTTCTATCTTAAAGTCAAATTAAATAAAAAAAACAAGTTTTTTTAACTGAAAGTAAGGAACGACGTTAAAACTTAAAACGAACAGAAATTATTCCGTATATGAAGGGGGCTGTCCCCTCCTCAACGCCTCGCTCTTTACGCTAAAGTTTTTTTATTGTTTAAAAAAATAGTATTGTGAGAAAGTCAAACTTTAGCGTAAAGAGCTAGACGTTCAGGAGGGGACAATCCCTTTCATATACGGAATAATTTCTGTTCGTTTTAAGTTTTAACGTCGTTCCTTACTTTCAGTTAAAAATCTTGTTTTTTTATTTAATTTTTGAACGTTTCTGAATTAATGCAGGCTTTTACTTTGGCTCACCGTACATGAATAATTAAAACAAAATTTGCATATTATATTTGGTTAAATGGCTTTCTCGAAACTTGTTTAATTTTATTTACGAACGTTTTTATTAGTAATAAATATACGTAACTTAGAATTAAATTACTTAACGAACTTCTATATTCATAAATTTTTAACACGTATACTAGGGGGTTCGCCCCCTAGTCAATACCCTGCTCTTTAAACTATAGTTCGAATTTTTTTTCAGTTCTTTAAAAATGACCTCTTAATCACAATCAGTTGACCAGTTGAAAAACTTGTTTTTTTTTTTTATTTAATTCCTGATCTTTTTCTTTAATAATGCTGGGAAATCAGGCATAGCAATTCATAGCAATGTCCCTTCCCCCATGAAAACTTCCTTCATGGAAAGATCCTTCCTTATAGCCCCCGACCCTCTCCTTCCCCCACCTACCAGAAAAAATCTCCTCTGAAAAAGTCTGTATACTTCCCAATAACCAAAACTATATGTTAACATTGAGTAAAGTTAATAACTTTCAGCCCTCCCCCTGGGGACTTTGGGGGATCACGTCATCCTAAAAGACATTTTTATCATATTTTCGACCATGCTGAACAAAATGGCTATCTCAAAATTTTGATCGGGTGACTTTGGGAAAAAAATGAGCGTGGGAGGGGGCCTAGTTGCCCTCCATTTTTTGGTCACTTAAAAACGGAACTAGAACTTTTAATTCCAATTCCAATGAGCCATCTCACGATATTTTATGTCCACTGAGTCAATACCATCACCCCTGGGGAAAAAAAAAACAACAAACAAACAAACAAATAAACACGCTTCCGTGATCTTTCTTTTGGCAAAAAATTGAAAAACATACATATTTGTAGAAATGAAACTGAAACCTCTACAGTATGGCTCTCTGATGCGCTAAATATGATGGTGGAATTTTCATTAAGTCTCTATAATTTTTAGTGGGTATTTCCCCCTTTTTTCGAAAATCAGCCAAATTTTCTCAGGCGCGTAACTTTTGATGGGTAAGATTAAACTTAATGAAACTTATATATTTGAAATCAGAATTAAAATCTGATTCTTTTGATGTATCTATTGGTATCAAAATCCCGTTTTTTAGAGTTTCGGTTATCATTGAGCCGGGTTGCTCCTTACTTACAGTTCGTTACCACGAACTGTTTGATCAGTAGTTCTCAGCAATTGGATTTATATATATACTTATATATATATATATATATATATATATATATATATATATATATATATATATATATATATATATATATATATATATATATATATAAATATATAATATATAAATATATATATATATATATATATATATATATATATATATATATATATATATATATATATATATATATATATATATATATATATATATATATATTTATATATATTACACGGTTACAAGTTTTTGTTTTGTAATTGTCGTAAGTTTGATTTCAATCTTCCATGTCATTCTGTTCCGTTTGGGTCTTTTGTGTCTGTATTCATAGTAATCTGATTTCTTATATGAGTTGGTTTTTGTTCTTTGTCGGTTTTAATATTGCTCTTTACTTTTTATAGAAAAATGTTTTTGTTTATATATATATATATATATATATATATATATATATATATATATATATATATAAAAAGCCGCCACTAAAACTAATTATACGAAATTGAGGACCGCCTGGCTAGCGATCATAAAAACATGTCTGATTAATTTTTTTTTGTCATGCTAGAACTCCGCGCTCCTTCACAACCCTGTGATCTTGTTTAATTTATAGCTTATTTGTCTTTTTTCGTAATTATATGTTATTTTCGTTCTTTTTTTGTTTGTTTGCTATTTTGTTATTATTTGTTTGAAATTTGTACTTTTCACCAACTTAGCATCATTTTACTTTACAATCTCATACGGTAATTAAGCTTACCTATTTGCCAAAGCGAAGTTTTCAGCAGAACTAATTTATTCACTTATTGATATGTAAAATATCATGGCTGACGGATTGCTTAAGATTCTTTTTTCTTCTAAATTAGGGTGTGGTGTTTTGTTTGGTGTTAATTGTTATGTTCTCTGTATAATTTATAGATCCTTTCCCTCCCCCTCTCTCTACTCCAAAAATATAATTTCATGTTCTTGTTTCACCTTAGTGTCTTGTATTTAATTTTGAATTTTTTACATTTTCAGGGAAGGGGTCCTACTGTGCAAAAAAAGATTATTTACGGTACTACATCTTTGGAAAATGGGGCTCAATTTTTAAACCAGGTATTATGTTTTTTCCCCCTACTTCTTATCTTTGAATTTCTTTGTGAATATATTTTGGCTATTGGATTTTCTAAATATATTATTATGTAGCTTATATATTATTGTAGCTTATATTACTATGTAGCATAGTAATATAATATATTACTATGTAGCTGTTTGCGTAGACTTCTGGTGGTGCTCGGTCTTCTGATATAAACGGGTCCGGATGGTGTTGGATGCTTGGACATTTCATATCTTAAGCATATTGATTTTAAATCAATGTCCCATTGCTATATATAAACAGCTGTTTAGTTTTTTAGTTAGAAGTGTATATATAGAGACAATTAATAAAAATTAAATTTATTTTAGCTAATTGTTCAATCTAGCCGATCGATCAAATCTGGTGCAATAGAAAAAAATATGATATGTTCGGAGAAAGATAGTTTGTCTTTTTTTTCGCTTACCAATGCAACTTAATTTTATATTTCAAATTTAATTTCCAGTATTTTAAAAATGACATTTTGCCTTATTTCTCACAAAGCAATTTTTCTCAGTAGCCTTAGGTTATGATGCAGATGAAAAGATAACGCATAATCTATCATCAAAACTTTTGGGAGTTTAATATTATTTCTGTTTTATCCGTTGATGCATTCGGGCTATAATTTTTCTTCAAAAACGAAAATTTTTAAGCTATATCTCAAATAAAAACTTTTGTTATATATGTTTCTTTTTCTGAATTCATTCAAGGTCAAACTACTGCTACTACTACTAACAACTCACCGCAGCACCAAGCCGTGTGAGGCCGACACAACCACGCGCGCTCCTCCACTCCTCCTCCATCCCAATCTATTCAAAGCCTCCCTTTTTACACCCTCTCAGAAAGTTCCCATTTCCTTTAAATCTTTCTTTATGACGTCCTTCCAACCCAGACGAGGACAACCTGCTCTTCCGTCCAGCCCTAGACGGTTGGCCGAAAACACAGTTTATATAATTATCCAGTAAGTTTACCGCAGATGATTTCTGGCTCTTCATTCTCGGTGCGAACAAAAAGCTCCTCCCACTTATTTGTGCACTTATTGTCCACTTATTGGTGAGCCGGCCAAGTGGTTTTGTCAGTACTTGTTCCGTAGGTGATTATTCTTTGTCTACCCATGAAAAGATCTAATGCCGCTTATGTTCATACGTTCTCTGGAGCACTCGCACCTCGGTCCGGGTTTTTATAATGGGTGAGATAGGGAAAGAGCATACTGCTAATTATATAAACTGTGGCCGAAAAGGACAATCTTCGGCAATCTGTCATCATTCAACCGCAAAACGTGCCCTAGCCATCTCAACCTTTCTCTCATTATAGCCATAGAAAACGAGATAGAATCGTGCTTTTCGTATAAGTTATTATTTGAGACACGTTGAGTCAGCCAGGCACCCAGAATAGTTCTGTAAGTAATATTTCTGGAAGACATCTAGAAAATCTTCATCTGCTTTTTGAAGCACCAAGGCTTCAGAGTCATATTTGACGACTGTCATTACTGTAGCTTCCAATATTTTAATCTTGGCTTGAAGATTTATCTTCCTATTCTTCCAGACTTTTTTTAACTGTGAAAAAACACCCTGAGCCTTGGCTATTCTACTTTTAACATCTACACGGCTCCCACCCTCTTTACTAATAATACTACCAAGGTAAGTGAAGCTGCCTACCTGATTATTTTTTTCTTCACCTTTTCATCTTCACTTATTCTTAGCCTTAGTGACGTAGTGTTCTTAACATTAATTTATAAACCTATTCTAGCACCCTGAACTGTCAAAACCTTTAAAAGTTCATTCATTTTACTCACACATTCATCTAGGATGCTTAAATCATCAGCATAATCTAAGTCCAGAAGACTTTTTCCTCCCCATTTGGCTTCGTGGTCTCCCATTGCCTTTCCTGTGGTCCTTAAAGACAAAAACCATTGAAATAATCCCTATAAAGGGAGATAGAACAGAACCCAGCTTAACTCCTGATTTAATACAAAACCAGTTGCTAACCTCATTTCCTACCTTAACCGCAGCAGTGTTATTCTCGTACGTAGCACTAATCACTTTAATGTGTTTGTATCACAGTTTATAGAATTAGCAGTATGATCATACCCTATCTCACCCATTATAAAAACCTGGACCAATGTGCGAGTGCTCCAGAGAACGTTTTTGCAGATATAAACATAAGCGGCATTAGATCTTTTCACGGGTAGACAAGTCAGATTTCTCTTGGACATGAAACAAGTGGAAACCCGCTATTACGAATAATGCACTTTGTAACCATTTCTCATTGATTGACGGAAACAGACTAACCCGCTAATGTAGAAATAAGTGGGAGGAGCTTTTTGTTCGTACCGAGAATGAAGACCAGAAATGATCTACGATAAACTTACTGGATAATTCTATAAACTGTGATTTGTATGGTATACCATACAAGGACCTTTGCTATAGCTTTTCTATCAACATAGTCGAACGCTTGCTCATAATCTATAAAACTGAGGACCAAAGGTGTTTGATAACTCAGGCACTAATGAATTATTAACATAAGAGTGAAAATTTGGTCGACATATCCTCTACCTTTTCTAAAATCGCACTGTTATTCTCTTAAAACTTTGTCTATAGCATCTATCAGTCTAAACAGTATCATATTACTAAGTAATTTGCTACCTACAGAGACCAGATTAATGGCTCGATAATTACCATACTCACTCTTATCACCTTTCTGATAAAGTGGCTTAATTAAGGTTTTCCTAAAATCGTTAGGTGCTTTCCCTTTTTCAAAGATCATATTCATAATCTTCAGTAATTTGTTTCTAACCTCAGAGCCACCATATTTAAGAAACTCATTTACCAAACTATCAGCACGTAGAGCCTTATTATTTTTTAATCATTTTAGTACTGTCGCTAATTCTTCCTCACAAGACCAATCTTCCTTCACATCCATGGTATAACAAACTTTTTCATTTTCCTCTATGTCTTTTCCTGCAACTATATCTCGGTTTAGCAAATTCTCAAAATTGTCTTCCCATTTCTCTTTAACTCTTTCCTTATCACCAATTTTGGCCCCGTTCCTATCTTTAATTGGGACAAGTCCAGATTGACTACTCCCTCTCAATTCATTAACTTACCAGTAAAATATTTTACTATTATGCCGTCTAGCTGTATCTTCCAGACCCTCGGCAATTTTATCCATGGCCTCCACTTCATACCTCCTTAGTTCATATTTTAATGCTTGCTTCACTTTCTTTACATTCCTATTGTTTTCTTTTGATCTATCACTCAGATAATTCCTGTACAAGTCCCTTCTCCTTTCTATTAAATGTAATGCTCTTTTACTAATATTCTTAGCTGCAGTCCTAGCTTTCTTCTTTAAGACACCTTCGGCAACTTCACAAATTATTTTTCTAAAATCATTCCGACCATCTTGCACATTGTCAATTTTTAAACTCTTAAGTTTAGTATTCAACTGTTCCTGGAAAATGTCTCTCAAATTCTCATTCTGGAGTCTACCAACATCATAACTTCCCGGGAGGTAGCTACCCTTCCGAAATTTCAGCTATAAAATAACCATAGACACCACTAGATGGTGATTTTTATTTCTAACATCAATAGCAGCACTCCTATATACCCTAGTATCTGGTATTGAACCTGCCAATCTTTGGCTTACTGTAACATAATCAATAAGGTTTGCTGTCTTACCATCACGTGAATACCATGCTAACTTATGAGCCATTTTATGACCAAACACCGTATTGGTTATAACTAAATTGTTATGCCTACAAAATTGCAAAAGGCTGTATATATTACTGTTCCTACACCTAATTTATCTAGGCTAGGATACCATCTATCACTATTTCTACCGACCTGGGCGTCAAAACTCCCTAGTAAAAAGATCATATTTCTACCTGGGACTTTGTCTATTTGGTCCTGTAACTGTAAGTAAAATTCATTTTAAGTCACTATTATCTCCGTCAGTCGGTTTACAGGGGCGTATACTACTAAAACTTATACCCTGAAAAGTGTGTTAAATCTCAGATACTTTTGAAATATAGTTTAAAATTTTATTTCGAGGTAACGTCGAAAAGTTTATTTTAAGCATATACTATTACAAAAACCCCTTTACCGTTATTAGCTACCTAATAGGCTACGGATTCAAATAAGTAAGGGAACTTTTCTCAGTGAGATAGCTCAGTCGTTCAAAATCTAGGGGCAGTGCCTGCAAAGAATCAGATATAGTATATAGGACTATTATTCGTGATATATTGATTGACCATGTCTAAGAAATCACCATATGCCTCCTCATTTAGTCACCCTTGCTCAAGGCAAAGTATGAGAGGCACAGTGTTGTCATCAAATGTTTCTGACCTTCTAGATTTGCAATTAAATAAAAGATGAAAATATTTTTTTTTTTAAATGAAAGTGAAGAACGACATTAAAACTTAAAACAAAGAGAAATAATTCAGTATATGAGGGGACTGCCCCTTTCGCCTCTCCCTCTTCTTACGGTGCTTCAATGAATGTATTTATGAATGCAACAATAGTTGTTAATGGGCAATTCCAATATTTACTTATTGCCTTTTGAAACATTTGCACTGAAAATTTCACTTTTTAAAGCAAATGCGTATCAACAAGATCTTTCATTCTTGAGGCACTGTGATTTTTTTTTAATCCAGTTCTAATCGCCTTTGTGTTTGAGCATTCCTTCTTAAAAAATTGAAGGAAAAGTCAAACTTTAGCTTAGAAAGTGGAGATTTGATGAGGGGGTAGCCACCCTTATATACATAATAATTTCTGTTCGCTCTACGGTCTATAATAACGGTTCATTTCTTATAGACTGCATGTTTGTTTAGGGACGAATGGTACACCACACTCCAGTATGGCGTCTGAGACTTGGAGACTATAATAGTTCTCCAAATTTTTGCTGGATAACATCTTGGTACACTTCGGAACAAAGTTGCATTTTTACTGGTCAAAGTGTTAGAATTTTATACTGTTCTGTGCCTTGATGACTAATGATGACTTTTGTTACCTAAAAATTGCACTAGGTTATCATGTTTTCTTTCGAATGAGCCCTTTTTGAATAATCTATCACTAATCGTTTGACGCGATCACCGCTAGGGAAAAGACACGCAGGTTTGACTATCCTATCTGAAAAATGAGAAATATCATATTTTGTATATGGTGGCTTTAGGGTTGTCGCCACGTTGAATTTCAGTAAACAATTTTTATCAAGATCGCACTCCTTTATGGGGAGCTTAACCCTTCTTCAATTTTTTGTTTTTATATGTTAGCAGCTTTCAACGAGCAATCTTTTGCGTATTGTGAATCATCATAAATAATATATTTTGTATTTTAATCAAATTTTTGTTTTATTTTTAGTTATGGTTTCTATCGATAAGGGTTGTTCCTTACTTACAGTTTTTTTTGTTTTTTTAAACTAAGAAATGTTTGATCTAAGGTTCTCAAACGTGGTGGAGGCTGTCACACCTTCCTTAATTTTATACATTCAAGTTTAAATTTATATCACAATGTGTCGAGAATGATAATCATCCCAAATCATCTTAGGGAAGTTCTTTGAAAATATCTTTTTGACAGGGATACCCCCTCTCGCCTCCCCCCCTTTATGCAGGTAAGCATATGAATATGATCTTCTATGTTACATTTAAAATATTTATTCAAAAAGAGAGGAGTAAAGAGAGAGTACCCTTATTTCATTGATTGGTCCAAAAATATTCTAGGAATGAAGTGAGACTGCGGATTAAATTTCACTCCCCCTCCCCACACTACGTCTGCTTATATAGACTATTTGTGTGAAGGTTCACTGAAAATCAAAATAATCGGGCAGAAAAATACACTTTTTGAGGCTTCAGGAATCCCCCCCCCCCCTCCCCGTGTTACCTGCAGAAATATACATTAGCCTGTCTTCATAATTACTGATGCGCGATTAGCACTGCAGCACATAATTTTATGAGACATCAGATGAATCAACTAATTAAATGAAGCCTAAAGAAAAGGAATATATTAACCGTTTATCCTATATGGACTGCGTGCATCTTTAGAAACAAATTCGCCACCTCGCTTTATTATGGCCTCTGGAACTGAGAAGCTCAGTGCTTAGTATTATGTTTTCCTGTAATTCTAAATGGATTGGCTAATTTAGAATCTAACCTCGATAGATTTTTGGCCCCCTTTAGGCCGAAATTGTTGTTTTGCGCCACAAATGAAAGAAAACACCGTTTTCCTGCGGCCCAACCTCTCGTGCTGAAGTAGAACAACCAATTTCCGTTCAAATGAGCCCTGCCATTTACCCGTGCCCCAGCCATTTAAACATTTACCTCTCAATTACTTGGACTATCTGTCTTGGCTTTTCTCTGTCTACAATTACCCAGCCCAGTCTTGATGCAACCTATTGCCCAAAATACTTGATAAATTCAATTCAATGGCCCTCTTTTCCGTACTGTTGAACGGTCGGTCCGAAACGATCACTCCTGGGAAAAAAGTAATAAAAATATTCGTGACCATCCTTCCCGGAAAAAATACAAAATTTTGCTGTTTCGTATATAGGGGCTTGAAACCTCTGCAATAAGGTTCTATTTAAAAAAAAACTGAATGTGCAGTTTTCATCAAGATCGCTCCCCTTTTCGGGGGTGTTTTCCCTCTTTTCTGAAAATTGTCTCAGGCTCGTAACTTTGGTGTGTAATTTTAATTTCTTGAATTATATATATATATATATATATATATATATATATATATATATATATATATATATATATATATATATATATATATATATATATATATATATACATATATATATATATATATATATATATATATATATATATATATATATATATATATATATATATATATATATATATATATATATATATACTGACTACTACTACTACTAACAACTCAACGCAGAACCAAGCCGCTTGGGGCCAACACAGCTACGTACCCTCCGCCTCCATCCCAATCTGTTCAAAGCCTCCCTCTTTACACCCTCTCAGGAAGTTTCCATGTCCTTTAAATCTTTCTTTATGACATCGTCCCACCCCAATCGCGGAAGATCGGCTGTGTGTCAAGTCCTAGGCGGTTGGCCGAAAAGGACAATTGTTATCAATCTGTCATCTTTCATCCGCAGAAGGTGCCCTAGCCATCTCAATCTTTCTCTCATTATAGCCCTAGAAAGCGAGATTGAACCAAACCTCGTACAGCTTACTGTTTGAAATACGGTCAGCCAGCTGGGTACCCAGAACAACCCGTAGACATTTTCTCTGGAAAAAATCTAGCAAATCTTCATCCGCTTTTCGGAGCTTCCATGCTTCAGAGCCATATTTAACCACTGTCATCATTGTAGCTTCTAATATTCTAATCTTGGCTTGCAGACTTATCTTCCTATTCTTTCAAAAAAAAAAAAAAAATACTCTGAGCCTAGGCTATTCTACTTTTAACATCTTCAGTGTTCCCACCGTCTTACTAGTAATACTACCAAAGTAAGTGAAGCTGTCCACCTGATCAATCTTTTCGTTACCGAGCATCACCGTTTCATCTTCACTAATTCTTAGCCTTAGTGACTTAGTCCTCTTAACATTATTTTTCAAACCTATTCTAGCACCCTGAACTCGCAAAACTTCTATAAGTTCCTTTTTTTTGCTCACACTTTCATCTAGGATGCTTAAATCGTCAGTATAATCTAAGTCCAGGATAGTTTTTCCTTCCCATTTGATTCCGTGGTCTCGCATTGCCTTTCCTGTGCTTCTTAAGACAAAGTCCATCAAAATAATCCATATAAAGGGGATAGAACACAATCCTGCTTAACTCCTGATTTAATATGAAACCAGCTGCTAACCTCATTTCCTACCTTAACCTTATTTCCTCAGTAAAAAGGCTAAGTTTCTGGGGAAATTTGATAATTTCGTAGTCTAGTGGGCTTACTTCTTAAAATCCTACCAGATACCTTTGTAGTCGGATTGTCTTTAATCACTCTCTTCTTTTGTTTGTAATGTGGTTCGTTTGGACGTGCAATTTAGCTATTGTTTTTTACTTTTTAATTTGTACTCAAGCCTTGTCTTGTCTTTTACTGATTGGGAATCCTATTAGTGTTTTTAATCCTATTTATATTAATTTTGATTTTATTGTTCTTTTGATTGCCACAGGTCAATAGGGCGCTATGGAGTTATGATTTAGGTATATTTTTGTTATATTGCGTTCGATGAGGGGCTCTCATCTATAGTAAAGGGGAGGGGGAAGTGTTGTTTGGAAAAAATCGCAAAAGTTAATGCTATTAAAATTACTTTTAGACAATGATTCAGGAATCGTCATTTTTAGAGTACTATTTCATCAGCTTTCTTGAATAATGGGGCTGGCGATGCAAGTATGGCTGTTATAGGATTTTAATAACCCAAGCACCAAACACACCGTGTTAAGCTCTTTTCTACCAACATAACTTTTGACATAATGATTTAGAAGAACTTCATCGCTTAAAGCCCCTAAAAGGAATATTTGCGGATCTGAAATATTCGGTGTATAAAGAAGAAACAAGTCAAATAGATATTTTGTGATAAGTTTTAGTCTGAAATCAACATTTAACTAGGAACAAATTCAAAACCTGGGAGTGATATATTATTCGGTTGTGTACCTAGTTTCAAATATACAAAAATCTATATTAACATAAAGCAGACTATAGCCTTTCCCGTCCCCATTACCGTTTCTGAAAGAAACTTCTATAGAATTTCGCTACGATTGCATGACTTGAACCCTATTCTGCGAGTATGGTCGTTAGAAATTGATGTGGACGAAGGAATGACATTCATATTGATTTTCTATTTCATTTCAGCTGAATCTTCTTGGACAAGAAATGTGACTTCTCCCTTGATTTGTCGACCTGAATTTGTTTTTATTTATTTTGGAGAGGTGCTTTTGTTTAATTTCTTAATTGTGTTGAATAAATCTGCCTTTGACATCTCGGACTTTCTTGGAACTGTGCATTACTCCTTCCTCTTTTTCTTTTTGCCTCATTTACAACGACCCAACTATTAAGCCACTTCTAATTGATCATGTATTTTAAATTTGGAAGAAAATGATTTAATTAGCGTATGTGAGTTACGGCAATTTTGCTACTCAAAAACCATATTTGTGACGTAACTTGTATGAGATACATCTTTTTCGCTCAGCTAAATCATTGTTGTGTGGATTTTGCAATTTAAAAGTAAAAGTAAAGAGTGATATTAAAAGTTAAAAAGAAGAAAAGCTGTTCCGTGTATGAAAGGGGTTACCCCCTCCTTAGCCCCCCACTCTTTACGCTAAAGTTGTAGAGCAATTATGGGTGCAATAAAAACAATTAGTGGGTACTTGCAAGTGTTTTTTTTTTACCTATTGCCTGTTAGAATATTTGGACCGGAAATTTACTGTTAAAGTAAATGTTTATTAATAAACTTTTTCATTTTTAACATATCGTGGAAAATAGTCGTCCAGAACGAGAACGAGAACGTAAAACAACGGCTATTTTGCTACTCAAGAACCATATTTGTGACGTAACTTGTATGAGATACATCTGTTTCGCTCAACTAAATCATTGTTGTGTGGATTTTGCAATTTAGATACGATGTTCTCTTTAAATCAAATTAAAAAAAAAATCGTTTATCAATTAAAAGTAGAGTGATATTAAAAGTTAAAAAGAAGAAAAGCTGTTCCGTGTATGAAAGGGGTTACCCCCTCTTTAGCCCCCCACTCTTTACGCTAAAGTTGTAGAGCAATTATGGGTGCAATAAAAACAATTAGTGGGTAATTGCAATTTTTTTTTTACCTATCGCCTGATAAAATATTTGGACCGTATATTTATTGTTGAAGTAAATGTATTTTAATAAACTTTTTCATTCTTAACATATTGCGGAAAATAGTCGTCCAGAACGAGAACGAGAACGTAAAAGAACAAGCAGCCGCTCTTACAGAATTAGGAACAAAATTTCAAACTTGAGCGTGAAGAGCGGCTCAGGAGGGTGCAGCCTCAAAATAAACTGCCGTTTCTGAAATAAGATAGGAGCTTTTGCCCGCTCAGAGCTCATACTGCATGTCTCAATCTATGCTGATATATGCGTATATGTCTATAAATGCACAAGTTTTTTAATTATTCGTAAATTTGTGGTGTCATGTGCTTTTAAATACCTGATGTGCTGTTAGTCTTTCGCATCGCTCCATCACGAGGTTGTAAATATCCGTTGAATCTTCTTTTAAAGGAGTCGAAAAAGAAACTGTCAGGGAAAATATCACAAGGAACATTGTTCCAAATAGAAATGCAACAGCAAACTTAGCTGTTTTTCAAGTACTCTGTTCTCCACTCAGAACCTTAAGGTAATTGGACCGAGGTGTGTGCCTTCATGTCCACTATGTTCGTTGAACAGTAGGGCCACAATACAAGAAAGCTGTAGGCTACAGAAGGAAGCAAATTTATGTACTTGTAGAAAACAGCCATCGATGCTACATCAAACCTAACGATATTTTCAGATCACCCGAGTACAGTGGGAAACCATAATTGGTGATTAGTCTGATGTAAAACTTACAAAGTGGGATGATCGAGCTGGGTGAAGAGTGATCCCTAAGATTCTTGCGTAAAAGATTCCTGATCAGGGTGGATTTTCTAAGTGATACCTGTGAAGAAGTCGATTCTCAGGAGACATACCTCTTCGATTCTATTTAAAGCTTCATTTGCGAAGATGAAGTTGGGGTGTATGCGTGGTACGTTTTATCGGGAGATCAGCAGCTCCTTTTATTCGATGCTTTGAAAAAGCCCATTCATGCATCAGACTACTTTTCAGTTATCAAAAGATCCGTCTAAAGGGCCAGGGAGGTTTGGATTGGGTCTTTTTCTTTTGGGAATGCTGCGTATGTCGGGGTGTCGTTGGTAAAATGAGACAGAGGCCTGAGGACAGGCTGTCTCCCATGGCATTTATATAGATAAGGAAAAGCGTAGGATCAAAAATACTACCCTGGGGTTGTATTCTTCACCAGCTCTTTGCAGAATTATGTTGAAGCTTCGTAGTGAATTTCTTCCTGTACCGAACCCATGACCATGCCGAATCTTGCCAAAGGTGTCTTAACGGGATTTGATGAATCCAAGTCTATCCTTTTTGCTCTTTTAGAGTAGCTACCGCTTGTGTGCGTGTTGTTTATCTTGGATAGGCCTCTTAGCAATGAGTGTTGATCCAAATTATGTCCTTGCTTGACGTGTGGATCCGCTTCGGTAGAATATAGCTTGTGTTAGAGTTGATTATGGCCTGCTGATACTTTTCTACAACTTTCTCATGGCCTTGGAGCGCTGCATTACTGAGAAGCAAGTGTATTTCTTAAGCCATTCCATCTCCTCTTTCTCACTGCCAGCTTAGTTGCTCGTGCTTTATTGGGAGAGGAATGCGGAGATTTCCACGCGCATTGACGGCGGTGTGGTTACTTGTGAATGCATGAGCGTCAACCTTGAAGGAGCCTGGGTAATTCTTAAGGAAGAAACCAAGACGTCATGATCCATCTAGGTCATGGTAGGTATCGAACTTCAAAAGCTGTTCAAGCCCCTACTGTAAGAGATAGGTCATACAGGTCTGACCTCTCCTTATCAGTATTTTTGCTACGAAGCCATACGCTATGATGGACGTTGAAGTCTCCATGGATAATGATGAAAGGCTTAGCGTATTTACCCCGAATTTGCGGGTTTCCAGCAGTGCATTTTCATGACCCCTTTCATAATCCCAGTTCTAGACAAAGATTGGTAGAAGCAATGGTACCATAAGCAGGTTGCCCACGGCACTCACAACAGGAATACACTTATTTCCTAATGAAGGAACCAATGTTTAAATCCGTAATCATCTGAACATTCATTCGATTCATAAGCAATTTTGTATTTCGTAGATAGGGGCCTTAAAGTTTTCATGTATGTTGAACTTCATTGCACAATTTCCATTAAGATTGCACCCCTTTTTTCAGGGAGTTTAATTCCTGTTTCTGAAATTATGCTAATGTTTATTCGCTAATTGTAACGATGAGCAACTTTAAAATTGATACGTTTTGTATACTTAGAATCAGAATAAATAATATGTATTTTGTTGTTGTACGTATGGTAATCAAAAACTTTGTTCTTTATAGTTTTTGTTTCTATTTACAAGGGTCGCTCTTTACTTGCAGTTTGTTGCTACGAACTCTTTGATCTAAGGTTCTCTTAAATCTGAGGGGGTTATCACTGCTCCCTCCTTCAACCCTATTTTTCATTTCAGTTTAATTTTCGCACAACAATGCTACGATAATGAAAGTCATCCCTAAAAAGTGCACCCTCCAAACACTTATTAGGAGAGGTTGTAAATCATAAAAATATAATTATATTGGCATCAGTTTCACGCTTTTCAAGGTGAGTTCTTCAAGCAAATCTTTTTTGTAGGTTTATCCTTCCATAGACGTCGACAGAAGACCGGGAAGGTAATGCCTTCTTGGGAAACAAGAACACATTAAAAAATATAAATAAACAGGAAGGTATTGCCATTTAAATCCTAGTGAAAACAAAGCTCCTGGTAAAACTTACCCTACCTCCACAGGGAAATATCCTGACGTTGTTCATGATCTCCCATCCCACCTTTCCGCATTTTGTCGAAATGATCTATCACCCTGCAGCACCCATATTACGGACTTAGCCCAAAAATATTCCTGGGAATGAAGGGAGATTCATTTTTAACCACCCCTCCCTACAAATCTCCTTCTGTATTTATATGAAGGCTGAAGGATAAATGGAAAGTTTGAGCATAAAATTGCACTCTTTGTCGTTCCAGGCACTCTCCAACCCTTACCTAACCAAAGTTCCACCGACCCTCCTTCTAGACACTAGCCATTTGACACTGACTCAGGAATTGTAACTATTATTTCGGTTTGTCTCAAAAGTAAAAGTTTGTTGCGAAAAGAAATTTATGGTGATTCCGAAAAAAAAACTGAAATCCCTCGAAAATGACGTCAGATTAAAATGAAAAGTGTACCATTACAATCAACATGCTCAAAAACTTTGTCCAGGGAGATTACAATCCCCTCCTTGAACAACAAGGAAAACCACTTTTTTGCATTGGTAGCACTGATCTGCCTCCTTTTTTTTTTCTTTTTTTTCCAGCAGAACTAGTGGGTTACCAGAGCATCATAGAGATGCTTAATGGCTCATTCAAAAGCTATTTCTCATATCCACGTGCTAGATTCCGCCATCTGCAAGTGTCATATGGCACTTTTTGTGCCATTTATCAAGAGGTGGCACTAGCAGGCTGGCATAATATCGTAGACAGATTTTTTATAGCTCATATAAAAGATATTGCTCATATCTACGTTCTTCCTATAATTTCCACCATCTGCAAGTTCCAAATGACACTAAAAACGACAATTTGGTGCCATGTCTCAAGTGGAAAAGCTGGGGCTATTGGGCAAGCAGAACTTTTAAGAGTTATGTTTGATGGCTCATTTGAAAGCTGTTGCTTATATCTACGTGCTTTTTATTAATTCTACCCTTCTTAAGTGGAAAGGCTCTGAAGTACAAAACAAGTACTGTTGTAGTAGTTATGTTCCAGAACTCTTAACTGGAGGTTTACAAGAACCGCTCCCGTACACTCCCCCTCCCAGCCCCCTTAGTAAGTTTCATAATATCATAAATCGTCTGCTCACCAGTAAGCTACTGCAACGTTAGCAGGATACCACACCATAGTAGATACACGTTTAATGGCTCAATTAAAAGCTATTGCTTATATTTACTTGGTTTTTACAAATTATACCATCTATTAGATTTCACAGATGTCAATGTTAGCTAGTTTCTTGGGACAATTTGCAATGAACTCTTTGTCAAGGTTGAAGCCTTAGCTGCAACCTTGTAAAGAGCGAACGACAGCCCATTGTAACAAAGTTAAAAAACGTTAAAACGGTCTTTTTTTCTTCTTATTTCGAGGCCTAGCGGGTTACTATAACATCATAGAGAGATTTTTAAGAGCTCATTCAAAAGTTGTTTTTCATGTGTACGTGGCTTATATAAATTCCGTCATCTGCAAGCGTCATAGGGCACGAAAAAACACTTCTTATGCCATTTCTCAAGGGGTGGGGCTAGCGGTTTACCAGAATATCGTAGATAGATTTTTGATAGCTCATATAAAAAAAATATTGCTCATATATACGTTCTTCCTAAAAATTCCACCATGTGCAAGTTTAAAACGGCACTTTTGGTGCCATGTCTCAGGTGGAAAAGCTGGAGCTAATGGGCTACCAGAACTTTTTAGAGTCATGTTTAATAGCTCATTTGAAATTACTCACACCTACGTGCTTTTTATCAATTCTACCTTCCGTGTGTAAGATATAGCGCTGTAAACAGAACTTCTGGTGCTGCACTTCTTCAGTTGAAAATCTTGGAAGTATAAAACGGTATCATTGTAATAATTATGGTCCAAAACCCTTAACTATAGGTTTATAAGAACACCTCCCGCGTGTTCCTCCTCCAGGTCCCCGTAATAAGCTACGCAATTAAAGTCCTACAAAAACCAGTATATTAAATTAGATTATTAGAGGCGTGGTTCTGTTAGTACAGCACCGGACTTCAAATTAGATTATCATGCTTTCGATTCCTGCTTGGATTTTTTTTTTTCAATCATGGTTTGTCCCTTCTTATGATTACGTTTCAGATAATTCCCTATTTTTGCAAATCTGATGCACTCAATTTTAAAGCATATCCCGAGAAGACTCATTTTAAACCTGTTACTCATATCTACGTTGTTTTTTTTATCAAGTTTACTATCCATAAGTGCCATATAGCACTAAAAACGGCACTTTTGGGGCCAGTTCTTAAGTGGAAGAGTTTGGAAGCATGAAACGGTACCATTGCAATAATTATAGTCCAAAGCCCTTAACTGAAGGTTTATAGGAACCTCTCGCGTATACTCCCCCTCCAAGCCCTCTTAGTAAGTTTCATAAATCTTCTAGTAATCCTAAAAAGTAAAAGATTATTGCGAAAACAAATTAACTAAAACTAAAAACTTTTCAACTAAAAACCTACCAAGAAATCAGCTTGAATGATCAACAGTTTTGAATTGAACCTTCAAACTTCACTCTGTGATGAAGCCTATGTGCTAGTTCTAACGGCGGTAATTGAGGGGAAGGGACGTCTTTTCTAGGGTCCTTTCTTAAGTATTTACTAGGGGTATCTTATCTCCCCTAGATCGGTGATGACCAGAAATTATATTAAAAAATAAGTTTTCAACTGAAACTAAGACGAACAGAAATTAAAAAGAACAGAAATTTTTCCTTATAAATAAAAAAAGATCTTGGCGGTGTTGTTTTTACATCAAATTTTAATCAAAACGAGCAAAGATTTCAAAAAAACAAAGTTTTCCGAGGGAAGTAAAGAGCGAAGTTGAAATTTAAAACGGACAAAAATTATTACTTCACAGACTATCTAACATATATCAATAAAACTAGTACAAAAAAAAAAAAAAACTAATTATGGTTCCCTATGGTTCTAGGATTATAGAAAACTAGCGCTTTACTGAAAACACGAAATAATAAAGAAGTTTTGGTACAGTAAAAGCAAACCAATTAAGGACACTTTTTACGGAATAAAAATAAAGTATCTTAAAATTGTTGTTTTTTTGTGTTTTTTTTCGTTCAATTTGTATCACTTCTGCACAATGGATCACTTCGATGACTGGCTCTCGGTTTGGTTCTGAAAAGGATATGTCATAATTAGTTTGTAGACAAGTTTGAAGTAAACCCAAAACGAAAAGAAATTACAAAAACTAACCGAGTCAAACTCAAAACGAGCAGAACTTAACATAAGTTGGGCTCAAAACCCCTATGCCTTCCCAAGGCCAGAACATAATTTGCACTTTAATGAAAAAAATATAAATGTTTTTACTTTTATAATTAAAATAAATCAAATAATATTTACATTTTGATTACTAAATATCAGCATATGTATATTAAACTGACAATGCACATTCATTTGTGTTTTTTTCAGTAAAGTGCAAATTATATTCTAGTCTTGTGAAGGCATAGAGGTTTTGACCCCAACTTATGTTAATTTCTGCTCGTTTTGAGTTTGACTCGATTATTTATTGTAATTTCTGTTCGTTTTTGGTTTCATTGATTCATTGATGCTGATTTGGGGTAGTTTCACGCTTGGTAGATTACTTGATTTTATTTTTGCTCAATTTTTGTTTAATGGAGTTCTTTACTTTTCTTTGAAAAAAGTATTTTGTGAAAAAGTTTTTTTTAAATAATTTCTGTTCGTTTTATATTAACATAGTCTTTTCAGGGAAAAAGAAAATAATGCTTTAAATCTTTTCGTTTTTTAAGAATTTATAATTTGACCTGCTATTTGCCTGCTAGAAAAAATTTTCAGCAATTTTTATCAAAATACACCCTTTTAAAAATCTGGACACAAATAGTACTGTTTAATTTAGTTTCATACCTCCTCTAGTTGACCTGAAATGGAAAACTTGATACCATTCGTAAAAAAATATGTTTACTTTCTTTGATAGCTTGGATACACTTACGTTACTTTTGATTTGGTTAAATTTTCAGAGCAGAAGTAGCCCCGAAAGTTTGAACATAATACCCTCAGTCGTTCTAGGGATACTGCTGAGATGCCTTATTGGGAATTAGAATTAACACAGTGCATTTTGATTTAATCTTAAGGCAACATTCAGTTTTTAAACATAAGGGCAAATGGGAAGGTGGGCGTGCGAGGGGAATTAGTTTCCCTCCAATCACTTTCGACTATTAGAAAGGGCATCAACCCTCTATTTTCAATCGAATGAGCCCTTTTCGAAGTTCCCACGACAACTCCTTCGATACAAAGTGCCCTGGTCTAAACAACAACAACAACAAAAAATAATACATTATATCCACTTCGATCTTTACTATAAATATGCTAAGCCTACCAATAACTTTCGACTATTAAAAAGGGCACAAGTCCTTTCGATTTCCAATCGAATGATCCCTTTTTGAGTTTCTACGACTACGCTTTCTCTAAACACCTTATATGCCCCAAGGCATAAATTACAACCTTTACCCTAAGGGCTGTAAGGGTGGTTGTCATCCTCAAAGACCCAATTTCAAGAACTTTCAACTACGTTAAACAAAATGGCTATCTCGAAATTTTGATTGGATGCGTCTGGGAAAATGGTGGGCGTGAGAGGGGTGTTAGTTGCTCTCCAATCACTTTCAACTATTAAAAAAGGCACTAGCCCTTTCAATTTCCAATCAAATCAGCCCTTTTGAAGTTTCTACGACTTCGCTTTCAATAAAAACCTTATATGCCCCCAGGGCATAACTTACAACCCTTGCCCCGAGGACTGGGGTGGAGGGTGTCATCCTCAAAGACTGAATTTCTAGAATTTCCTGCGACGTTGAACAAAACGGCTATCTGAAAATTGTGATTGGATGTGTTTGGGGATATGGTGGGCATGAGAGGGGGGTTAGTTACCCTCCAACCACTTTCAACTATTAAAAAGGTCACTAGTCCTCTCAATTTCCAATTGAATGAGCCCCTTTTGAAGTTTTTACGACAACTCTATCTATAGAAACCTTATGTGCCCCCACGACATAACTTACAACCTTTGCCCTGCAGGCTCTGGGGGGTTTGTCATACCTAAATACATAATTTTCAGAAATTTAAACTACGTTGAACAGAATGACTATCTCAAATTTGATTGAATATGTTTGGGGAAATGGTGGGCGTGAGAGGGGGGTTAATTACTCTACAATCACTTTCGACTATTCAAAAGGGCAATTTCAAGTTCCAAAAAAATGAGCCCTTTTTGAAATTTTTAGGTCAATTTTCTATATAAACCTTTTGTGCCCCAGGGGATAACTTACAACCTTTTCACTGAGGGCTCTGATGGGGCTATCATCCTAAAAAACCTAATTTCCAGAACTTTCGACTACGTTGAACGAAATAGAATTCTCAAAATTTTGATTAGATGTGTTTAGGGAAATAGTGGGCGTGAGAGGGGGGTTAGTTGCCCTTTAATCAATTTCGACTATTAAAAAGGGCACTAGCCCTTTCAATTTCGAATTAAATAAGCCCTTTTTGACGTTTCTACAATATCGATTCCTATAAAAACCTTATATCCCCCCTAGGGCTTAACATACGACCCTTGCCCTGAGGGTTGTGGGGGTGGAGGTGTTGTCATCCTTAAATACCTAATTTCCAAAACTTTCAACTACGTTGAATAAAATGGGTATAAAAAAATTTCAATCACTCAAATCACTTCAATCACTCAATTAAAAAAAAAATCCTCAAATCACTTTCGAGACTATTAAAAAAGGCACTAGCCCTTTGAATTTCCAATCGAATAAGCCCTTCTTCAAGTTTCTACGACAAAGATTTCGATAAAAACTTATATGCCTCCAGGGCATAACTTATAACCCTTGCCCTGAAGACTCTGGGGAGAATGTTCTAATCAAAGGAATAATTTCCTGAACTTTAAACTGCGTGGAAAAAATGGCTATCTTAAAATTTCGATTGGATGTTTTTGGGGAAATGGTGGGCGTGGAAGGGGTGTTAGTTGCCTTCCAATCACTTTCGACTATTGAAAAGGGCACTAGCCCTTTCAATTTCCAATCGACTGAGCCCTTTTTGAAGTTTCTACGACAACGCGTTCTATAGAAACCATATATGCCCCAAGGGCATAACTTACAACCCTTGCCCTGAGGACTGTGGGTGAGTGTTCTCCTCAAAAACATAATTTCTATCTGGAAATCAACGAAGCAGAACAAAATGGCTATCTAAAAATTTTGATTGGATGTGTTTGGGGAAAAGGTGGGCTCGAGAGTGGGGTTAGTTGCCCTCCAATCCCTTTCGACTGTTGAAAAGGGCACTTGACCTTTGAATTTCCAATCGAATGAGCCCTTTTTCAAGATTCTAGGACAAAGATTTCAATAAAAACTTATATGCCCCCAGGGCCTAACTTATAACCCTTGCCCTGAAGACTGTGGGGGGACTCCTGCTCGAAGATATAATTTCCTGAACTTAAAACTGCGTGGAACAAAAAGGCTATCTCAAAATTTTGAATGGATGTGTTTGGGGAAATGGTGGGCGTGGAAGGGGTGTTACTTGCCTTCCAGTTACTTTCTACTATTTAAAAGGGCACTAGCCATTTCAATTTCCAATAGAATGAGCTCTTTTTGAAGTTTCTACGACAACGCGTTCTATAAAAACCTTATATGCCCCCAGGGCATAACTTTACAACCTTTGCCCTGAGAGCTGTGGGGGGGGATGTCATCCTCAAAGACCTAATTTCCAGAACTCTTAACCCCGTTGAACAAAATGGCTCTCTTAAAATTTTGATTGGATGTGTTTGGGGAAAAGGTGGGCGTGAGAAGGGGGTTAGTTGCCCTCCAATCACTTTCGACTATTAAAAAGGGAACTAGCCCTTTTAATTTCCAATCCAATGAGGCTTTTTTGAAGTTTCTACGACAACGCCTTCTATAAAAACCGTATATGCTCCAGGGTATAACTTACAACCCTTGCCCTAGGGCCTGTGGGGGAGTGCCCTCCTCAAAAACATATTTTCTATATGGAAATCAACTACGCCGAACAAAATGGCTATTTCAAAATTTTGATTGGATGTGTTTCGGGAAATGGTGGGCGTGGAAGGGGTATTAGTTGCCCTCCAATCACCTTCGAATATTAAATAGACCACAAGCCACTCCGATTTCCAATTGAATGAACCCTTTTCGAAGTTTCTACGACAACTTCTTCGATACGAAGTGCCCTGATCTAAAGGAAAAAAAAATAATATATTGTGCCAAAATTGTTCTTATATGCCCCCAGGGCATAACTTAAAACCCTTGCCCCGAGGGTTGTGGGGGAGTGACCTCCTCAAAAACATATTTTCTATCTAGAAATCAACTACGCTGAACAAAACCGCTATCTTAAACTATTGAATGGATTTATTTCCAAAAATAGCAGACGTGGAAGGGGTGTTAGTTACCTTCCTATCACTTTCGACCGTTAAAAAGGGCTCAAGCCACTCTAATGTGCGATTCAATGAGTCTTTTTCGATGTCTCTGCGACAACTTCTTCGGTTCCAAGTGCCCTGATCTAAAGGAAAACAAATAATAAATAATACATTGTGCCAACATCGTTCTTACATGCCCCAGGGCATAACTTAAAACCCTTGCCCGGAGGGTTGTGGGGGAGTGACCTTCTCAAAAACTTATTTTCTATCTGAAAATCAACAAGGCCGAAAAAAATGGCTATATCAAAATTTTGATTGGATGTGATCCGGAAATGGTGGGCGTGGAATGGGTGTTAGTTGCCTTCCAATCAATTTCGACTATTAAAAAGGGCAAAAGCCACTCCGATTTCCAATTGAATGAGCCCTTTTCGAAGTTTCTACGACAACTTCTTCAATACGAAGTGCCCTGGTCTAAAGGAAAAAATAATAAATCATATATTGTGCCGACATCGTTCTTATATGCCCCCAGGGCATAACTTAAAACCCTTGCTCTGAGGATTGTGGGGGAGTGACCTCCTCAAAAATATATTTTCTATACGCTGAACTACGCTGAAGAAAATGGCTATCTCAAAATTTTGATTGGATGTGTTTTGGGGAATGATGGGCGTGGGAGGGGGGGGATAGTTGCCCTCTTATCACTTTCGACTATCAAAAAGGGTAATAGCCACTCCAAATTACAATCGAAAGAGCCCTTTTCGAAGTTTCTACGACAACTCCTTCGATACGAAGTGCCCTGGTCTAAGACCAAGAAATAAACAATGCATTGTGCCCACTCATTCTTTACTTAGGCAGCGCTATTGCGCTGCCTATGATCTCCGGGCTGCAACAACATAACCAGCATTTATAAGGCCCTATTTACTATAGTCAAGGGCCTGAGGTGCTATGTGTAAGAAGGCATCCTGGCCCTTGAAGTGGGCTTTTTCCTAGCCAAGGGTAGGCTAAGCTGGGTTGTTGGTTAGTTTATCCAAAGGTTTGCTTAAATATGGGAATTTTAAATTCATTATTCAGTTTTTTTTCCCCTTAAGTTGTACTTACAAAGTGGGCTTTCTGCTGACCAAGATTGCCAACTTTAAGTAGTGCAGACAGAATTACTCTCTTTCTTTCTCTCTCTCTCCTTCTCTCTCTCTCTCTCTCTCTCTCTCTCTCTCTCTCTCTCTCTCTCTCTCTCTCGCTCTCTAATTGTAAGAATAGCCATCTAAATAGAAAACACTATTAATATACCGCATATTTCTAAGAATGATCCAGCTTCTAAGTTTTGCCAAGACAAGATAAATTATGAAAATGAAAGGACCACCCAGCTATTATAGAAGCAGATATTTCGGCTGAATTTGAATGAGCTGAGTGTGGTATGCAAATCCACAAAAAAATTGAAACACCGGTTGTGTTTAATTTAGATAAACTTTTTGCCATATTATTTGGCTACCGGTATTCAGTAGCTCGTTTAATTGATAGTTTGAACAGATTTGCTGTTCTCAGGGGTACTAAAAAAGACTATTATTGCGTAGAATTTGGAATGCATATGCGCTAACATAAAAAGAATTTCATGCCCATCATTTGAAATGAATCCAGGATCTTGAAATTTTTTCATCTGTAACTCTTGTTCAAAACATACTCGTATATACATTTACCCTTATTATTGAAAATGTATCCGTCTTTGTTGCTGAGCTTACTTTACCACTTCTTTAACATAGTTAAAGAATTCATTTAATTGCTTTTGCGCTTTTCTATTTATTATTATTTTTGTTTTTGTTGTTATTGTTTCCATAGGATAGCCACGCGAGTCAAGCTTTTGGTGTACTGCTGATTATAGTAAATTATTGTGCTATTACGGCTAAAAAGGTTAAAACAAAATTGGAGAAAGACAAAAAATGAGTAACACTTTTGAAATTTAAACAGCGAATAAACTGATAAAAAGGGAATACCCAGTATTTCAAATTCACAAGTGAAATTCTTTGTCTGTGGAATCCTAATAAATGAAAAGTTAAGAGACTTCATGTTAAAACACAGAAAACAATATTTCTTCAATATAGAAAGTAGTACAAACATCCAAATGGAAACACTTGTGAATCTAGAGATTTTGTTTGGATTTTTTTTTCTTGTGTTGTACTTCTTTGTTGTAAGTATCTTTTAAAAAGAAATACTGGGTCTGGCTCTGCAATATTTTATCTCTTTCGTATCGGCTTATTCCTTTTCTGAATGAACAGGACTATATATCCATCTTTTTTGTCTTAAATAGAAAATAGTAGACATAAGTTTAGTAAGTTGGCTTAGAAAGAGCTGAAATGAAAAGGGTTCTAGCAACTATAGATGATACATCATAATGGGTGTAATATTAAACAAAATAACGATATGAAAACCTACTTCGAATTGATCTTGAATCTTGCAAAAATTAATCAAACATTGATCTTTAAATTAATCAGTATACAGCATTGACGTTATAACGCCGTTTGTGACTTAGTTGATTCATTTGTATATCCCTTAGAAAACTAGTAGATGTAAACCTTGGAAAACTTGGAAAACCTTGGAAAACTAGTAGATTTAAACGACGTAAAAATTCAATTCAAATAATTGACTTTGAATTCAAACAGGTCAGCACACCAGAGTGCCTTTATTTTACAAGCATAAAGCATTCTAAAAGGATACAAGCTACCATTTTGTGGTTTTGGCCACTTGAAAAGACAAATCGACAGTAAAGGAAGTTAAGTGGTTTCAGTAATAAATTGTCTTGTCATAAATTTTATCGATTTGTCATGGTCGCAATGTTTACTTATCGTAATGGTGTCCCTAATGGACTTAACAACTGCTATTTATCGGTTGCTTTCAAATAGTTCTGCCACTTCTACCCAAGTGGAATTACAAGTTTGATCCTGGTAGGAAGAGCTAATCAGTATAACCCATACGTCAAGCACTACATCACGAAGACATGTAACAGGCTTGGTTTTGGTTTTCGAGCCCAGTAGCTTGCTTTTGCGAATTGGTACGTAGTTACAAAATATTTAGGAGAAAATGGGGAGAAGGTACCTCGTGTTTGAACTATACTACTGTGGTCAACTCCAGTCAGTTGCACGTGCTTGACTTTCCTGCTTATGAGCCTAAGTGTGGTTGGTTGTGGTAACAGACCCACTTGAGGTTCACTACCATCCTTACTGGATAAACATAATGTCATTGGCCCTTTTCTATATTATGAAGCTCTCTCTGGAGAATCCTTGTCTTCAGAATGGTGTAAATCTTTCATGCGACTGGTAATTTTCTATTTGGCAAGACTATTGGCTTATTATCAAGCAATCGATTTTAAATCACGAATTCTTTGATATATAAAAATAATCTCTCCTTGTGCCAAAAAAAGGTGTATACCCCACGTTTTCTCAATTTTTGCATAAAAACGGAAATAAAGCATTGGAGTATTTTTAAATGATTGTTTTTTTGTTTGAGAATTTATATTGTGTTTTTAATCTGTAAAAACGACATCGTGCTGCCGAATATTACGGCTGTATTTTGGGACGTGGCGCATGATATTATGCTGAGTAGTCTTTGAGCAAGGGTATTGAAACATTTGTGCGCCTTCAATTATTTCTATTCTCCCCCACCTCCTTTGGGGGTGAACAATCACCCACAGAGGAATCTCTGTCATTTCCAGTGGCGTAAATTAACAAGAATTTAGGGGTGGGTGCAAATTATACTGATAAAAATTGATACGAGAAAAACTTGCCGTTTTTAATTTTTTTTTTTTTCAATGAGAATACCAAAAAAGGTTTTTTTCAATGAAGATATCCTCAAAGAAGATATTTTTCAAAAACTGGGGGATACATCCCCCCTCCCAATTGACGCCACTGCTTATGTTCCAACCGGTTAGAGAGAAAAAATTATGAGCCACTGTCTTTTGTTTTCTAACAACAGAGGGACAGGAGAACATAGAGGACTAATCCCGAATAATATTGCTGGCAGAGCAACATTATTTGTAGATATTAAATAAAAAAACAAGTTTTTTAACTGAAAGTAAAGAGCGTCATTATAACTTAAAACAAACAGAAATTATTCCGTATATGAAAGGGGCTGTCCCCTCCTCAACGCCTCGCTCTTTACGCTAAAGTTTCTTATGGTTTTAAAAAATAGAGTTGTGAGAAAGTGTCTAACTTTAGCGTAAAGAGCGAGGCGTTGAGGAGGGGACAGACCCTTTCATATACGGAATAATTTCTGTTCGTTTTAAGTTTTAATGATGCTCCTTACTTTCAGTTAAAAAAAAAACTTGTTTTTGTATTTAATTTCTGAACGTTTTTGAATGAATGCAGGTTTTTATTTTGGCTCACCGTATATGAATAATTAAAACGAAATTTGCATATTAATTTTACTTTTCTTTGGTTAAATGGCTTTCTCGAAAGTTGTTTAATTTTATTTATGGACGTTTTTATTAGTAATAGAAATACGTAACTTACGAATTAACTTACCTAACGAACTTCTATATTCATATATTTTTATTACGTATACTATGGGGTTCGCCCCCTATTCAATACCTCTCTCTTTACGCTAAAGTTTGAATTTTGTTCCAAATCTTTAAAAATGACCCATTAATCACAAAGGCCGTTAATTAGAATAAGTAGCTCTTATGAATCTACTAAAAAATTTTAACGTAAAGAGCGAGGTATTGACTACGGGGCGAACCCAATCATATGCATAATAATTTCTGTTCATTTTAAGTTTTGATGTTGCTCCTTACTTTCAGTTGAAAAACTTGTTTTTTCTATTTAATTTCTGGTCGTTTTTTAAATAATGCTGGAAAATCCGGCACTCCTTCATAGCAATGTCCCTTCCCCCATGAAACTTCCTCCACAGAAAGATCCTCCCATGTAAACCTCGACCCACCCACCCCCCCCCCTAGCAGAAAAAATCCCCCCTGAAAACCTGTAACCATTGGGTAAAGTTCATAACTTGCAGCCCTTCCCCCGGGGACTGTGGGCGATTAAGTCATCCTCAAAGACATAGTTATTATATTTTCTGCTATGTTGAACAAAATGACTATCTCAAAATTTTAATCGGAAGACTTTTAATCGGAAAAAAGTGAGCGTAGGAGGGGGCCTAGTTGCCCTTCATTTTTTCGGTTACTTAAAAGGGACACTAGAATTTTTAATCTCCTTTCGAATGAGCCCTCCCGCGATATTCTAGGACCGCTGGGTAGATGTGATCAGCCCTGGGTAAAAAAAAAAACAATAAAAAAATAAATAAACACGCATCCGTGATCTTTCTTCTGGCAAAAAATACAAAATTCCACATTTTTGCTGATAGGAACTTGAAACCTCTGCCGTTGGTTTCTCTGATACGCTGAATCTGATGGTGTGATTTTCATTAAGGTTGTATAACTTTTTGGGGGTGTTTTTCCCTTTTTTCGGAAATGAGGCAAATTTTCTCAGGCGCGTAACTTTTGATGGGTAGGACTAATTTCGATAAAACTTGTATATTTGAAATCAGCATAAAAATCTGATCTTTCGATGCATGTATTGGTATCAAAATTCCGTTTTTTAGAGTTTTGGTTACTATTTAGCCGGGTCGCTCTTTACTTACAGTTCGTTACCACAAACTGTTTGACTGCTGCTTATTGGATAACTTATTGTTTGACCGCTGGAGCCCACTAGTACATACAAATAGGGTAGCATTTTTCACTCCATCCTAAGGGCTGGCAGACAAGTTGAAACAAAAAAGGCCGTGGGCTAAAGCTTTTAGAGGAAGCTTTAAACAATTAACCGATGTAGTTAAGGTTCTTGATGCTTGTTAAAATGTTTAGATACTGTCTTATATTTGTGTTCGTCACACGCTCAGTCACGACATGGTACTTAGGTCAAACTACAAGCTTTTATATAAGAAAATTATTGAAAATTAGAATTGACTAGTGATTGGCTAGTGAGGGTCCGGTTCACTACAAATAGTAATGATAACGCAATTCAAATACTTTATGGTAACGAACTATAAGTAAAGAGCGACACATGTCAGTAGTAACTGAAAATTCAAAAGTGGAATTTTGATCTTTCAAGCACATCTATCAGAAAAATTTACTTTTTACGATGATTCAAATTGCGTAAAATTCGTTAATTTTAAGTTTACTCTTCAAAGGTTGTTAGCATGCAAAAATATGAATCATTTTGGAAAACACTCCAAAAAGGGGAATAATCCTGATTAAAAAAGGGGAAAGAGAGGACATATCAATGCTACCCAAAACAGTGATTTTCCATGTTGTTCAAGTCAGGGGACTGTAATCTCCTGTGTAAGGTTTTGCCCATGGCGATTTCAATAGTGCACTTTTTATTTCATTCCAACTTGTTTTCAAAATAGTTAATATTGGGTTACTATTGGCTGAGGTTCGTCCTTTACTAGGCTCTAGCTGCCCCTGCAACCACGACCTACGATCAAGTGTAGCGTGTCAAAAATCCCTTTACCTTAGGTTTCAAATTTGAAAATGAAAGAACACGAAAATTTGCGCTTCTTTCATAGAAGATTTGAAAAGCCAGTCTATTTTTGTTGTATTCTTTTTTTGGTGGGGGGGGAGGCTCCTGGGTACTATTGTACCAAACCAATGGCCGCACAGAAGAGGGCCTCTTCAATTGGAAATAGGAAACCGTAGTCTCCTTCTTAAGTAACGAAAGAGATTGTACCACAGAAAAGTGGCAGTTTCCGGTGTTCTGTGCCGAAAATGAAAAACTTTTACCAGACCAGGGCCAAAATTCTATCGAGCGAGTATTCTAAGATTGCCAAAACGTTTTGGGCTATCAAAAATCTATACCGCACTGTACCAGTTTCAAACAGTGCCACATAAAAGTGGCGATTCATGTCATTTATGCCGCAAAATAACAAAATTGGCCTGGCTGAAACGAAAATACTATTGAGCAAAAATTCTGAGAAGACGACTGTTTTAGAGCTATTGGAAAGCTCAAGGATCGGCTTGATATCCGAGATCAGAGGTTTCATAGGTCGTATAACTACCCTATGTTGCGCGTTCTTTCCTTAATACTTATAGTTCATAGAAAATAATAACGAAAATCATTGATTACAAGCCAAACAAGGTTACACAACGTCTTGCTCTTATACGCACTGCACAAAACAAATAAATAACTTAAATAAACATTTTACCCCCTCCTTGCTCTCATAAGCAATAAGTAGCAGAATAGGAAATTTTCTTTTATATAAGACAGTGGAACGCAACTTTAAAGGATTATTTTGACCTTATATCCAAGGGCCGTCATCAGCAAAACAAATGAAGAAAAAACTAACAAAAAAGAAACTCACATTAAAATTCAATCATTAAAACTAAAACAATTTTTTTTCAAAACAACCCTAGCATCATTACTTCAAGGAAGTTCAAACAGGACTGAAGAAAAAGAAATTCCCTATGTTTCTACTTATTGTTTATGATAGAAAGGCAGTTTGGTCTTAGTCGCTATTTACGTCTACCCTCCCCCCCCCCAAAAAAAAACAGCTTAGATTTATATTTGTTCTTTCAGCTCTTCATTTACATATTTGCTAACCTGAATGATTTTGCTTTTTACAGTTGTCTGCTAGATCACTGGGAACTCGAGGGTTTCCAAACTTCTCTTCAAACGAGAAAGCATGAACGGTATACAAAAATGGAAGGTTATAATATAGAACCTGTGTGCTAATAGTTTTGTTTTACGGTGCAGTTTTATGATATTGCATAGGTTTTTCAGTATATTTCAACAACTAATGGTTGTATATTAGTAGTAATCAACATTATACTTCTATGGGGGCCCCGTACCGGACCGGTTTCTGGTGGGTATAGTCTGGTTTGGTAGGTACAATCTGGTTAGGTGGGTATAATCTGGTTTGGTTCAAGTTTTTCTGACACAATTTTTCAGGGATACATTCACGGGTTTTTGAAGCACTTTCATAATAACATGTTTTATTATTATTTTTTTGGCAATTGAAATTTTTTTGTGGGTACATATGGAATCCGGTTAATAGCCTGTAGCTTAAAGGTATCTGAGATCTCGCCCCAGTATTGCATACACTATTAGAGATATCAAGTGATTTTTTCTTTACATGGTGTTCGTTCAATTGAAAGCGAGGATTTCTGTTAAATAAATAATTGTTATACCTTTTAAAATAGCTTTAGGAGGTTTGAGGGACTCTGTTGTTTTATTCAGTGTGATTTTTTCTTTACATGGTTTTCTTTACATGGTGTTCGTTAAGAAAGCAAGGATTTCTTTTAAATAAATAATTGTTATACCTTTTAAAATAGCTTTACGAGGTTTGAGGGACTCTGTTGTTTTTTTCCGTTTGTTTTTTTCTTTACCTGGTGTTCGTTCAAAAAGCGAGGATTTATGTTAAATAAATAATTTTTATAACTTTTAAAATAGCTTTACGGGGTTTTAGGGACTCTGTTGTTTTATTCCGTGTGATTTTGTCTTTACATGGTGTTCGTTCAAAAAGCGAGGATTTCTGTTAAATAAATAATTGTTATATTTTTTCCGTTCAATTGAAAGCGAGGATTTCTGTTAAATGAACAATTTTTATAACTTTTAAAATAGCTTTAAGGGGTTTGAGGGACTCTGTCGTTTTATTCAGTTTTATTTTTTCTTTACTTGTGGTTATTTCAAAAATAGAATATTTATTTTAAATAAATAATTCTGATAGTTTTTCCGTTCAATTGAAAGCTAGGATTTCTATTAAATAAATAATTGTTATACCTTTTAAAATAGCTTTACGGGGTTTGAGGGACTCTGTTGTTTTATTCCGTGTGATTTTTTCTTTACATGGTGTTCGTTCAAAAAGCGAGGATTTTTGTTAAATAAACAATTGTTATACCTTTTAAAATAGCATTACGGGGTTTGAGGGACTCTGTCGTTTTATTCAGTGTGATTTTTCTTTACATGATGTTCGTTCAAAAAGCGAGGATTTCTGTTAAATAAATAATTATTATATTTATTACGTTAAATTTAAACCGAGGATTTCTGTTAAAAAAATAATTTTTATAAATTTTAAAATATCTTTTGGGGGTTTGAGGGGCTCTGTTGTTTTAGTCTGTGTTATTTTTTCTTTACATTGGGTTCGTTCAAAAAACGAGGATTTCTGTTAAATAAATAATTTTTATACCATTTAAAATAGCTTATCAGAGTTTTAAGGTATTTTTTGTATTATTAAGTGTAATTTTTTCTTTGCATGGTGTTTATTTAAAAAGAGAGGATTTTTTGTAAATAAATAATTCTTAGAGTTTTTCCGTTCAATTTAAAACGAGGTGATATGTTAAATGATTAATTGTTATTACATTTAATATATATTTACGGGGTTTGAGGGGCACTGTGGGTTTATTCTTTGTGATTTTTTCTTTAAATGATGTTCGTTCAAAAAGCTAGGATTTCTGTTAAATAAATAATTGTTATATTTTTTCCGTTCAATTGAAAGAGAGCATTTCTGTTAAATAATTAAGTGGTATACCTTTTAAAATAGCTTTACGGGGTTTGAGGGGCTCTGTCGTTTTATTTCGTGTGATTTTTTCTTTACATGGCATTCGTTCAAAAAGCGAGGATTTCTGTTAAATAAATAATTCTTATATTTTTTCCGTTCAATTGAAAGTGAGGATTTCTGTTAAATAAGTAATTGGAGAGTATTGTCAATTTAAAATAGTTTAGAAATAAAAAAAAAATTAACAAGAAATGGTTGAAAAGGGGTTTGAGGGGGATGGGATTGCATGGAAGGGTTAAATAAATAATTCTTATATTTTTTCCCTTCAATTGAAAGCGAGGATTTATTTTAAATAAATAATTGATATACCGTTCAAACCATCTTTAAGGGGTTTGAGGGTCTTTCTCTTTATATTCATTCTGATTTTTTATTTACATGGTGTTTTTTCAAAAAGCTAAGATTTATTTTGTATAAATAATTACTATATTTTTTCCGTTCAATTGAAGGAAAGGATTTATGTTAAATAAATAATTGTTATAGCTTTTAAAATAGCTTTACGGGGTTTGAGGGACTCTGTCGTTTTATTCCATGTTATTTTGTCTTTACATGTTGTTTGTTCAAAAAGCGAGGATTTCTGTTAAATAAACAATTGTTATACATTTTAAAATAGAATTACGGGGTTTGAGGGACTCTGTTGTTTTATTCCGTGTGATTTTTTCTTTACATGATGTTCGTTCAAAGAGAGAGTATTTATGTTAAATAAATAATTCTTATATATTTTACGTTCAATTGAAAGCGAGGATTTCTGTTAAATAAATAATTGTTATACCTTTTAAAATAGCTTTACGGGGTTTGAGGGACTCTGTTGTTTTATTCGGTGTGATTTTTTCTTTTCTTTGTGTTAGTTAAAAATGCGTGGATTTCTGTTAAATATATAATTGTTATACCTTTTAAAATATCTTTACGGGTTTTGAGGGTTTCTTTTGTTTTATTCAGTGTGGTTTTTTCTTTACTTGGTTTTTATTCAAAAAGTGAGTATTTATGTTAAATAAATAAATCTTATATTTTATCCATTCAATTGAAAGCGAGGATTTCTTTTAAATAAATAATTGTTATACCTTTTAAAATAGCTTTCCGGGGGTTGAGGGGCTCGGTTGTTTTATTCCGTGTGATTTTGTCTTTACATGGTGTTCGTTAAAAAAGCGAGGATGTCTGTTAAATAAACAATTGTTATACCTTTTAAAATAGCTTTACGGGGTTTGAGGGACTCTGTTGTTTTATTCCGTGTGATTTTTTCTTTACATGATGTTCGTTCAAAAAGCGAGGATTTCTGTTAAATAAATAATTCATATATTTTTTACGTTCTATTGAAAGCGAGGGTTTCAGTTAAATGAATAATAGTCAGACCTTTTAAAATTGCTTGTCGGGGTTTGAGGTAATCTTTCGTTTTATTCCATGTGATTTTTTCTTTTCATAGTGTTCGTTCAAAAAGCGAGGATTTCTGATAAATAAATAATTGTTATAACTTTTAAAATATATTTACGAAGTTTGAGTGAATCTGATGTTTTATTCCGAGTGATTAGTTCTTTACATGGTGTTCTTTCAAAAAGCGAGGATTTATGTTAAATAAATAATTCTTATATTATTTCCGTACAATGGAAAGCAAGGTATTAGATTACAAAAATAATTGTTATTACTTTTAAAACTGCTTTTCGTGGTTTTAGTGAATGTTTTATGTTTTTAAATTTTATTTTTTCTTTACATGGTATTCGTTCAAAAATCGAGGGTTTCTTTTAAATAAATAATTCTGATAGTTTTTCCGTTTAATTGAAAGCGAGCTTTTATATTAAATGAATAATTGTTATACCTTTTAAATTAGCTTTACGGGGTTTGAGGGTCTCTATAGTTTTATTCCGTGTGATTTTTTCTTTACATAGCATTCGTTCAAAAAGCGAGGATTTCTGTTAAATAAATAATTCTTATATTTTTTCCGTTCAATTGAAAGTGAGGATTTCTTTTAAATAAGTAATTTGAGAGTATTGTCAATTTAAAATAGTTTAGAAATAAAAAAAAAATTAACAAGAAATGGTTGAAAAGGGTTTTGAGGGGGATGGGATTGCATGGAAGGGTTAAATAAATAATTCTTATATTTTTTCCGTTCAATTGAAAGCGAGGATTTCTGTTAAATAAATAATTGTTATACCTTTTAAAATAGCTTTACGGAGTTTGAGGGACTCTGTTGTTTTATTCCGTGTGATTTTTTCTTTACATGGTGTTCGTTCAAAAAGCGAGGATTTCTGTTAAATAAATAATTCTTATATTTTTTACTTTCAATTTAAAGCGAGGATTTATGTTAAATAAATAATTGTTATACCTTTTAAAATAGCTTTACGGGGTTTGAGGGGCTCTGTCGTTTTATTCCATGTGATTTTGTTTTTACATGTTGTTCGTTCAAAAAGCGAGGATTTCTGTTAAATAAACAATTGTTATACCTTTTAATATAGCATTACGGGGTTTGAGGGACTCTGTTGTTTTATTCCGTGTGATTTTTTCTTTACATGATGTTCGTTCAAAAAGCGAGGATTTCTTTTAAATAAATATTTCATATAGTTATTTAGTTAAATTTAAACCGATGATGTCAGTTAAATAAATACTTGTTATAAATTTTAAATTATCATTACAGGGCTTTAGCTGCTCTTTCTTCTTTTTTCGTTTGATTTTTTCTTTACATGGTGCTGGTTCAAAAGGCAAAGACTTCAGTTAAATAAACAATTGTTAGACCGATTAAAAAATGTTTAAAGAGTTTGTGTTAGTCTATCGTTGTATTCAGTTTGATTTTTTCTTTTAACGGTGTTCGTTATAAAACCGAGGAGTTCTGTTAAATAAATAATTTTTATACTTTTTCCGTTAAATTTAAAGCGAGGATTTAGTTTAAAAGAATAATTGTTATAACGTTTAAAAGTGATTTAAGGTTTTCGAGGTAATCTGTTGTTTTATTCAAAGTGATTTTTTCTTTGCATGGGATTTATTTAAAAAGCGAGGATTTCTGTTAAATAGATAATTCTTTTATTTTTTCCGTTCAAATCAAAGCGAGCATTTCTGTAAAATAAATAATTGTTATACCTTTTAAAATAGCTTTACGGGGTTTGTGGTGCTCTGTCGTTTTATTCTGTGTGATTTTTTCTTTAGATAGCGTTCGTTCAAAAAGCGAGGATTTCTGTTAAATAAATAATTATTATATTTTTTCCGTTCAATTGAAAGCGAGGATTTCTGTTAAATAAATAATTGGAGAGTATTGTCAATTTAAAATAGTTTAGAAATAAAAAAAAATTAACAAGAAATGGTTGAAAAGTGTTTTGAGGGGGATGGGATTGCATGGAAGGGTTAAATAAATAATTCTTATATTTTTTCCGTTCAATTGAAAGCGAGGATTTCTGTTAAATAAATAATTGTTATACCTTTCAAAATATCTTTAAGGAGTTTGAGGGACTTTCTTGTTTTATTCCTTCTGATTTTTTCTTTACATGGTATTTGTTCAAAAAGCTAGGATTTCTTTTGAATAAATAATTATTATATTTTTTCAGTTCAATTGAAAGCGAGGATTTCTGTTAAATAAATAATTGTTATACCTTTTAAAATAGCTTTACGGGGTTTGAGGGACTCTGTGGTTTTATTCCGTGTGATTTTTTCTTTACATGGGGTTCGTTCAAAAAGCGAGGATTTCTGTTAAATAAATAATTCTTATATTTTTTCCGTTCAATTGAAAGCGAGGAATTCTGTTAAATAAATAATTGTTATACCTTTTTAAAATAGCTTTACGGGGTTTGAGGGGTTCTGTCGTTTTATTCCGTGTGATTTTTTCTTTACATGGTGTTCGTTCAAAAAGCGAGGATTTCTGTTAAATAAATAATTCTTATATTTTTTTTGTTCAATTGAAAGCGAGGATTTCTGTTAAATAAATAATTGGAGAGTATTGTCAATTTAAAATAGTTTAGAAATACAAAATTTTTTAACAATAAATGACTGAAAAGTGTTTTGGGGGAGATGGGTTGATTGGCAGAAGGATGTTTTAGCATAGTTATAGTGGAGGACAAGTTGCTATCGAAAAACCCGTGTGGATGAGTTGAAATAAAAATTTTTAACAAGAAATGTCTGAAAAGTGTTTTGGGGGAGATGGGTTGATTGGCAGAAGGATGTATTAGCGAAGTTATAGTGGAGGGCAAGTTGCTGGTGAAAAATCTAAGCTAATAAGGGTTTTTGAACGTAAACTCTAAGTTTTTTGTAAGAAAATTATGGAAAATACAATTTGTTGGTTCAAAGGTGAAACTTAAGTCCAGGTATGGATCGAAAAATAAACTATTTCTGTAGAATCTGAGCTAATAAGGGTTTTTGACCATAAACTCTAGTTTCCGTTCTAATTCAATATTTTTTTTTCATAAAAACAAACTAATTTTTTAAACTTCGAAATTATTCAATTTTATTTTTTTGTACGTATCTTAAAATGACAAATATGCTTACGGCTCTAACAATTGTGCTCTGTAATTGGTCAGAGACACAATGTGGCTTTCCCACTGGTATTCTATGTCCGGATATCGACACTACCTAGTCTATTGCATGTATTAAATCAGTATTTTTTACGCAGTAGAACGATAAACACATAAGTCATATCTTTTAAAAAAATGAAGATGGAGCATTTTAATAAAGTGTGTTCACATGTCAATGTTATTGTAGCATTGAATGCTGACAAGGAGAAGTATTTAAACTAAGAAACAAGTAAAAATGGTAGCACTATTGGAAATGTATGTGTGCATTGTCATGACAGTAAGGAATTTAATTTCTTTGGAGTACCAAAAAAATTCAACTCTTCTTATGGTGGATATGCAAGAGTAGATATCCAGAGATGATAGCACTCAAACAAAATGCCAACATAAAAATAATAGTTGATGAAGAGGGACATCTTCTTGCCAGTGCTTGTGGTAACATGCTACCTCTTGTTTCAGCCCATCGTCAACTTTCGAGTATTAGCATTCAACGGAAGATCAAAAGAAGACATGCATACTCTTCTACTAATATCATAAACCATATCTTGTCGACGTGCCGAAACTGTTACCTTTGTAAAAATAATGTTGTAATAGACAGTGAAATTGCTTGAAAAATAAAAAGGGCATTGGTAGAAAATATCACTAAGGAATATAAAGATGAATCGATGAAAAACAAAGTGCCAGCAAACGTCACTACCATTAATCAAACAATTAATGAACCAAATAATAGCAAAGATGATGTGCATATTGAACATGTGGATGACCCCCCATTAGAAATGTGTTCACATGCTAGTGTTATTGTAGCATTGAATGCTGACAAGCAGAAGTATTTGAACTATGAAACAAGTACAAGTGGTAGCACTATCGGAAATGTATGCGTGCGTTGTCATGACACTATGGAATTAAATTTCTTTGGAATACCAAAAAAATTCAATTATACAAATGGTGGATATGGGAAAGTATCATTTCCAGAGATGTTAGTGCTCAAAGAGAATGCCAACATAAAAATAATAGTTGATGAAGAGGTGCATCTTCATGCTAGTTCTATAGGTAACATGCTACCTATTGATAGAACCTTTCGTTGGCTTTTAGGTGTTAGCATTCAAATGAAAGCAAAGAGGAAAAGAAAGGCCTACTCTGCTACTAATATCATAAACCATATTTTGTCTACGTGCCGAAACTGTTACCTGTGTAAAAATAATGTGATAACAGACAGTGAAATTGCCAGAAAAATAAAAAGGGTATTGTCAGAAAATATCACTATGGAATATAAAGATGAAACGATGAAAAACAAAGCACCAGCAAACGTTACTGGCATTGATCAAACAGTCAATGAATCAAATAATACGAAAGACGAAAAGTATATTGAGCCTGTTCATGAGACACCAGTAAAAATTGTGTATGATTCAAAATGGAATATTGATTATTCTACTGATTACGAACTAAGAGAAGACAATAGCTACAATATCAAAAGAGAGCATGGTGAACTATTTTATGGAACAGATTCAAAATGTCCAAAGTTAATCATTGATATTAATAATGTATCATAATATATTTTTTGTATTAATATTCTACATAACATTATTTCATTAAAAATATTACATTGTTATGTATTCATTATTTTTTAGAGTAAGCTAGCATATCAAGCGTTTAGAATGTCTATTAAAACATCGATGATGTAAGAAAAGAAATTTGCGTACATCTATTGTCAGACACATGGGATAACATTGTCAAAATCTAGGTATCAGAATGAAAAATTGTAGGTAAGTAAGTAAGCAAGTAAGTAAGTAACAAATTCTTTCTTGAAGTCACATCTTGGATACACAATACAGAAATTTCATTAAAGAAATTATGAAAAAATTGTAAGTAAGTAGCAAATTCTTTATTGAATTCACCTGCTGGATAAACAAAGACATTTCGTTCAAGAAATTATGACAAAATTCTAAGTAAGTAACAAACTTTTTATTATTTACACGACTTAAATACACGATTTAGAAATTTAATTAAAGAAATTATGAAGCAATTCTCAGTAAGTAACAATTTCTTTCTTGAAGTCAACTCTTGGATACACAATACGGAAATTTCATTCAAGAAATTATGAAAATATTTGTAAGTAAGTAACAAACTCTATATTGTTTTCACCTATTGGATATACAATATGGAAATTTCATTCAATAAATTGTAAAAAAATTGTGAGCAAGTGACAAGCTCTTTCCTGAAGTCAGCTCTTGGGTACGCAATACACAATATGGAAATTTCATTTAAGAAATTATGAAAAAATTGTAAGCAAGTAACAAACTCTTTCCTGAAGTCACCTCTTGGATACAAAATGCAGAAACTTCATTTAAAAAACTATGAAAAAATTGTAAGTAAGTAACAAATTCTTTCTTGAAGTCACCTCTTGGATACACAATACAGAAATTTCATTAAAGAAATTATGAAAAAATTGTAACTAAGTAGCAAATTCTTTCTTGAATTCACCTGTTGGATAAACAAAAAGACATTTCCTTCAAGAAATTATGACAAAATTCTAAGTAAGTAAAAAACTGTTTATTCTTTACACGAGTTAGATATACGATGTAGAAATTTACTTCAAGAAATTATGAAGAAATTCTCGGTAAGTAACAATTTCTTTCTGGAAGTCAACTCTTGGATACACAATACGAAAATTACTTTCAAGAAATTATGAAAATATTTTTAAGTAAGTAACAATTTCTTTATTGATTTCAACTCTTGGATATACAGTACAGATACTTCATGCAATAAATTATGAAAAAATCGCAAGTAACTTTTTTTTTCTCTTTATCACAAACAATTTTCACTTGGCTACAAGATGTAGAAAATTTAGTTCAAGAAATTATGAAAAAATTCTCAGTAAGTAACAATTTCTTTCTTGAAGTCAACTCTTGGATAAACAATACGGAAATTTCATTCAAGAAATTATGAAAATATTTGTAAGTAAGTAACAAGCTCTGTATTGATTTCACCTCTTGAATATACAGTAAAGATACTTCCTTCAAGAAACGTGATTAAACCCGTTTTGAAACTACATACTATTTGCATGCCTTTCCTTGGCACCTTTCCAAACGAGCGGGGATTCCCCACTGCTTCCTACACATTGCAAAAAAAGTGAGCAGTACGAAAACTCCACGTTTTCAACCAAACTGGTTTTTTAGACAACACCCATTTTTTAGGGACCAATCGGAGACAGCAGAGCACAAAAACAGAGACGACACACCCACAGAGATGACACACACATAGAGACGAGAGAAGCACACAGCGGAGCACAAAAACAGAGACGACACAGCCACAGAGATGACACACACATAGATACGAGACACGCACAGACACGACACACAAACAGAGTCATAGTGAGAGAGATATCCAAAAAGTTGGGTTGATCTAGGTTCACTTAGAGTGGTTACAATAAAGAGTTTGTTACTTACTTAGAATTTTGTCATAATTTCTTGAACGAAATGTCTTTGTTTATCCAGCAGGTGAATTCAAGAAAGAATTTGCTACTTACTTACAATTTTTTCATAATTTCTTTAATGAAATTTCTGTATTGTTTATCCAAGAGACTTCAAGAAAGAATTTGTTACTTACTTACTTGCTTACTTACTTACCTACAATTTTTATTCTGATACCTAGATTTTGACAATGTTATCCCATGTGTCTGACAATAGATGTACGCAAATTCATTTTCTTACAACATTGATGTTTTAATAGACATTCTAAACGCTTGATATGCTAGCTTACTCTAAAAAATAATGAACACATAACAATGTAATATTTTTAAAGAAATAATGTTATGTAGAATATTAATACAAAAAATATATTATGATATATTATTAATATCAATGATTAACTTTGGAGATTTTGAATCGGTTCCATAAAATAGTTCAACATGTTCTCTCTTGATATTGTAGTTAGCGTCTTCTCTTAGTTCGTAATCAGTGGAATAATCTTTATTCAATTTTGAATCATACACAATTTTTACTGGTGTCTCATGAACAGGCTCAATATGCTTTTCGTCTTTGGTATTATTTGATTCATTGACTGTTTGATGAATGCCAGTAACGTTTGCTGGTGCTTTGTTTTTAATTGTTTCATCTTTATATTCCATAGTGATATTTTCTAACAATACACTTTTTATTTTTCTGGCAATTTCACTGTCTATTATCACATTATTTTTACACAGGTAACAGTTTCGGCACGTAGACAAGATATGGTTTATGATATTAGTAGCAGAGTAGGCCCTTCTTTTCCTCTTTGCTTTCATTTGAATGCTAATACCTAAAAACCGACAAAAGGTTCTATCAATAGGTAGCAGGTTACCTATAGCACTAGCATGAAGATACCCCTCTTCATCAACTATTATTTTTATGTTTGCATTTTCTTTGAGAACTAACATCTCTGGAAATGATACTTTCGCATATCCACCATTTGTATAATTGAATTTTTTTGGTACTCCAAAGAAATTTAATTCCATAGTATTATGACAACGCACGCATACGTTTCCGATAGTGCTACAACTTGTACTTGTTTCATAGTTCAAATACTTCTCCTTGTCAGCATTCAATGCTACAATAACACTAGCATGTGAACACATTTCTAATGGGGGGTCATCCACATGTTCAATATGCAAATCATCTTTGCTATTATTTGGTTCATTAATTGTTTGATTAATGGTAGTGACGTTTGCTGGCACTTTGTTTTTTATCAATTCATCTTTATATTCCTTAGTGATATTTTCTGCCAATGCCCTTTTTATTTTTCCGGCAATTTCACTGTCTATTACAACATTATTTTTACGAAGGTAACAGTTTCGGCACGTCGACAAGATATGGTTTATGATATTAGTAGAAGAGTATGCATGTCTTCTTTTGATCTTCCGTTGAATGCTAATACCCGAAAGTTGACGATGGGGTGCAACAATAGGTAGCATGTTACCACAAGCACTGGCAAGAAGATGTCCCTCTTCATCAACTATTATTTTTATGTTGGCATTTTCTTTGAGTGCTATCATCTCTGGATATCTCACTCTTGCATATCCATCATAAGAAGAGTTGAATTTTTTTGGTACTCCAAAGAAATTAAATTCCTTAATGTCATGACAATGCACACATACATTTCCAATAGTGCAACCATTTTTACTTGTTTCATAGTTTAAATACTTCTCCTTGTCAGCATTCAATGCTACAATAACATTGACATGTGAACACACTTTATTAAAATGCTCCATCTTCACTTTTTAAAAGATATGACTTATGTGTTTATCGTTCTACTGCGTAAAAAATACTGATTTAATACATGCAATAGACTAGGTAGTGTCGATATCCGGACATAGAATACCAGTGGGAAAGCCACATTGTGTCTCTGACCAATCACAGAGTACAATTGTTAGAGCCGTAAGCATATTTGTCATTTTAGGATACGTACAAAAAAATAAAGTTGCATAATTTCGAAGTGTAAAAAAATAGTTTGTTTTTATGAAAAAAAAATATTGAATTAGAACGGAAACTAGAGTTTATGGTCAAAAACCCTTATTAGCTCAGATTCTACAGAAATAGTTTATTTTTCGATCCATACCTGGACTTAAGTTTCACCTATGAACCAACGAATTGTATTTTCCATAAATTTCTTAAAAAAAACTAGAGTTTACTTTCAAAAACCCTTATTAGCTTAGATTTTTCACTAGCAACTAGACCTCCACTATAACTTGGCTAATACATCCTTCAGCCAATCAACCCCTCTCATCCAAACACTTTTCAGCCATTTCTTGTTAAAATTTTTTATTTAAACTCATCCACACAGGTTTTTCGCTAGCAACTCGGCCTCCACTGTAACTACGCTACTACATCCTTCTGCCAATCAACCCATCTCCCCCAAAACACTTTTCAGTCATTTCTTGTTAATATTTTTTATTTCTAAACTATTTTAAATTGACAATACTCTCCAATTATTTGTTTAACAGAAATCCTCGCTTTCAATTGAACGGAAAAAATATAAGAATTATTTATTTAACAGAAATCCTCGATTTTTGAACGAACACCCTTTAAATAAAAATACACCCGTAATAATACGACAGAGCCCCTCAAACCCCTTAAAGCTATTTTAAAAGGTATAACAATTATTTATTTAACAGAAATCCTCGCTTTCAATTGAACGGAAAAAATATAAGAATTATTTATTTAACAGAAATCCTCGCTTTTTGAACGAACACTATGTAAAGAAAAATCACACGGAATAAAACAACAGAGTCCCTCAAACCCCGTAAAGCTATTTTACAAGGTATACCAATTGTTTATTTAACAGAAATCCTCGCTTTCAATTGAACTGAAAAAATATAAGAATTATTTATTTAACAGAAATCCTCGCTTTTTGAACGAACATCATGTAAAGAAAAAATCTCACGGAATAAAACGACAGAGTCCTTCAAACTCCGAAAAGCTGTTTTAAAAGGTATAACAATTATTTATTTAACAGAAATCCTCGCTTTCAATTGAACGGAAAAAATATTAGAATTATTTATTTAACCCTTCCATGCAATCCCATCCCCCTCAAAACACTTTTCAACCATTTCTTGTAAAAAATTTTTTTATTTCTAAACTATTTTAAATTGACAATACTCTACAATTATTTATTTAACAGACATCCTCGCTTTAAATTGAACTTAAAAAATATAAGAATTATTTATTTAACAGAAATCCTCGATTTTTGAAATAACACCATGTAAATAAAAAATCACACAGAATAAAACCAGAGAGTCCCTCAAACCCCGTAAAGCTATTTTAAAAGGTATAAAATTTATTTATTTAAAAGAAATGCTCGCTTTCAATTGAACGGAAAAAGTATAAGAATTTTTTATTTAACAGAAATCCTCGCTTTTTGAACGAACACCATGTAAAGAAAAAATCACACGGAATAAAACAACAGAGTCCCTCAAACCCCGTAAAGCTATTTTAAAAGGTATAACAATTATTTATTTAACAGAAATCCTCGGTTTCAATTGAAAGGAAAAAATATAAGAATTATTTATTTAACAGAAATCCTCGCTTTTTGAACAAACACCATGTAAATAAAAAATCACACGGAATAAAACAACAGAGTCACTCAAACCCCGTAAAGCTATTTTAAAATGTATAACAATTATTTATTTAACAGAATTCCTTCCTTTTTCAACAAACACCATGTAAAGAAAAAATCACACTGAATAAAACAACAGAGTCCCCCAAACCCCGTAACGCTAATTTAAAAGGTATAATACTTATTTATTTAACAGAAATCCTTACTTTCAATTGAACGGAAAAAATATAAGAATTATTTATTTAACAGAAATCCTCGCTTTTTGAACGAACATCATGTAAAGAAAAAATCACACGGAATAAGACAACAGAGTCCCTCAAACCCCGTAAAGCTATTTTAAAAGGTATAACAATTATTTATTTAACAGAAATCCTCGCTTTCAATTGAACGGAAAAAATATCAGAATTATTTATTTAACAGAAATCCTCGCTTTTTGAACGAACAAATTGTAAAGAAAAAATCACACGGAATAAAATAACAGAGCCCCTCAAACCCCGTAAAGCTATTTTAAAAGGTATAACAATTGTTTATTTAACAGAAATCCTCGCTTTCAATTGAACGGAAAAAATATAACAATTATTTATTTAACAGAAATCCTCGCTTTTTGAACGAACACCATGTAAAGAAAAAATCACACGGAATAAAACAACAGAGTCCCTCAAACCCCATAAAGCTATTTTAAAAGGTATAACAATTATTTATTTAACAGAAATCCTCGCTTTTTGAACGAACACCATGTAAAGAAAAAATCACACGGAATAAAACAACAGAGTCACTCTAACCCCGTAAAGCTATTTTAAAAGGTATAATAATTATTTATTTAACAGAAATCCTCGCTTTTTGAACAAACACCATGTAAAGAAAACTATTTAAAGAAAAAATCACACGGAATAAAACAACAGAGTCCCTCAAACCCCGTAAAGCTATTTTAAAAGGTATAACAATTATTTATTTAACAGAAATCCTCGCTTTCAATTGAACGAACACCATGTAAAGAAAAAATCACTTGATATCTCTAATAGTGTATGCGATACTGGGGCGAGATCTCAGATACCTTTAAGCTACAGGCTATTAACCGGATTCCATATGTACCCGCAAAAAAATTTCAATTGCCAAAAAAATAATAATAAAACATGTTATGATGAAAGTGCTTCAAAAACCCGTGAATGTATCCCTGAAAAATTGTGTCAGAAAAACTTGAACCAAACCAGATTATACCCACCTAACCAGATTGTACCTACCGAACCAGACTATACCCACCAGAAACCGGTCCGGTACGGGGCCCCCATAGAAGTATAATGTTGATTACTACTTATATTATCGAACAGTTGCACACAAAATATTAGGGGGGGGGGCATTCGATTTTTTGTGGAAGTTGGGGTGCCGGGAGCCTCAAAACCCCCACTTTAGAGCTAAATATTCTGATATATTTTGTTAAGTCTTTCAGATTAATCTAGAGGTAGGGGGTTTACCCTACCTAGTTGGGAAGGGGAGAACACATCCCAGCTTATTACAGACTTACTTTTATTTTGAATTAAAACACTAAATTAATGGTTACCTGCACAAGGGTGGAAGGCAAGGGGAGGGGGTCAAAGGAGTAATATTTATCCAATATACGCTCCTCCCCTGAAAAATGACTTTTGGAATTTCAGACTCTCTCTCCCACCCTTTAAAAATCTTAAGGGCTTACCTTGCTAAACGGTAATTTTCATTTTCAAAGCATTGTCACACAAAATTTTGAATTTTAGCGTAAAAACTAAGGGGCTTAGGGGGAGGACTAGACCTTGTTCTGTAGAAGCACAATAGTACGAAACCAATCTTTGGGCATTATGTGAATTAAAAGTAATATTTTAAGTAAATAATAATATTTAAAGTAGAAATGAGAGTAGGTGGCATTTAAACATAAATTTTACATTCATTGTTGAAAAGTTTAAAAGACAACGCCGGTGAGAAGACAGGGGGTGGGATGTATTGAAAAAATAAACGTGCCTTGTCAAGAAAGCTGAAACTGTAAAACGTATTCTGATTCGTATTTGTATTCCGAACGTATTCGTATTCTGATTACTCTGTTTACATTTTCCCCAGCTTTTTATGCTGATTCCAGATATACAATATTTATTAATTTCAAATTTACTAGTAAAAATTTATCAACATAAGAAACTTTGAATAACTTCAGCAGTAAAGGCGTGAAGTGATTTAATATAAGTGATTTAAGAGTATGTTCTAAAGGAGGTTTCAAACACTAATTTACAGAAATGAAAAATTTTCAGATTTTTCGTAAAAATAATGTCTACGAATACCTTTTTTTCCTAGGGGTCATTGCATCACATTGGGGGTCGGATAATATTTGGGGACGGCTTGTTCTAGCACAAATTCACAGTGCTAGTATCTTTTTTAAGCAAAAAATGGATCATGCCACAAAACACTGCAAAAGGTTATCTGAGCAAAACCAAAGATACACAAGCGATGGCCACTCTCAAAGAGTGAAAAAAAACCTTGATGTCATCAAAGCACGTAAAGACGAAGTTCGCAAGTTTCGGCAATCTTGAGTTCATTACGGGAAGAAATTCAGTACCAAGCTTCAACATGCATCTGCAAAGAGCTGGCAAAGAATTTTCAAAGAGGCCATACCATCGTATAAGGTAAGGGAACTTCAATTTCTTCCTTAAAGATCAACGATCTTGCTAAGGCTTTTGCCAAATTCTCGAACTTAGGCGAATTGATACACTCTTTGATCGTGTAAACGATCCCGCTTCTAAAGTCTGTCACATTCTGCATTGTCTTGATTTGACCAAATTCATGGGTCCTGGTTGCAAACCAGGCTGTGTTTCCTGGCTGTGGTTTCAGCCTTGAAACTTTCCGCAAACATGGATATCCGCCCTTGTCATTCCTACACCTAACCCAGATGGTATTCCATCGAGCTTGGGCTCGTAAAAGCCTATTAGCCTGCTCTTCCGCATTGGGAAAGTTTATAAAAACGATTCTAATAGAACACTTTATCTGTACCTGGAACCAAACAACCTTTTAGAAAACTGCAAATGTGGATTCCGCCACAAATGTTCAGCGCTTGACTGCCTAGTGGCCCTGTGCCAGTAGTGGATCGAACTTCTAGCAAAAGAATACGACATCATGTTATTATCGATCCACATTGCTAAAGCTTTCGGAATGTAATCGTGCCATATAAAAGAAACCATGCGTATGGTGTCCTTGAACGTCTGTTAAAAGTGATCAAAAGCTTTCTTTCTGATCTCTTGGTGCGGGTTGTTCTTGGTGCGGGTTGGTGTGGAATATATTTGATTAATCTTCTTCCCATCTCATTGCGAAACGGTACTTTTAATAGGAAAAGTTAGTTTTAACAGCACTAGGTTTATAGTTGAACTTAAGCCCAAAGAATCTTCAAACCTCATATTTAGGAACTTTGTATTTTATTGTGTGAAACAAATCTGTATAAATGATCCCTTACTCGCCAAGTATTGTTGTACAGATGCTAGAAGATCTAAAGCCAAAATAACTGGCCATGACAAAGTGAAAATATTGCTTGGAAAAAAAAAACAAAAAACGAGAAGGTCTATAAGTTATACCGACTCCAACTTCAACTCTGATTCGGGACGTTTTCAGTGCACCGAATCCAACTCTGACTCTGACACCTGAAACCTCAAGGATAATTACTCCGACTCAGAGCTGTACTGCTTCCCTTTTTGTAAAGGCCTTTTTTCTTTCCTTTTCGTAAAAAGTACATAGTATCATCAAATTCTTTTCTAAATATAAATTTATAAATTTATTTTCTGTATAGCCAGAATTGTTGTAGTGTCCAAAAGAGGTATCTCTGTCAGTCTATTAAGTATTTTTCTATCTTTCTGCATTTTATACGTAATGTAGCTGCAAATAGTATATGTATATTTTTCAATAGTGGTACAAATAATTGAATAAATTGTTTTTGTTGAGTACTGTAGTACTATGGTGCAAAAAAATCCTATTCACTATAATTAGTCTACAATATTAATTTCGTTTATTATTGCCACTTTTTAGCAGTATTTAGGACTATTTGGCTTGACTCCGGTCCTTATGAGCTTCCATAAATTTTACTCCAACTTCGATTCCAAAGGGTTTATGTTATTTCTGTCACTCCAACTATAATCAGCAAAAATTTACAAAAATCCGACTCCACTACTCCGACTCCACGCCCTGAAAACAAGTCTAAGGCCAGTGAAAAGGACAAATAAGATAGAAAATTTTGTGAATCTTTAGTATTTATAAAACAAGGTGTCTATAAAAAAAAGAGAAGTTAAAAAATGATTAAAATCAAAAACGAAACCTAATCGTTTACACAATAATTGCGAAATTTAATAGTTTCTGTAAAATCATCGATGTCATCCAATATTGTTTTAATTTCTCTTCTGGTTTTTAGGGTTAAACTGTTCAAAAAAAAACAAGTGTTTTTTAGCCTTGTTTGGGGGGATGATGTCCCTAAAAGTATTTTGTGCATTAGTCTCTTCGGCATAGGAACTTTCAGATGTAGATTTAAATCCATTAAGAAAAAACAAATGTCTCTTTGACCTTTGTAGCCCCATCATAGGCAGCGCAATCGCGCCTAAGTAAAACACGATGTTGGCACAATGTATCATTATTTCCTTTTTTTTGGTTTTAGACCAGGGCAATTGGTATCGAAGGAGTTGTCGAACTAACACCCCTTCCACGCCCACCATTTCTCCAAACACATCCAATCGAAATTTTGAGATAGCCATTTTGTTCAGCGTAGTTGATTTCCAAATAGAAACTATGTTTTTGAGGACACTTCCCCACAGCCCTCAGGGCAAGGGTAGCAAGTTATGCCCTGGGGGCATATAAGAATTTTATAGAAAGCGTTGTCGTAGAAACTTCAAAAAAGGCTCATTCGATTGTAAATTCAAAGGGCTAGTGCCCTTCTTAATAGTCGAAAGTAATTGGAGGGAAATTAACCTCCCCTCTCACGCCCACCTTTTCCCCAAACACATCCAATCAAAATTTTCAGACAGTCATTTTGTTCAGCGTAGTTGACGGTTCTGAAAATTAGATCTTTGAGGATGATAACCCTCCCTCACCACAGCCCTCAGGGCAAGGGTTACAAGTTATACCCTGGGGCATATTAGGTTTTCATAGAAAGCGTTGTCGTAGAAAGTTCAAAAGGGGCTCATTTGATTGGAAATTGAAATGGTTAGTGCCCTTTTTGATAGTCGAAAGGGATTGGAAGTGATCCGAACACATCCAATTAAAGTTTTGAGATAGCCATTTTGTTCAACCTAGTTGAAAGTTCTGGAAATTAGGTCTTTGAGAATGATAACCCCCTCAGATCCCTCAGGGCAGGGGTTATAAGTTATAGCCTGGGGCATATAAGGTTTCTATTGTAGATATCCATTTTGTTCAACGTAGTTGAAAGTTTTGGAAATTAGGTTTGTAAGGATGACAACCCCCCCCCCCCCGACCCTCACAGCCCTCAGGGCAAGAGTTGTAAGTTATGCACTGGGGGCATATAAGGTTCTCATTGAAAGGGTTATCGTAGAAACTTCAAAAAGGGCGCCTTTTTAATAGTCGAAAGTAATTGGAGGGCAACAAAACCCCCCTCTCACGCCCACCATTTTCTCAAACAAATACAATCAAAATTTTGAGATAGCCATTTTTTTCAACATAGTTGAAAGTTCTGGAAATTATTTGATTGGATGTGTCCAAACACATCCAATCAAAATTCAAATCAGCATCAATAAATAAATGATACCCAAAACAAACAGAAATTAAAATAATTCAAACTCAAAACGTGCAGAAATTAATCTGAGTAGGATTCTAAACCCTATGCTTTCTAAAAGCCAGAATATAATTTGTACTTCACTGAAAAAAATTCTTTGAAGTGTTTTTACTTATAACCTTAAGAAAACAAAAATTAATTAAAATTTTAAGGAATAAATATCAGTATATGTATTTTAAGCTGATAATGCACATTTTTTTTTAGTAAATTCGTTTGAATTTTTTCCAGTAAAGTACAAATTATATTCTGGCTTTTAGAAAGCACAGGTTTAGAACCTTACTCAGATTAATTTCTGCTCGTTTTGAGTTTGATTGCTTATTTTCATTTCTGTTTGTTTTGGGTTTAATTTATTTATTGATACTGATTGGTGGTAGTTGTATGCTTGGTAGATTATTTGATTCTATTTTTGCTCATTTTTGGTTTAACGGAGTTCTTTACTTTTTTGAAAAAACCTATTTTGTGCAAAAAGTTTTTTGATTAATTTAAAAAAAAACAATCTTTTTTTGTGCATTGTTGGCAAAATTTGCCAAATTTTGTTTTACCCATTCTCGGGTTCCTGACCCCTATATCCTCCCGACAAAATGTGAGGTCCTCTTTACCCAGAGAACGATCCCAAATGGTGTCAAGCTGATCGTAAAATATCGTTTTCTGACCTATTTTCGGTCTTCAATTTAGGGGCCCGTACGCTAACCCAAAAATGCAATTCTAACTTTATGGTTCCCAAATTTTGGAACCAAATTTTGCTTTCTCAAGAACGTTTTCCCTAGAACAGGAACTTACAAATTTAGTTTTCAAGTATTTTGGAAATAAAAATTTTTTTACTGCCTTTTTTTGGCAAATTATTTAGTCAAGATAGCTTTTGAGCCCATTCCATGGGTTCATTGCCCCATTCCTTTTTTTAGGGTCCCCTTAGCCCAGGGACTCACAGATTTAAGTTTCAAGTCCATAAAAAAAGGAATTGATCCACTTTCCGGCCCCCATTTTTGGGTGTCCCGTGCCCCAAACTTAGTTTTAGCTATGGACTGGTCCCTTTCACCTTGGAATTTACGGATGTAGGTTTCAAGCCGTTCAAGAAAAAACAAATTTTGGTTTTTTTTTCTCATCTCTTTTCGGGAGAACTAATTATTTTTCCTTGTTTGTTTAGATTCCGATGGCCGAATGACTTAAGGATAAAGTTTCAAGCCAAGGGGACAAGATACTTTTTGGCTCTTAGCAGGCCCCACGTTTCAGAGGCAAGTGCCCCAAGCTAACACATTTTTGTAAAATAGGTTTCTCTTAGCATAGTGAGCTACGGTTGTAAATTTCAACTTGTTCAGAGAAAAAAGGTTCATAGCCCTTTTTCGGTTCTGTTTTAAGGCGAGCCCAATGTTTTTTTAAATTATTTTGGACATTGGATCAACGACATCCACATATAAATTTCAAGTAAATCAAAAATAATGTATTTGGACGCCTTGCCTCCATTCTGTTTTTTTTTTTCGTAGGCCTACATCATGTTCCCCTTAGCGCAGAAATTCCGGATATAAGTTTCAGATCGTTTGAAAAAACAGCCTTTTCGCCTTTTTTGACCTATTAGGGCCAAATTTAAAGGGAAACGAATTTTTTTAGTACTTGTGAAATGGGATCCTTTGGCAAACTTGATTTTTTTTTTTTTTTGCTTTAGGCTTCACTTAGCCGAGTAACTTATACGGGTAGATTTCAAGTCGTTGATAAAAAAAAAGTAGGTTCCCCGTTTGGGGAAAAACCTCGTTCTAGGGAGAGCAATATTTCTGTTCCAATTTGGTTTGTGCACTAGGGAAACTTGAGCCTTGCCAAGGGGGTGGCATATGGACTTGCAATCCTATATCCTTCGGAAGGAGGGTTCGATTCATGTTGTCGCCATCCCTTTGACTTGGGGTGGGAGTAAATGGTGTGACTCTGCAAACTCGGCCACCCTAAACCAATCCCCAAAGCAACATCTGAATTTGAAATGCCAGGTGAGGCGGGAAAACTTCTGGTTCTGGTGCAAGCACGGGTATAAGTGAAACTTGCCCCAGTGTATAAAGTATAAGGATTTCAAGTCAACCCAGAAAAAAAAACAGGATTTTGGCTGACCTCTAATCATTTTTACTCTTAAATAGGGCGCCAGAGTTTCCATTTTTCAATTGAATAAGCCCTCTCTCAAGCTTCTAAGACCACCCATTTTATACACTGTGGCCGAGAAAAACAAAATAATTATGACAATAACACATAGAACGGTACCACGTTGACTCTGATTTGAAAATAAAAGCGATTGTTTTTTTTATTTGTTTTGTTTTTATATAACCACTCTTAAGTTTCACTAGGTGCCGCCAAAAACCTGGTAAATCTTTTATATTTAGTATATTCTGTTTCATTTGGACCCGTACAAAGTAAAACATGATAATTATTGCTTCGTAGATTTACGAGAGGGATTGTGACGTGTAGTATCCATTTACTACAGTTTTTCTTCCACCAGTTTAGGCCCTATCAGACCCTTTCGAATCTACAGGTGCTTATGAGGATAAATGACGGTGTAGATCCACCCACTTTCATATCCCTTAGAATAGCTTTCAATGTCCATTTGACAAGAAAAATTAAGTACGTTTTGCCCCTGCATTTTCTCTCTTTTTTGCGGACTAGCTCCGAATGGTTTGGAACTGGGTGAAAACTCCCATATAGTGGTATTATTCTTCTGTTCGGGTCTAGGCTTTATCCCCCCCCCCGTTAAATTCCCCCCGTGGAAAATTCCCCCTACGGAAAGTCCCCCCCCCCCCCAGAAAATTGCCCCCCGCCGTTGAACACTCCACCTGGAAAATCTCGCCAGTAAAGATTCCTCCCGCAGGAAACCCCCACGGATCATTCCTCCCCCTCCATTTTCCCCAAACGCATCTGATCAAAATTTTTAGAAGGCCATTTCGTTCAAAATAGTTCAAAGGTAAAATAACCAAGCTTCCAGGTTTGACAACCCCTTTTCCAGCCCCCTTTTTTGCCTCTTTTTTGAATTCTTGATCAGCATGCCTAAGACTCTAGGCAGGGGGCCTCTCAGACACTCCAGAACATCATAGGATTGCATATTAGTGCTTATAAAGGTGTTCCAAGCATATACCTACACCTTAGCTAACGCTTTTTTACATTAGAGACATATCTCTAATTTCGTGACATATCTCTAATTTAGAGACATATCTCTAATTTAGAGATATGTCACGTCAACTTAGCGTGCCGAACATGTTCCCCCCTCAACAGGGTCTTCTAGGCTCAAGGCTCTAGGCCGGCATGCCTTTCCAAAAACTAACCTGACAAGTATGTGTCCAATAAGAGAGTCATTCATACTCCCGCCATTTACCCGTGCCCCAGCCATTTAAACATTTGCCTCTCAATTACTTGGACTATCTGTCTTGGCTTTTCTCTGTCTACAATTACCCAGCCCAGTCTTGATGCAACCGATTGCCCAAAATACTTGATAAATTCAATTCAATTGTCAATTCTATGCAAATTGCCCATTTGTTAAGATATAAGGTTTTTATGAGAAGGATGGTCGTATAAACTTTGGAGGGGGCAGATGCCTCAAAAGGTGCATTTTAATGCCAAAAAATCCTAAACATCTCATTGAGCCTTTCAGGTAAATGCAGAATTAGTTCTAAGGAAAGGACAGGAGGTGGTGGAGCTGGAAATTGACATTTAATTCCATTTGATTTCTGGGAATATTTTTGGTCTGCGCTGTTATTATGAAAGTAGCATTAAACCCCAAAATTAGCAGAATTGATTCCATAAAAGAAGAGGGCTGCCCCTTCTTCATCCCCAACCTTCCCCTCGTGGCCGTAGAAACTTCGGAGGATGCTTGTTTAATCGAAAATTGGGAAGTCTAGTTCTTTTTTACAAGTCGAAACTGATTGGAAGCCAACCAGTCCCTGTCCTATAAATGTTTTTGATATATGGTCCTTTTGTTACCCCTTAGGACATATGATCGTTATTTTGAGGTACATATTTTGTACTTTCTCTGTAGCTGCTCAATTGTGCGTTTGGTGGATTTTTCCATGGGGGTGAATTATCCGGAAGGAGTTTTCCACGGGGGGGGGGGGGGAATTCCACGGGGGTATTTTCCAGGAGGGATGAATTTTCCAAGGGAAGACGCCGGCTCCGCTTCTATTCAGTACGACCAATACGATACTTCTTTGATCAGGGAACGATTGGCATTTTAAAATATCGGGTGGAATTAAAGGGTCTACACCATATCTAACTTGATATGTAAACTCTAGAAGACTATTGCAACGGAAGTTTAGTTACCGTGGCTGTGATCGGCTGATTCATAAGTTGTCAATTTGACTTTTTTTTCAGACTCAGGTTTGTATATATCGATATTTAATGGATGGTAGCTTCTACCCTGTAACCCTCAAACTGTAATTTGCTGGACCAACGGATCTATTCTATTCTCCCACATTTCATTTTCTTATCTAGATCTTTAGACCTTAGATCCTCCTGGACCTCCAGAGGTGCTTAGGGCATCCAAGAAAAGTCGCCAGTCATCTCTCTTTGCTGCGGCCGCCCAGACATCTTCCCATTCAGGTTGGATTGAGGCATTGAGGTTTGGGAGGTCAGCCCGGTAGCTAACCGGGCTTGATCAGATATTTAAATATACTTAAATATTTTATCTAGATATTTAAGTATATTTTGTTAGTTAAGGGTTTCGTTCTTAGGAATCTCAAGATGCTACGAGGCTATGGAAAAGGTCTTTGAGATTTTGAGAACTAGGCGTCATGGTTCTTGTGTCTTGTTTTTGCTGCTTGTAAACGCAGTAGGAAAATGAAGCTTTAGGGACCAAATTGGTTTTGCCTCATCTGGAATGTAAGAACTAAACACTCCATGCACAGAAACTGGTCACTGTCATTCTGCCAAAGTGCCTCAAAAGAATTTCTCATTTTTTAGCTCTCCTTTAGCTCTCATTTTAGCTCTCCTTGAAGGATTTTGAATTACGACAGCGGATTCCAAATATCGCAGTGTGGATTCCTGTTATCATACATTGGATTCGTATTTTCTTTGAAATGGCAATGTGGAATGTTTCAACGAATTAAAACCTTCGCTTTTCCATAATATGTTTCTCAAATGCTTTGTTTTGTAGAAATATTGTAAACATGTTCTTTTGAAAGAATAGTCACATTTGTGTTGTCAAGTGGAAGCATAAGTAACGTTAAAATTTGAACAAATAGAGATTATATGAGGAGTAGGATAGGCCCCTAATTTCGATTGACTCTGCGATGCTCCTCAGTTTGCCTAATGATGATCTATCCTTGAAATGGTCCCTTTTCTAATCCCATTTTGGCTGCCAAAGTCTGAGAAGTTAATTGCCTGCTCAAAATCAAACAGTTCGTGGTAAGTAAGTAGCAACGGGGTGGCTCAATAGTAACCGAAACTCTGAAAAACTGAACTATGATATCAATAGATATTTCAACAGAATCGACCTATTATGCTAATTCCAAATATACAAGATTCATTAAGCTTAGCGTTACCTATCAAAGGCTACGAGCTGGAGAAAATTTGCCTGATTTTTGGAAAGGAGGAAACACCCCTAAAAGTCAGAGAATTCTAATCAAAATCACACCATCAGATTCAGCGTATCAGAGGGCCCTACTGGAGAGGTTTCAAACTCCTATCTGCAAAAATGTGGAATTTTGTATTTTTTACCAGTTGACGGATGCATGTTTTTTTCCCATGGGTAACTTATCGAATCACTAGTCCTAGAACGTCAGGAAAGGGTTCATTCGAACGGAAGTTAAAACTCTAATTCCCTTAGTAAGTGACCAAAAAGATTGGAGGGCAACTAGCCCCCATCCCACGGCCCTTTTTCCCCAAAATCGTCCAATCAAAATTTTGAGACAGCCACTTTGTTCAGCAGCGTTGAAAGGTCCTAAAACTGTTTCTTTGGAGATAACTTGACCCCCAAAGTCCCTGGGATATGTTTTTAAGTTATAAATTTGTCCATTGTTTACATATAGTATTTGTTATTGGGAAATATGCACACATTTTTTGGGAGGGAGGGGGGATAAATTTTCTGCTGGGGATATATTCCACGGATAGTTTTTCGAAGGGAGGGAAGTTTTGGGACGATAAACTTTCTAGGGGAAACTTTACACTGGGAGAATTTGTCAGAATTTCTGTACGAAATTCTTTTTATTCTTTCTTATTTTCTCTTTGCCGACTCAATTTTACATATGGAGATGTTAAGGGGAATTGCCCGGGGAAAATTTTTACCGGGTTGGAATTGTCTAGAGTATCTTTCCGTAGGGGGAGGATTTTACACTGGAAAAAGTCTCCTGAGAGCGTTTTTCAATCAGAAATTATAGTCTTTTCAAATAAAAGTACACTAAGAAAAATGTTTCACCATACTAAGAATCGTGCGCAGGAAGTTTTTCGGGGGGGGGGAGAGGATTTTCAGATAGAATGGAATTGTCTGGTGGGAATTTTCCTGGCAGAGGAGGGTGTCGTCTTACGGGGGAAGAACTTTCGATCGAAGGATTTTCCGTGGGTGAAAGGAATTTTTCATGGAAGGGGAGTCGGAAATCCCGGTATTATTTAAAAACGATCAGAAAAAAAAAAAAAAAAGCTTTTTGAACCTGGTTGCCCTTTCTCAATACCTCGCTCTTTAAACTAAAGTTTTACTTGTTGTACCAATTCTTTAAGAACAACTCCTGAAACACAAAGGCCGTTTAATTATCCGAGGACCTCACATAGGGCGTCAGGAACCCGAGAATGGGCCAAGAAAGGCTATTTAATTATCCGTTCGCCAATATTGAGACTTTAAGTGTCAACACTTGAGAAACTGGAGATCAGCTTCCAGGATTCCAGGACTTGAGGGTTGGACTTCATGATTTTCATATCCTATAATCCTCGATAACTTCAGAAGTCCTGAGAGTTTGCTTACGAAATTCTGAAGTTACTTTCCCTTTCCACTGGCGTCGATTAACGAAACTTAAGGGGGAAGGGACAAACTGTGTATATCAATATATAGGGGGCCAAATTTGTCAACTTTTCTCAATTTTTCAATGAAATCACCCCGAAAAGACATTTTCCAATGAGAAACCCTTAAGAAAGATGTTTTTCAGGACCTAGGAAGAGGGAAAAAATAGGGACACATGTTTCCTTACCATGCCTCCTCCTCACAACTGATACCACTGTCCCTTGCCAATACCTGTTCAAATTTAAAAAATGGGAGCTTTTTTTCAAGGATTATAGTGCTTCATGATGCTGACAGACAGTTTGAAAAAAAAAAAGAATTTTTAGGATGGGTGTCTTAGAAAAACAGTATTTCTGAAAAAAAGAATGTTTCTTAATGACAAAAGGGACAATTTACAAGTACCACTGATGCATAACGGGGATAACACTTAATTAGATTGTCGCCTCTGTAGAAATACATCGTCACCTTATTCTTGGTGAGGTGTTGTAGGTCTTAATCCCTTGTTTTCGTTAAGGATTTCAAAGCTTAATTTTTTCAGCCAACCCACATTATGCATCCGACCTTTTGTTTTCGCAGGCTATTTAAAAGGATGGGAATATTATGGTAAAAGTAGCATGGTGCTTAATTGGTGATAATTATTGCTTGTTCACAAATTAGTAGCACTTGAAAACCGAATGACACTCTTGTTTGTTTAATATATTCTTCTGCACATAATTAACTGTTACACTCTCTTCGACTGTACTGTTGTGATTTAAGTTGTGCTTGTATAGTGTACGGCGTTCTAATTTAGAAAATGAATAGTCACAGATCTCCAGGGTGCTTACAAATTGCCACATTAAATAACTCTGCTAATGTCAAAATCCGTCTATGACATCAACTAGCAATCAACTCAACAAATAGTATCCAAGGGTTGGCTCATAAGCTGTTTAAGGTTTTCTCGCCAAGTCACGTAATAGTTTCATAGTATTCTAGATCTTTGCAGATGGTTCCATCTCAAATCTGCTAACCCCATGGTTTTGCATGCATATAGGAGGAGGGTCTTCGACCCCTCCTTAAACATCCTGATTCAGGTGTTTTCGGTCACTATCGCAGTCAATATTTCTGTTTTTACTTATTGTTTTAGCATGCTTTCCCCCAAATAAATTTCTTGGAAGAGTCTGTGGCTCTGCTTCCTAAGGTCCTACGAAATCCGACGGAGGGAGCCAATTGAGTGTTTACGAGTCGTCTACTTAAAATTTTAGAACAAGAAAAGAGGAAGTACTTGGGCAATTTGAGGCAGATAAAGCATATATGAAAAGCAAAGATTTTGAGAGGGACTTCCATTAAGCTGTCCTCGTTCTAAAGAAACAAATACGATGCGACTAAGCAGTTAAAATATGAGATATTACGTAAGTCGTGAAAGAAAAGTCTGATAAAATTATGCATTTTTAAGCATCTTCTTTTTATCTCAGGTTATTTTTCATTAACTAAAGTTCTTTTTTGTCTTTTTATCATATTCAAATGTGCCCTCTCTCAATATGTTATGACCAATGCTTCGATAGAACACCTCGCTTGAAAAGTAACAACAAAAGAAAACACGCATTTGTTATTATCATTTTCAGAAAAATACTAAATTCTCAGACCTGTTGAATTTCATGGTCCCGCCCATTATGCACTTCTTTTTAGGGCTCTTTTTCCCCCTTTTCAAAGATTATAGAAAATATTTTTAAGCTAATAAATGTTGATTGGTATCTTTAAACTTAATAGCTTAAAATTTATTTGGGATCAGCTTAAAAATCAGGTTATACACATGCGTATATATATGCGGTTTACATATGCGGTAATACATATGCGGTTTCGAATGTTTCGAAGCAGTAAAATATGAGATATTACGTAAGTCGTAGAAGAAAACTGTGATAAAATTATGTATTTACAAGCATCTTCTTTTTATCTTAGATTGTTTTTTCATTAATTAAAGTTCTTTTTTTTATCATATTCAGATGTGCCCTCTCTCAATATGTTATGACCAATGCTTCCATACCGCGCTTGAAAAGTAGCAAAAAGAGAAAGCATGAATTTATTATTGTCGTTTAAAAAACAACAACTAAATTCTCAGACCTGTTGAATTTCATGGTCTAGCTTTCAACCATAATGCACTTCTTTTTAGGGCTCTTTTTCCCCTTTTTCAAAGATTATAGAAAAAATTTCTTAAGCTAATGAATGTTGATTGGTATCTTTAAACTTATAGCTTTTATTTCTTTGGGATCAGCTTAAAAATTAGGTTCTTTTCAGACATATGCAGTTTCAAAGCTTCATTTTTCAGCTATCAGCTACTAATGACAATTATTGCCCTTTACTTACCGTTCACTAGCATGAACAGTTCCGTTGTGTATAATAAACGGTTATTCTGTAGGGCTGGGAGGTATGTTTTCTGCCGCTGTGGGGTAGTACATCTCCTAATGGCAGATTGTATCAATAGCTTATCGTTATTCTAAATGATTTATGTTTTAGAATTTTCGCTCTATAATATTTTTGTCTTATTTAAGCCATATTTTTTTTTTTTTCCACCTGAAATGGCCAAAAATGGAACTCTGTTTTTGCAGGACATCTTTGGTACTTATAAATGACATTAGGACCTTAAATTGACGTTCAAATGAGCCCTCTCCCAATGGTCTATGGCAACTGGTTAGATTTCACCACCCGTGGTAACAAAAACAAGCAAACTAATATGTCGTAAACGTATTTATCAGGAAATATCCGAAATTTCCTATTTTTTAGGTTGAGATCTGGAACTCTAACCTAGGTGTTCAGGCACATTGAATTTTTGGAAAGTAATTTCTATCAGGATCCTTTAAGCCCCTTTAAGGGCTGTTTTCCCTCATTTTTTAAACTTGGAAATGTTTTTATCCTTATAACAATCGACAGGTACCTGTACAACTTATAACTCTGGCATAAATAGTATCCACGCAAAAAGTAGGTTCTTTTGACGTGCAGCACGTATTGTTTTTAAGGTTTTGTGTTTTTGAGTTTCGGTTGCTCTTACCAATAGTCGTTCTTTGCTTCAGTGTCAAAGACCATAGGATTGGAGTTTTGGTAATATAAATCTCCAGAAGACTAGATAACGGGATGGGAGACATGAATAAAGTATTCTGCTAACTTCCATTCTTCGGGATAAAGGACATTTTAGTACCACTTAAGGTCGCCTTCTGTCGGTAGACTTAATTTGCAAAAAAAGTACAGACACTTAAAGCGCCTTAAGTGTGTATTAGATTGTTCAGGACAAAAGAAAAATAAGGTAAAACAAAATCCTGAAGCATTGAGATTTGTGTTTTTTTTTTTCTTTGCATATTAATCAAGTAAAACAAAAAGACGCAGGCAATAGAGACATAAATCTAGTTCAAACTGCCCCATTTGCCAAAAGAGGAAAATACCGTAGCTACAAAAGAAATACTTAAAAATAAAGCCTTGAGATTTTTGTAGTTCACTTGAAAATGGCTTTGCAGGCCTTTCTAGGAAGGCCAAGGTTGACTTTTTTTAAACTTATCAGGAGCAAATAACGCCATACTTTGTTTTTATTAAGTCTTTTTTCTTAAACTCATCTTTCTGTTCAAGTTATTTAGAATTAAATGTACACTTTTCAGTTGAAATATGAAATTTAATAAATGATTACCATTTCCCCACTAAAAAATACTGACTCTTTCAAGACCATTCTGAAACCCTAAATGCAAAGTATGTTGCTTCAGCTCAATTGAGCACTTTAAAGTTCTACTGGCGTTTAATGTAGCCCAACTATCTACATCAAAGAGTTCTTGGTAACGAACTGTAAGTAAGGAGCGACTCGGCTCAATACTAATCTAAACTAAAAAAAACGGAATTTTGATACCAATGGATATATTAAAACGATTGACTAATTACGCTGATTCCAAATATATAAATTTCATTAAGTTTAATATTACCCATCAAAGGCTACGAGCTTGAGAAAATTTGACTGATTTTCAAAAAAGGGAAAACAACCCCTAAAAGCTATAGAACCGGAATGAAAATAACACCATCAGATTCAGCGCATCAGAGAACCCTATTAGAGAGGTTTCAAGCTCCTATCTACAAAAATGTGGAAATTTTTACTTTTTGCCAGAAGAAAGATCACGGTTGCGTGTTTATTTGTTTGTTTGTTTCTCTTTTTTTTTCGTTTTTTTCCCAGGGATGATCGCATCGACACAGTAGCCCTAGAATATCGGAATGGGATCATTCGAATAGAAACTAAAAGTTCTAGTGCCCTTTTTAAGTGAACAAAAAGATTAGATTGCACCTAGGCCACCTTCCACGCCCCTTTTTTCTCAAACTTGTCCTATGAAAATTTTGAGATAGCCATTTTGTTCAGCATAGTTCAAAGGCCTAATAACTAGACCTTTGAAGATAAGACGACCCACCCCACGGCTCCTGGGGAAAGGTCCTTAAGTTATAAAATTTGCCCATTGACTGCGTGTAGTATTTGTTATTGGGAAGTATGCATACATTTTTCGGTTGATGAATTTTCTGCATGGGGATTTTCCACTGGGAGAATTTTTCATGGGGAGGGAAGTTTCCAGGGGGTGAATTTCTTAGGGGAAATTCTGCACTGGGGGAATTTGCCAGAATTGCTGTACGAAATTCTTTTGATGTCTTGTTTTCTCTTTGCCGACTAAATTTTACGTGTGGAGATGTTAAGGGTAATTGTTCGGGGTAAATTTTCACCAGCATTGAATTATGTAGAGGATATATTGGTAGAACGGAGTGATTTTGCCAGATTTCCTGGCATTATTTAAAAAACGACCAGAAATTAAATTTAAAGTTTTTCTTTAATACTTTCAAAAGAGCTGTCTATTCTAATTAACCGGCCTTTGGGATTCAGGGATTTGTCATTCGAACAAAATTTGAACTTTAGCGTAAAGGGTGAGAGTAGTAATCAAGGTTATACTTTGCCTAGACTATGTTCCACCCTGTGTTATTTGCGGTCTTTACGTTCCCTGGCACCTTTCCATGGTTGATTACCAGACTAATTAATGCTATTGATGTCAATTGCATATGGAATTATACAAATCCTACCAGACAGGTTTCCGGGCCAACCAGGTATGTTTCTGGGCCAACCAGACAAGTTTCTGGGCCAACCAGACAAGTTTCTGGACCTTTACATTCCATGGCACCTTTCCGGAGCATGTACCTAGGGATTTGGGGCCTTTACGTTCCTTCCTGCTATAGCAAGGCTGGTTTGGTGGGTATAATCTGGTTTGGTGGGTATAGTCTGGTTTAGTGGGTATAGTCTGGTTTAGTTTTTCAAAGAGAGTGAGTATTTGACATTTTTGCAAAAAGGGATAAGGAATTCGCAAATTGGACTCTATGAACGATATTAATTAATGTTTTGAATAATAGGAGTGTGAATGATTCTAATTAGTGATTGTATGAAGGTGGAGAAAAAAAGGATTAAACTGATTAACAGTTAAGGTAACCCCGAAGGGTTTGTTAACTCAGGTAATTTGTTATAAATTTGAAACAACATCAGTCTATGAAAATGACTAACGACGATAGAATGACATTGTGAGTTGACCTAGCTTTACCTCTCCGATGTGTCAATTTTGGAGGGAAAATCAAAAATACTCAAAATCGAAAATAAATGGGATCTGCCTCAAGGGGAAGGCTCAGAGGCCCTTCATTCTCCCATTTCTGAGGGCAGAGGTGGGGGGAGGGGGAGGGTCAATTTTGGAGGGAAAACCAAAAATACTCAGAATCGAAAATAAACGGGATCTGCCTAAAGGGCAAGGCTCAGAGGCCCTTCCTTTCCCCATTTCTGAGGGCAGGGGAGGGGGGGGGGAGGGTCAATTTTGGAGGGAAAACCAAAAATGCTCAGAATCGAAAATAAATGGGATCTGCCTCAAGGCCAAGGCTCAGAAGCCCCTCCTTCCTCCATTTCTGAGGGCAGGGGGGCGGGGGGGTCAATTTGGGAGGGAAAACCGAAAATACTCAGAATCGAAAATAAATGGGATCTGCCTCAAGGGCAAGGCTCAGAGGCCCCTCCTTCCTCCATTTCTGAGGGCAGGGACGAGGGGGAGTCAATTTTGGAGGGAAAACCAAAAATGTTCAGAATCAAAAACAAACTGGATCTGCCTCAAGGGGAAGGCTCAGAGGCCCTTCGTTCCCCCATTTCTGAGGGCAGGGGAGGGGGGAGGGTCAATTTTGGAAGGGAGAACCAAAAATACTCAGAAAGTTCATTTTGAATTTCCTTCATTGAAATGCAAGAGTTGGAATATTTCAGTAGTGTTTTGTTGGGCTTTACCTTGTCATAATTACATTCTCTTAATTTTTCAAAGTTCATTTTGAATTTCTTTCGTTGAAATGCAAGAGTTGGAATATTTCAGTAGTGACTTGTTGTGCTTTACCTTGTCAGATCTACATTCTCATGATTTTTCGAAGTTCATTTTGAATTTCTGTCGTGAAATGCAAGAGTTGGAATATTTCGGTAGTGACCTGTTGTGCTTTACCTTGTCACAGTTACATTCTCTTGATTTTTCGAAGTTCATTTTGAATTTCTGTCGAAAATGCAAGAGTTGGAATATTTCAGTAGTGACTTGTTGTGCTTTACCTTGTCACAGTTACATTCTCTTGATTTTTCGAAGTTCATTTTGAATTTCTCTCGTAAAATGCAAGAGTTGGAATATTTCAGTAGTGTTTTGTTGTGCTGTACCTTGTCACAGTTACATTCTGTTGATTTTCATAGTTCATTTTGAATTTTTTTCATTGAAATGCAAGAGTTGGGATATTTCAGTAGTGTTTTGTTGTGCTTTACCTTGTCACAGTTACATTCTCTTGATTTTTCAAAGTTCATTTTGAATTTCTTTCGCGAAGTGCAAGAGTTGGAATATTTCAGTAGTGTCTTGTCGTTGCTTTACCCTGTCACAGCTACATTCTCATGATTTTTCAAAGTTCATTTTGAATTTCTGTCGTGAAATTCAAGAGTTGGAATATTTCAGTAGTGACTTGTTATGCTTTACTTTGTCACAGTTAAATTCTTTTGATTTTTCGAAGTTCGCTTTGAATTTTTGTCGTAAAAGGTAAGAGTTGGATTATTTCAGTAGTGTTTTGTTGTGCTTTACCTTGTCACAGTTACTTTCTATTTTATTTTCATAGTTCATTTTGAATTTCTTTCATTGAAATGCAAGAGTTGGAATATTTCACTAGTGTTTTGTTGTGCTTTACCTTGTCACAGTTACATTCTCTTAATTTTTCAAAGTTAATTTTGAATTTCTTTCGTGAAATGCAAGAATTGGAATATTTCAGTAGTGTCTTGTCGTGGTTTACCTTGTCACAGATACATTCTCATGATTTTTCAAAGTTTATTTTGAATTTCTGTCGTGAAATGCAAGATTTGGAATATTTCAGTAGTGTCTTGTTGTGCTTTACCTTGTCACAGTTAAATTCTCTTGATTTTTCAAAGTTCATTTTGAATTTCTTTCGTCAAATGCAAGAGTTGGAATATTTCAGTAGTGACTTGTTGTGCTTTACCTTATCACAGTTACATTCTCTTGATTTTTCAAAGTTCATTTTGAATTTCTCTCGTAAAATGCAAGAGTTGGAATATTTCAGTAGTGTTGTGTTGTGCTCTACCTTGTCACAGTTACATTCTGTTGATTTTCATAGTTCATTTTGAATTTCTTTCATTGAAATGCAAGAGTTGGAATATTTCAGTAGTGTTTTGTTGTGCTTTACCTTGTCACAGTTATATTCTCTTAATTTTTCAAAGTTCATTTTGAATTTCTTTCGCGAAGTGCAAGAATTGGAATATTTCAGGAGTGTCTTGTCGTGGTTTACCTTGTCACAGCTACATTCTCATGATTTTTCAAAGTTCTTTTTGGATTTCTTTCGTTGAAATGCAAGAGTTGGAATATTTCAGTAGTGACTTGTTGTGCTTTACCTTGTCACAGTTACATTCTCTTGATTTTTCGAAGTTCATTTTGAATTTCTGTCGTGAAATGCAAGAGTTGGAATATTTCAGTAGTGTTTTGTTGTGCTTTACCTTGGCACAGTTACATTCTGTTGATTTTCATAGTTCATTTTGGATTTCTTTCCTTGAAATGCAAGAGTTGGAATATTTCAGTAGTGACTTGTTGTGCTTTACCTTGTCACAGTTACATTCTCATGATTTTTCGAAGTTCATTTGTATTTCTGTCGTGAAATGCAAGAGTTGGAATATTTCAGTAGTGTTTTGTTGTGCTTTACCTTTTCACAGTTGCATTCTGTTGATTTTCATAGTTCATTTTGAATTTCTTTCATTAAAATGCAAGAGTTGGAATATTTCAGTAGTGTTTTGTTGTGCTTTACCTTATCACAGTTACATTCTCTTAATTTTTCAAATTTCATTTTGAGTTTCTGTCGTGAAATGCAAGAGTTGGAATATTTCAGTAGTGACTTGTTGTGCTTTACCTTGTCACAGTTACATTCTCTTGATTTTTCGAAGTTCATTTTGAATTTCTGTCATGAAATTCAAGAGATGGATTCTGGTTCAAATCTGAAACTTTAGTCGTTTTTTTGGATCGAAAAATAAAACTATTTCTATAAAATCTGAGCTAAAAAAAGGTTTTTGACCGTAAACTCTAGTTTTTTTTGTAAGGAAATTATGGAAAATACAATTCGTTGGCTCAGAGGTGAAAATTAAGTCCAGTTATGGATCGAAAAATAAACAATCTCTATAAAATCTGAGCTAATAGGTTTTTTTTGCAGTAATCTCTAGTTTTTTGTGCGAAAATTATGGAAAATACAATTCTCTGGTGCAAATCTGAAACTTTAGTCTACTTTTGGATCGAAAAATAAACTATTCCTGTAAAATTTGAGCTAATAGGGGTTTTTGACCGTAAACTCTAGTTTTTTTTTAAGAAAATTATGGAAAATACAATTCGTTGGCTCATAGGTGAAAATTAAGTCCAGTTATGGATCGAAAAATAAACTATTTCTGTAAAATCTGAGCTAATAAGGGTTTTTGCCCGTAAACTCTAGTTTTTTGTAAGAAAATTATGGAAAATACAATTCTCTGGTTCAAATCTGAAACTTAATTCTATTTTTGGATCGAAAAACAAACTATTTCTGTAAAATCTGAGCTAATAACGGTTTTTGACCGTAAACTCTAGTTGTTTTGTAAGAAAATTATGGAAAATACAATTGTCTGGTTCAAATCTGAAACTCTAGTCTATTTTTGGATCGAAAAATAAAACTATTTCTATAAAATCCGAGCTAAAAAGGGTTTTTTGACCGTAAACTCTAGTTTTTTGTAAGAAAATTATGGAAAATACAAATCTCTGGTTCAAATCTGAAACTCAAGTCTATTTTTGGATCGAAAAATAAAACTATTTTTGTAAAATCTGAGCTAATAAGGGTTTTTGACCGTAAAATCTAGTTTCGTGTAAGAAAATTATGGAAACTACAATGCTCTAGTTCAAATGTGAACCTTAAGTCCAGTTTTGGATACTCATAATGATGAGGACTGATGATTCTAATTCAATATTTTTTCCATAAAAATAGACTATTTTTTTTTAAAACTTCGAAATTATTCAAATATATTTATTTTTTATCTTTTTTTGTACATATATTAAAATTAAAAAATATGACTACGACTCTAACAATTGTACTATATTATTGGTCAGAGATACGATGTGGCTTTCCCATTGGTATTCTATGATCCGGTTATTGACACTACCTAGTCTATTGCATGTATTAAATCAGTATTTTTTACGCAGTGGAACGATAAACACATAAGTAAATATCTTTTAAAAAAAGTGAAGATGGAGCATTTTAATAAAGTGTGTTCACATAACAAAGTTATTGTAGCATTGAATGCCGACAAGGAGAGGTATTTAAACTATGAAACAAGTACAAGTGGTAGCACTATTGGAAATGTATGCATGCATTGTCATGACAGTAAGGAATTAAATTTCTTTGGAATAGCTAAAAACTTCAACTCTTATGTTGGTGGTTATGCGAGATTGAGATCTCCAGAGATGATTGCACCAAAGAGAATGCCAACATAAAAATAATCGTTGATGATAGAGGACAACTCCTTGCTATTGTTGCAGGTAACACATTACCTACTGATACATCCAATCGTCAGCTTTCGGGTATTAGCATTCAACGGAAGGTCAATAAAAGAAAGGCCTACTCTTCTACTAATATCGTAAACCATATCTTGTCTACGTGCCGAAACTGTTACCTATGTAAAAATAATGTGATAATAGACAGTGAAATTGCCAGAAAAATAAAAAGGGCATTGTCAGAAAATATCACTATGGAATATAAAGATGAATCGATGAAAAACAAAGCACCAGCAAACGTTACTGCCATTGATCAAACAGTCAATGAACCAAATAATACCAAAGACGAAAAGCATATTGAGCCTGTTGATGAGACACCAGTAAAAATTGTGTATGACTCTAAATGGAATAGTGATTATTCTACTGATTACGAACTAAGAGAAGACAATAGCTACAATATCAAGAGAGAACATGGTGAACTATTTCATGGAGCAGATTCAAAGTGTCCAAAGTTAATCATTGATATTAATAATGTATCATAATATATTTTAGTATTAGTATTCCACATAGCATTATCTCATTAAAATTATATTATGCATTACCTTGTTATGTGTTCATTAATTTTAGAGTAAGCTAGCATACCAAACGTTTAGAATGTATATTATAACATCGGAGATATAAAAAAAGGAATTTGCATACATCTATTGTCAGACACATGGGATAACATTGACAAAATCTAGCTATCAGAATGAATAAATTCTTTATCAACATCCGTTGTTGGATATGTTATTATGTCATTATGAACAATTTTTAATTAAGTAGGTAAGTAAGTAATTAAGTAGGTAAGTAAGTAACAAACTCTTTCTTGAATTCACCTCTTGGATACACAATACAGAAATTTAATTCAGGAAATTATCAAAAAAAAAATTGAACAAATTCTTTATTAACATTCTTTATCGATTGAAGACACTTCCTAGACAGTCAATACAGCAATTTAACAAAATCTAAGTATCAGATTGATTAAATTCTATATCAACATCCATTTCTCGGATACATGGGGATGAAATTGACAAAATCTAAGTGTTAGAGTGAATAAATTTTATATATCAACATCTTTTGTCAGATACATCGAATAAAATTGACAGAATCTAAGTGTCAGAGTGAATAATTAATTTTTTATCAACATCTTTTATCAGTTACAACAATTATAAATAACAAATCTAAATATCAGAGTGAATAAATGCTTTTTTCAGCGTCCTTTGTCGAATATGTTGAATAAAATATGCAAAGTCGACATAGCTTTATTTCATTTTTTAAGGTTAATTTAGGCGAGCTTACGTGCGCTCACGTAAGCTCGCCTAAATTAACCTTAAAAAATGAAATAAAGCCATGTTGACTTTGCATATTTTATTCAACATATCCAACAAAGGATGCTAAAAAAGCATTTATTCACTCTGATATTTAGATTTTGTTATTTATAATTGTTGTAACTGATAAAAGATGTTGATAAAAAATAAATTATTCACTCTGACACTTAGATTTTGTCAATTTTATTCGATGTATCTGACAAAAGATGTCGATAAATAAAATCTATTCACTCTAACACTTAGATTTTGTCAATTTCATCCCCATGTATCCGAGAAATGGATGTTGATATAGAATTTAATCAATCTGATACTTAGATTTTGTGAAATTGTTGTATTGACTGTCTAGGAAGTGACTTCCATCGATAAAGAATGTTAATACAGAATTTGTTCAATTTTTTTTTTTAATAATTTCCTGAATTAAATTTCTGTATTGTGTATCCAAGAGGTGAATTCAAGAAAGAGTTTGTTACTTACTTACCTACTTAATTACTTACTTACCTACTTACTTAAAAATTTTCATAATGACATAATAACATATCCAACAACGGATGTTGATAAAGAATTTATTCATTCTGATAGCTAGATTTTGTCAATGTTATCCCATGTGTCTGACAATAGATGTATGCAAATTCCTTTTCTTACATCTCCGATGTTTTAATAGACATTCTAAACGTTTGATATGCTAGCTTACTCTAAAAATAATGAACACATAACAAGGTAATGCATAATATATTTTTAATCAGATAATGCTATGTAGAATATTAATACAAAAATATATTATGATACATTATTAATATCAATGATTAACTTTGGACATTTTGAATCTGTTCCATAAAATAGTTCACCATGTTCTCTCTTGATATTGTAGCTATTGTCTTATCTTAGTTCGTAATCAGTAGAATAATCATTATTCCATTTAGAGTCATACACAATTTTTAATGGTGTCTCATCAACAGACTCAATATGCTTTTCGTCTTTGGTATTATTTGGTTCATTGACTGTTTGATCAATGGCAGTAACGTTTGCTGGTGCTTTGTTTTTCATCGATTCATCTTTATATTCCATAGTGATATTTTCTGACAATGCCCTTTTTATTTTTCTGGCAATTTCACTATTTATTATCACATTATTTCTACATAGGTAAAAGTTTCGGCACGTAGACAAGATATGGCTTTCGATATTACTAGAAGAGAAGGCCTTTCTTTTTTTAACCTTCCGTTTAATGCTGATGCCCAAAAGTTGACGATTGGATGCATCAGCAGATAATGTGTTACCTGCAACAGTAGCATGGAGTTGTCCTCTATCATCAGCGATTATTTTTATGTTGGTATTCTCTTTGGTGCAATCATCTCTGGAGATCTCAATCTCGCATAACCACCAACATAAGAGTTGAATTTTTTCGCTATTCCAAAGAAATTTAATTCCTTACTGTTATGACATTGCATGCATACATTTCCAATACTGCTACTAGTTGTACTTGTTTCAAAGTTTAAATATCTCTCCTTGTCAGCATTCAATGCTACAATAACTTTGTTATGTGAACAAACTTTATTAAAATGCTCCATCTTCACTTTTTTTAAAGATATGACTTATGTGTTTATCGTTCCACTGCGTAAAAAATACTGATATTATACATGCAATAGACTAGGTAGTGTCAATAACCGGATCATAGAATACCAATGGTAACGCCAGCTTATATCTCTGACTAATCATATAGTAGAATTTGTAGAGTCGTTTGTATATGTCGTAATTTTAATATATGTGCAAAAAAACAAAAAATAAATAAAGTTGAATAGTTTAAGAGTTTTAAGAAAAATAGTCTATTTCTATTGACAAAATATTACATTATAATAATTATCAATCATCAGAATTAGCATAAAAAACTGGACTTAAGGTTCAAAGTTGAACTAAAGCCTTGTAGTTTCAATATTTTTCTTACAAAACACTAGAGTTTACGATCAAAAACCCCTATTAGCTCAGATTTTACATAAATAGTTTTATTTTTCGATCCAACAATAGACTTAAGTTTCAGATTTGAACCAAAGATTTGTATTTTCCATAATTTTCTTACAAAAATCTAAAGTTTACGGTCAAAAAACCCTTTTTAGCTCGGATTTTATAGAAATAGTTTTATTTTTCGATCCAAAAATAGACTAGAGTTTCAGATTTGAACCAGACAATTGTATTTTCCATAATTTTCTTACAAAAAACTAGAGTTTACGGTCAAAAACCGTTATTAGCTCAGATTTTACAGAAATAGTTTGTTTTTCGATCCAAAAATAGAATTAAGTTTCAGATTTGAGCCAGAGAATTGTATTTTCCATAATTTGCTCACAAAAAACTAGAGTTTACGGGCAACAACCCTTATTAGCTCAGATTTTACAGAAAGAGTTTATTTTTAGATCCATAACTGGACTTAATTTTCACCTATGAGCCAACGAATTGTGTTTTCCATAATTTTATTACAAAAAACAAACTAGAGTTTACGGTCAAAAACCCTTATTAGCTCAGATTTTACAGAAATAGTTTATTTTTCGATCCAAAAATAGACTAAAGTTTCAGATTTGCACCAGAGAATTGTATTTTCCATAATTTTCGTACAAAAAACTAGACTTTACTGCAAAAAACCCCCATTAGCTCAGATTTTATAGAGATTGTTTATTTTTCGATCCATAACTGGACTTAATTTTCACCTCTGAGCCAACGAATTGTATTTTCCATAATTTTCTTACAAAAAAAATAGAGTTTACGGTCAAAAACCCTTTTTTAGCTCAGATTTTATAGAAATAGTTGTTATTTTTCGATCCAAAAAACGACTAAAGTTTCAGATTTGAACCAGAATCCATCTTTTGCATTTCATGACAGAAATTCAAAATGAACTTCGAAAAATCAAGAGAATGTAACTGTGACAAGGTAAAGCACAACAAGTCACTACTGAAATATTCCAACTCTTGCATTTCACGACAGAAACTCAAAATGAAATTTGAAAAATTAAGAGAATGTAACTGTGATAAGGTAAAGCACAACAAAACACTACTGAAATATTCCAACTCTTGCATTTCAACGAAAGAAATTCAAAATGAACTATGAAAATCAACAGAATGTAACTGTGACAAGGTAAAGCACAACAAAACACTACTGAAATATTCCAACTTTTGCATTTCACGACATAAATTCAAAATTAACTTCGAAAAATCATGAGAATGTAACTGTGACAAGGTAAAGCACAACAAGTCACTACTGAAATATTCCAACTCTTGCATTTCAAAGAAAGAAATCCAAAATGAACTATGAAAATAAACAGAATGTAACTGTGACAAGGTAAAGCACAACAAAACACTACTGAAATATTCCAACTCTTGCATTTCACGACAGAATTTCAAAATGAACTTATAAAAATCAAGAGAATGTAACTGTGACAAGGTAAAGCACAACAAGTTACTACTGAAATATTCCAACTCTTGCATTTCAACGAAAGAAATCCAAAATGAACTTTGAAAAATCATGAGATTGTAGTTGTGACAAGGTAAACCACGACAAGACACTACTGAAATATTCCAATTCTTGCACTTCGCGAAAGAAATTCAAAATGAACTTTGAAAAATTAAGAGAATATAACTCTGACAAGGTAAAGCACAACAAAACACTACTTAAATATTCCAACTCTTGCATTTCAATGAAAGAAATTCAAAATGAACTATGAATATCAACAGAATGTAACTTTGACAAGGTAAAGCACAACAAAACACTACTGAAATATTCCAACTCTTGCATTTTACGAGAGAAATTCAAAATGAACTTCGAAAAATCAAGAGAATGTAACTGTGACAAGGTAAAGCACAACAAGTCACTACTGAAATATTCCAACTCTTGCATTTGACGACAGAAATTCAAAATGAACTTTTAAAAATCAAGAGAATGTAACTGTGACAAGGTAAAGCACAACAAGTCACTACTGAAATATTCAAACTCTTGCATTTCACGACAGAAATTAAAAATGAACTTTGAAAAATCATGAGAATGTAGCTGTGACAAGGTAAACCACGACAAGACACAACTGAAATATTCCAATTCTTGCATTTCACGAAATAAATTCAAAATTAACTTTTAAAAATTAAGAGAATGTAACTGTGACAAGGTAAAGCACAACAAAACACTAGTGAAATATTCCAACTCTTGCATTTCAATGAAATAAATTCAAAATGAACTATGAAAATCAACAGAATGTAACTGTGACAAGGTAAAGCACAACAAAACGCTACTGAAATATTCCAACTCTTGCATTTCACGACAGAAATTCAAAATGAACTTCGAAAAATCAAGAGAATGTAACTGTGACAAGGTAAAGCACAACAAGTCACTACTGAAATATTCCAACTCTTGGATTTTACGACAGAAATTCAAAATGAACTTCGAAAAATCATGAGAATGTAGCTGTGAAGAGTTAAACCACTACAAGACACTACTGAAATATTCCAATTCCTGCACTTCGCGAAAGAAATTCAAAATGAACTTTGAAAAATTAAGAGAATGTAACTGTGACAATGTAAAGGACAACAAAACACAACTGAAATATTCAAACTCTTGCATTTCAATGAAAGAAATTCAAAATGAACTATGAAAATCAACAGAATGTAACTGTGTCAAGGTAAAGCACAACAAAACACTACTGAAATATTCCCACTCTTGCATTTTACGAGAGAAATTCAAAATGAACTTCGAAAAATCAAGAGATTGTAACTGTGACAAGGTAAAGCACAACAAGTCATTACTGAAATATTCCAACTCTTGCATTTTACGACAGAAATTCAGAATGAACTTTAAAAAATCAAGAGAATGTAACTGTGACAAGGTAAAGCACAAAAAGTCACTACTGAAATATTCCAACTCTTGCATTTTACGACAGAAATTCAAAATGAACTTCGAAAAATCAAGAGAATGTAGCTGTGACAAGGTAAAGAACAACAAGTCACTACTGAAATATTCCAACTCTTGCATTTCAACGAAAGAAATTCAAAATGAACTTTGAAAAATTAAGAGAATGTAACTATGACAAGGTAAAGCACAACAAAACACTACTGAAATATTCCAACTCTTGCATTTCAATGAATGAAATTCAAAATGAACTTTCTGAGTATTTTTGGTTTTCTCTTCCAAAATTGACCCTCCCCCTCCCCTGCCCTCAGAAATGGGTGAACGAAGGGCCTCTGAGCCTTCCTCTTGAGGCAGATCCCGTTTATTTTCGATTCTGAGTATTTTGGTTTTTCCATCCAAAATTGACCCCCCCCCCTCCCCCCGGCCCTCAGAAATGGAGGAAGGGGGGGCCTCTGGGCCTTCCCCTTGAGGCAGACCCCGTTTATTTTCGATTCTGAGTATTTTTGGTTTACCCTCCAAAATTGACTTCCCCTCTCCCCTGCCCTCAGAAATGGAGGAAGGAGGGGCCTCTGAGTCTTTCCCTTGTGGCAGATCCCATTTATTTTCGATTCTGAGACTTTTTGGTTTTCCCTCCAAAATTGAACCTCCCCCCTCCCCTGTCCTCAGAAATTGGGGAACGAAGGGCCTCTGAGCCTTGACCTTGAGGCAGATCCCATTTATTTTTGATTCTGAGCATTTTTGGTTTTCCCTCCAAAATTGACCCTCCCCCCCTGTCCTCAGAAATGGGGGAAGGAAGGGCCTCTGAGCCTTGCCCTTGAGGCAGATCCCCTTTATTTTTGATTCTGAGTATTTTGGGTTTTCCTTCCAAAATTCACCCTCTCCCTTCCCCCCTCCACTTCCCAAACAAAAGGGGGAAGGAAGGGCCTCAGAGCCTTCCGCTTGAGGCAGATCCCAATTATTTTAGATTATGAGTATTTTTGATTTTACCTCCAAAATTGACACATCGGAGAGGTAAAGCTAGGTCAACTCACAATGTCATTCTATCGTCGTTAGTCATTTTAATAGACTGATGTTTTTTCAAATTTATAACAAAATAACAGAGTTAAAAAACCCATCGGGGTTACCTTAAATGTTAATAAGTTTAATACTTTTTTTTCCCACCTTCATACAATCACTAATTAGAATCATTCACACTCCTATTATTCAAAACATTAATTCATATCGTTCATAGTGTCCAATTTGTGAATTCCTTATACCTTTTTGCAAAAATGTCAAATACTCACTCTCTTTGTAAAACTAAACCAGACTAGATCCACCAAACCAGACTATACCCACCAAACCAGATTATAACCACCAAACCAGCCTTGCTATAGCAGGGAGGAACGTAAAGGCTCCAAATCCATAGGTACATGCTCCGGAAAGGTGCCATGGAATGTAAAGGTCCAGAAACTTGTCTGGTTGGCCCAGAAACATACCCGGTTGGCCCGGAAACCTGTCTGGTAGGTTTTGTATAATTCCATATGCAATTGACATCAATAGCATTAATTAGTCTAGTAATCAACCATGGAAAGGTGCCAGGGAACGTAAATACCGCAAATAACACAGGATGGAACATAGTCTAGGCAAAGTATAACCTTGATTACTACTGGTGAGGAATTGACTAGGGGGCGAACTCCCTTATGTATGTAATAAAAACATGCGAATATAGAAGTTCGTTACGTTAATTAATTCGAAAGTTACGTCAGAACAAAATTTTGAGAAAGCCATTTAGCCAAAAAAAAAGTAATGTTAATATGCAATTTTTTTTCATTATTCATGTACGGGGAGCCAAAATCAAAGCTGCATTAATGCAAAAACGTTAAATAAAAAAAAAAGTTTTTTAAACTGAAATTAAGGAGCAACATTTAAACTTAAAACGAACAGAAATGATAACGTATATGAGGGGGCTGTCCCCTCTTCAACATCTTGCTCTTTACGTTAAAGTCTGAATTTTGTCCCAATTCTTTAAGAGCGACTCCTGAAACACAAGGTTCGTTTAATTAGAACAATATGAAGCTTTTTTAAAAGTGCTAACAAACTTTAGCACAAAGAGCGAGGTATTGAGGAGGGACCAGCCCACCTCATGTACATAATAATTTCTGTTTATTTTAAGTTCTAATGTTGTTCCTTACTTTCAGTTGTAAAAACTTGGTTTTCTATTTAATTCTCAATTAATGTCATTCCTGCTGGGGCTAGGATGCCAAAAATTAGAGAGCCTATAAAAATCACTAAGAATGTAAGGAGAACATCCTCACCTTAGTAGCCTTGATTTCATCCATTTTGGGCGCTTTCATGTTCACGACGAAGAACGTTATAGGCCCATTACAGACTTACTAATTTATACAGTACCACAGAAAATATTTTTTTCCATCATCTCCTTGCATTTATTCTTCCCTGTCATCAGCAAAGGTTAGGAAAATGCTTCTTTCTAGACCCATAATTCCCAAGGTGGACCGCACGCCCTAGCGGTGGGGTAATATTTTGGTTGGTAATGGGCAGAACATGCACTCTTCGACTAACTATTTTTGATCCTTAATTTTGAAAAAAAAATTCATGTGCATGAGGTCAAATTCAAATGCAGTTAAATAGCAAAAAAGATACATGATAACATTGCAATAACGTTATACATTGCATAAAAGGCGTTGTATTCAGACAATATTTTTCATTACCATAAATTATGCCTAGAGGAAGAAAAGATACCAAGTTAATGGCCTATTAAACTTCCTTCAGGTGAATATGCGTACGATTTTGAGTAATAAAATTTAAATATCACGAGGGAGGCATTGGGTTTTAGAAATGCCTAGCTGGGGCATGGCTAAAAATCGGTTCGGAAACTCTGTTCTAGATGTTCGAAGAACATGACAAAGGAGCAAAGCTTTTCTTTTAGATTGATCTTCTAAACTGTTTTATTCCACCATGGGCTCCACCATTCTTGTGTGGGTGTTGGTGGGTGTTTACCTTCTCGCGTAGATAGTAAATACCTGGCCTAAAAAAAGGGGCCTAATAATGTTATTTATTTGAAAGTCGTTCATTTTGCGCTCAGATTGTAATGATTGATTGATTGCTTGAAAAAAGAGCAAAAAAAAAACAATGACCTTTGCACGAAGTCATGCAGCTTGCGCTTTAAATCAGGTGATTTGTGGGTGACTTTTGGCAGCCATTCACCGGGTGTACACCAAGCCTACTTAAACTCTTGTACCAAAGGCATAAACGATTGATTTTCTATGATGGCACCCAGCAGCGTCAAAGAATTTAAGGCATTTCTGAAATCAATTCTTCTCAGCAAGCTAGACTGCTTGACGTCAAAAACCATTTATTCCATCTGCCACCTTCATGCAAATGGCATACACGGCATTAGTTAGCTAAGGCTGCCAAAATAAATTCTCTTACAAAACTGATACGCAAAAACAATAAGAAAGTTCGAGGCGTTATTTTTAGCTGTTTTTTTTTATCGTTTGCAAAGTTTTATAGCTTATTTTTATATTGGTAAATGCAAATGCTCAAAATAGGGTGAAAAAGGGAACAATCTTGAAAAAGGCTTATGCCAGCTTTGGCACTCACTCAGACTATCTGTCTTGGCTTTGTCTCCAATTGGACATGGCTTGATGGCAACTTGAAAAAATTATATAATTGCGATTTGTTTCTATGAATGTCTAACAGCTTTCATATGATTCACTTATTCTTGTCAAGTTTCTAGAACAACCTTCCCGCCAGCCCCACCTAAAAATAAATTTCTGCTTGCGTGTCTAAATTGGTGTGTGGATTTGTCTCTAGTTTTACATCATTGACTGCAACGCAAAGAGTTTGAAAACCTCCTGAGAGAGATTTCACCCAAAGATCTAAACAAAATCCTTTTGAATTTTTCTTCAAGAGAATTGTTTCGGATTGGTTATCTGTTCTCTTTTCCTTTCTCTGTCTGAACTTATTACTTTTAAAAAGAGCTTGTTCCACCCGGATATATTAAACTGTTCAAACTTTCTAACAGTTTGTGGTTACGAATTTTAAGTAAAGAGTGGGTCGTGCTAATAGTAACCGAAATCTAAAAAAAAGAATTTTAACAACAATTTATGCATCAAGAGAAACAGCTTTTTATGGTGATTAATTAAAAAAATCCTTTTCCCCAAAAAATTTCAAATTTAAAATAGACTGAAATTGCAATGAATATGCAAGTCGAACTTAAAACGGCCAGAAATTACCAACAACAGGAGTAGGATTAAAGCTCCCTATGTCTTGTAAAGACCAGAGTGTCAATTGTAGATAGGCTGTTTTGACAACCTGGATGCACATGCTTAATTTTGATTTAGCTCAACATTCCCCCCAGTATTTCACGAAAGTCTCAACTTAATACCCTTAGCTATTCCTGAGATTTTGCAGGTGCGCCCTTTGGACAACCTGTACGCAAATGGTACCTTTTGATTTAATTCAACAACCCCTAAGCATTCCTTAAAAATATGCCCTTTGACAACCTGGATGTAAATGCCTAGTTGTTTCTGAGATATTGTAGGTACCCTGTTTTGACAACATGGATGCAAATAACGTCTTTTGATTTAGTTCAATTAACCCCTTAACAACTTCTTGAATGTTTCAAATTAATACTCTTAGCCATTCCTTAAATACTGCAGACACGCCGTTTTGACAACATGGATGAACAAAGCGTCTTTGAAGCTATTTCAACTCCCCCTCAACGTTCAATTAGGCATTCCTGAGATATCAAAAATATCTTCTTTAAACGACATGGATATAGTGTCTTTTTAGTTAGTTCAATATCTCAACATACTCTGAAAGTTTCAACTTAATCAGAGGCTACGCTATAGCGTTGCCTATAGTACAGCCCATAAGGCTTCAATGTGTTATTATTACTGTTTTTTCCAGAGCAACTTCATATGGAAGGGGTGGTCGTATAAACGTCGGACGGGCCCTTTCGATTGGAAATCAAAAGTTCTAATTCCCATTTTAAGAGTCAAAAGTGGTCGGAGGGCAACTAGCGCCCCCCTCCACACTTGTTTTTCCTCGGATGCATTCGATTAAAATGTCACATAACAATTTTGTTCAAGATCGTTCAAAGGTCAGATAACAACAATTCTGGGATCGACACAACCCTCCAGAGCCCAGGGGTAAGTGATGCAAGTGATGCAAGTTATAAGGGCCGGTCGTATAAACTTCAGAGGGGGTTCATTTTTTAGGAAATTGAAAGTTCTATTTCCCTTTTTAAGATTCAAAAGTGATCAGAGGCCAACTAGACCTCCCCCCCCCAAAAAAAAAAACTTTTCCCCAAATGCATCCCATCAAAATTTTGAGACAGCCATTTTATTCAGAATAGTGCAAAGTCCAGATAAACACTTCGGGGTCGACACACCCCTCCCAGAGCCTGGGGCAACTGTTGTAAGTTATCCCTCGGGTTATCGGAGGTTTTTATAAAAGAGGTGGTCTTATAAAATTCGGAGGTGGGTCACTTAATAATATAATGAAGTAGTGACGGTATAAGGCTTTTCAAGTCATCCCTATCCCTGCTTTTAAAGACATCCCTACCCCTGCTTTTAAAGTCATCCTACCCCTGCTTTTAAGGACATCCCTGTCCCACTATTCCGACGACAATCCGCAGGTGCATGTTACGTCATAGGGAGTGTTTACGTTTGATTATCACATAATAAGATTTTTAGAGTCCGTTAGTCAAGCGAGGAATCCATAGTTGTAACTGAGGGATAAACACATGGGTGTTACGTAATTAAAATGTACACGTGGGATGTGACGCAATCTTGCGTGACTGGATAGATTTATTCGGGGTGAGGTAATCTTACCTGACTTGGTAGATTTATTGTGAATGATACATTCTCGCGTGACATGCTAGACTACAGGGCCCTATGGGGAATCCCCGCTTGTCAATGAGGAGGGGCAAACACGTGGGTGTTACATAATCGTGGTGAACACGTAGGATGTTACATAATGACAGCGTACACGTGGGATGTTACGTAACGACGGCGCAAGACGTTTTTTTCAGGGAACCTTTATATTCCAAAGATTTTATGTCCGCACTAGGATTCGAAAAGGATTCCCCCTCAATGGAACAGAGTGCTAACCAATTGGACTATGAAAGCCTTTCTAATATTTTCATCTAGAAAATAGATTCTACATGATAACCTATTGCACGCAAGGATAATCCCCTGTTCGCGTATACTAGAATGATTAAATTATTCGCATGTTTCCAACCCTTTCCACATGAGAGCCCAAGCGTTCCAGTCTTATTGATTTTTCTATATTAGATACCTGGACGTTACAGCACTATTAATGTTCTAAAGTGACCTAGACAGCTTAAGCTACATAGCAGATGTTACATAGCATTGGCCTTAGATATTTCATTGCGTAAACGATTATGTATTGAAGATTCGTCCAGGAACTAGAAATCTAAAAAGACACATACTTTTTATTGTAAATAAAATTTTTATTAATAAAAAATATTATAAAATCGTGAAATCACAGAAAGAGCAGTTAAAACTTAAGAAATGGACAAAATAAAGCGTGAAGAAACTTATAAGAGATAAAATATAAGCGAAAAGAACCATGAATTAAAGAAAGGCGGGAAACCTAGCGAGAAGTTCCAGAAGGGAAGATTGATATTAGAGGTAAATTTAAGCCCGATTAAGAGCTATTTCCGATAGCTTTTAATGAAAATACCGCGTTTCTTTGAGCCAAGGCTATGCATATTCACGCTACCGTGACAATGTGGGGCTATCCCAAACTAGTAAGCAATTCAAGAGGTAGGGGATTGCTGTTAGAGATACCTTTTTAACTTATTAAGAGTTATTTCTGAGGGGTCTTAATGAAAATCCCTCATTTCTTTCACTGAATGTTAAATTTCAGTCACCCCACCGCCGAAAATTTATTTAACACCTCCCACCTTAACTTTCAGCTGTAGAACATGTTAGTCTAAGCAATTTACGCCACCATGGCATTATGTGGCTACCCCATGACACCCCGATGAAAACTATTATCATTCCTAAGATATTTTCTAGATATTTTGTTTAAAAATCATGCATTAAATCCATTGGTACATGTTTTTGCATCCCAATCCTCCGTGATATACCATGCCAATTCAAACCACAGTGTCACACTATTAATGACCCTCTTTCACTTTCTGGTCAGGCAAACACATAGTCAGACAAAAACAAGGAGAGAGAGACAAAAGCAGACAGAGGGAAAAACACACATACGCACAAACATATAACCACACAAAATCAGACACACAGGCACACACACAGTCAAACACACAGATATATAGAGAGAGAGACAAAACAATCAAACAGAGAGGAAAAACATACACACACAACCACACTGTCAGACACACAGACACAGTCAAAAACACAAACACAGAGAGAGAGAGAGAGAGAGAGAGAGAGAGAGAGAGAGAGAGAGAGAGAGAGAGAGAGAGACAAAAAACAAACACACAGAGGGAAACAAACACACAACCACACGAAGTCTGACGCACAGGCACACACAAAGTCCAACACACAGGCACAGAGAGAGATAAAAACACACAGAGGGAAAAAACACACACACAAATACAACCAAACAAAGTCAGACACACAGGCACATACACAGTAAGACAAACAGGCGCGGAGAGAGAGACAAAAACCCACAGAGGGGAAAACACACGCAATCACACACATTCAGACACACAGGCATACACACAATCAGACACACAGGCACGGAGAGATAGAGACAAAAATGCACTGAGGAAACACACACACAAACACACATACACAGCCACACAAAGTCAGTCATAGAAGCACACACAAAAACAGTCAGACACACAGGCAAGGAGAGAGAAACAAAACACACAGAGGACACACACATTCAGACACAAAAGAACGGAAAGAGAGACAAAAATACGCATAGGGGGAAAAACACATATACACACGTACAGCCACACAAAGTCGGACAAACACGTACATAAACAGTAGGACACACAGGCACGGAGCAAGAGACAAAAACATATAGAGGGAAAAATACACACACAACCACAAGAAGTCGGATACAACCACACACACAGTCAGACACACAGGCACGGACAGAGAGACAAAACACAGAGAGGGAAAAAACACACACGCATACAACCACAAAAAGTGGGACACACAGGTACACACACAGTCAGACACACAGGGACGGAAAGAGAGACAAAAACACACATACACATACAACCACACAAAGTCAGATACGCAAACACACCCACATACACACACAGTCATACAAAAAGGTCTGAAGAGAGAGACAAAAACACACAGAGGGAAAAACATACACACAACACACAAATTAGGACACACAGGTACGCACACAGAGTCAGACACACTGCCACGGAGAGCAAGACAAAAAAACACAGAGGAAAACACACACACACAGCTACACAGTTAGAACAGCAGACACATACAGTCAGATACACAGGCATGGAAAGAGAGAGACAGAAACACACAGAGGGAAAAAGGCACACACAACCACACTGTCAGACACACAGGCAAAGACACACACAGTCAGATAAACAGATACGGAGAGAGAGACAAAAACACATAGAGGAAAAAACACAGAAACAAACACAACCACACAGCCAGACTCACAGGCTCACAGAGAGAGGCGCACAGGCACGGAGAGAGAAAACACAGAGGGAAAAACACACACATACAAACACGCAGCCACACTGTCAGACACACAGGCACACACAAACAGTCAGACATACAGGTACGGAGAGAAAAAGACAAAAACTTACAGAGGTAAAAAAACACGCACATACAGGCACCCAGATACATACACACACAACCACACAAAGTCGGATACACAGGTACTCGGACACACACACACACACAAAAACACACAGTCAGGCACGCAGGCACACACAGGCACGGAGACAGAGATGAAAACATTCAGAGGGAAAAACACACACACACACAAACACAATAACACACTGTCAGACACACAGCTAAACACACACAAATAGTCGGACACACAGGCGCGGAGAGAGAGACAAAAACACACAGAGGGAAAAAACACACACACAAACACACAACTACACAGGCAGACACCCGCAGTCAGAAACACAGGCAGACACCCTCTGTCAGACACACAGGCACGGAGAGAAAGAAAAAACACACACAAAGGGAAAAAACACACATACACAACCACGGAAAGTCGGTTCGAAAACAGAGGCACACCCATAGTCAGACACTCAGGTAAGGAGAGAGGGAAAAAACGCACTCACAAAAACACAGTCAGACACACAAACAGACAGAGTCAGGCACACAAAAATACAGAGACATACAAACAGACGCTCAATCACACAGGCACGGTGGGATAGAGAGAAAAAAAAACACACACATAAAAACACAAAGACTGACAAAGAGACATACAAACAGACGCTAAGTCATACAGGCACGGTAGGAAAGAGACAAAAACACACACAAAAGCACAAAGTCAGACAAACAACACACAGAGTCAAACGCAAAAAGACAGACACAGAGACACGCAAACAGATGACCAGTCACACAGGCATGATGAGAGAGCGAATAAAAACACACTCACAAAAACACAAGGAAAGACTCAGAGACATGCAAACAGAGGCTCGGTCACAAAACACGATGGGGAGAGAGACAAAAAACACACAAAGCACAAAGTCAGACACACAAGCACACAGAGTCAGACACAAAAACACAAAGACAGACACAGACACATTCAAACAGACGCTCAGTCAAACAGGCATGGTAGGAGCGAGACACAAAACACACAAAAACACGAAGTCAGACACACAAACACACAGGATTAGACACACAAAACACAAAGACAGACACAGAGACATACAAACAAATACTCAAGCACGGTGGGAAAACACAAAAACACAAAGTCAGACACACAAACACAGAGAGTGAGACACACAGTATAGTAGGTTAGGTTAACCTAACCTACTACCATGCAAGAAAAGGGATGAGCACCTGTCTTTGTGTTTTATGTCTCTGACTCTGTGTGTTTGTGTGTCTGACTTTGTGTTTGGTGTGTGTTTTTTTCTCTTGCTCACCGTGCCTGTGTGACTGAGCGTCTGTTTGAATGTCTCTGTGTCTGTCATTCTGCTTTTGTTTTTCTGACTCTGTGTGTTTGTGTGTCCGACTTTGTGTTTGTGTGGGAGTTTTTCATCTCTCTCTCATCGTACCTGTGAGACCGGTCATCTCTTTGCATATCTCTTTGTCTGTCTTTGTGTTTTTGCGTATTTGACTCTGTGTGCTGTGTGCATGACCTTGTGTTTTTTTGTTTGTCTTTTGTCTGTGTCCCAAAGTGACAGTGTCACTTAACGACTGTTTCCCTGTTTCTGTGCCTGTCTTTGTGTGTTTGTGTGTTTGAATGTGTGTATTGTGTGTCTGATTGTGTTTTTGGGTGGTTTTTTTGTCTCTCTCCCACCGTCATTGTGTGACTGAGCGTCTGTTTGCATGTCTCTGTGTCTGTGTTTGTGGTTTTGTGTTTCTGACTGTATTTTTCTGTTTGTTGTTTTTTCCTCTGTGTCTTTTCGTCTCTCTCCCTGCCTGTGTTTCTAACTGTGTGTGTGTGCCTGTGTGTCCGAGTTTGTGTGGTTGTGTGTGTGTGTATTTTTTTCCTGTGTGTTTTTGTCTTTTTTATCCGTGTCTGTGTGTCTGACTGTATGTGTGCCTGCGCGTCTGACTTTGTATGGTTGTATGTTTGTGTGCGTGTGTGTTTCTGTGTGTGTGTTTTACTTATCTCTGTGTGTTTTTGTCTCTCTCTCCGTGCTTGTGTGTCTGACTGTGTGTATGCATGTGTGTCTGACTTTGTGTGATTGTGTGTTTGTGTGTGTCTTTTCGCTCTGTGTGCTTTTGTCTCTCTCTCCGTGCCTGTGTGCCTGACGGTGTGTGTACCTGTGTGTATCACTTTGTGCAGTTTTTCTGTGTGTGTGTGTGTTTTTCCTCTGTGTGTTTTTGTCTCTCTCTCCGTGCCTGTGTGTCTGACTTCGTGTGTGTGCCTGAGTATTGGACTATGTGTGTATTTGTGGTTTTTCTCCTCTGTGTGTTTTGTCTCTCTCTCTTTTTCTCTCTCTCTCTCCGTGCCTGTGTTTCTGACTGTGTGTGTGCGTTTACCTGTGTGTATAACTTTGTGTGGTTGCGTGTGTGTTCGTGTGTGTTTCCCTTTGTTTGTTTTTGTATCTCTCTCTGTGCCAATGTCTTAGAATTTGTGTGTGTGTACCTGTGTGTCCGACTTTGTATGGTTGTTTGTTTGTGTGTATTTTTCTCTCTGTGTGTTTTGTTCTCTTTCTCCCTGCCTTTGTGTCCAACTGTGTGTGTGGGTGTGTATATCTGACTTTGTGTGGTTCTGCGTTTGTTTTGTGTGTATTTTTCCCTCTGTGCGTTTTTGTTTATCTCTCCATACCTGTGTTTCTGACTGTGTGTGTACCTATGTGTCGACTTTGTGCGGTTGTGTGTGTGTGTTTTTCCCTCTGTGTGTTTTGTCTCTGTCTCCGTGCCTGTGCGTCTGACTGGGTGTGTATCCGAATTTCTGTGGTATTGTGTGTGTGTGTTTTTTCCCTCTGTTTGTTTTTTCTCTCTCTCCGTGCCTGTGTGTCTTACTGTGTGTGTACCTGTGTGTCCGACTTTGTGTGGTTGCGTGTGTGTGTGTTTTCAGCTCTGTGTGTTTTGTCTCTCTCTGCCTCCGTGCCTGTGTGTCTGACTGTCTTTGTGAGTATGCGACGTTTTGTAGTTGTGTGTGTTTGTGTTTCCCTCTGTGTGTTTTTGTCTCTCTATCCATGCCTGTGTGTCTGCCTGTGTGTCCGACTGTGTGTGGTTGTGTGTATGCGTGTGTTTTTCCCTCTGTGTTGTCTCTCTCTCCGTTGCGGTGTGTCTGATAGTGTGTGTGCCTGTGTCTCTAACTTTGTGTGGTTATGTATGTGTGTGTGTGTGTGTGTTGTTTCCTCTGTGTATTTTTATCTCTTTCTCCGTGCCGGTCTGTCTGACTGTGTGTGTGCCTGTGTGTCTGACCTAATGCGGTTGTGTGTTTTTCCCTCTTTGTTTTCTCATCTCTCCCTGCCTATGCGTCTGACAGTGTGGCTGTGTATTTGTGTGTGTATATGTGTGTGTTTTTTCCTCTGTTTGTTTTTGTCTCTCTCTCCGTGCCTGTGGGTCCTACTGTGTGTGTACTTGTGTATCCAACTTTGTTTGGTTGTTCGTGTGTGTGTTTTTCCCTCTGTGTGTTTTGTCTCTGTCTCCGTGCCGGTATGTCTGACTGTGTGTGTGCCTGCGTGTCCGACCTTGTGTGGATGTTTGTGTATGTGTGTGTCTCTGTTTGTGTATCCTGTTCCCTCTGTGTGCTTTTGTCTCTCTTTTCTTGCCGGTTTGTCTGACTGTGTGTAAGTGCCTGTGTTTCTAACTTTCTGCGGTTGTGTGTTTTTCCCTCTATGTGTTTTTGTCTTTCTCTCCGTGCCTTCGTGTGTCTGCCTTTGTGTTTGACTTTGACTGCTTGTATGTCTGTGTGTGTGTGTGTTTTAACTCTGTGTGTTTTTTCTCTCTTTCCATGCCTGTGTGTCTGACTGTGCGTGTACCTCAGTGTATGACTTTCTGTGGTTGTGTGTTTGTATTTGTGTGTGTTTTTCCCTCTGTGTGTTTTGTCTCTCTCTCTCTCCGTGCTTGTGTGTCTGACTGTGTGTACGTGTGTATCCAATTTTGTGTGGTTTGGTGTGTGTTTTCCCTCAGTGTGTTTTTTAGCTCTCTTTCTCGGTGCCTGTGTGTCTGACTGTGTGTGTCTGCCTGTGTGCTGACATTATGTGGTTGTATGTTTTTCCCTCTATGTTTTCTCATCTCTCCGTGCATATGTGTCTGATACTGTGTGTGCCTGTGTGTCTAACATTGTGGTTGTGTGTTTGTGTGTGTTTTTTCCTCTGTGTTTTTTGTCTTTCTCTCCGTGCCTGTTGGTCCTACTGCGTGTGTGCCTGTATTTCGGACTTTGTTTGGTTATGTGTGTGTGTCTGTTTTTCCGTCTGTGTGTTTTTGTCTGTCTCTCCGTGCCTGTGTGTCTGACTGTGTTTGTTGTTTGTACCTGTATGACTGACTTTGGTTGTGTGTGTGTGTTTATCCATCCGTGTGTTTTTGTCTCTCTCTCTCCGTTACGGTTTATCTGGTTTTTACAACTGTGTGTGTGCATGTGTGTCTGACAGTATGGTTGTGTGTTTTTCCCTCTGCAGGTTTTTGTCTCTTTCTCCGTGCCTGTGTGTTTGACTGTGTGTGTGCCTGTGTTTCTGACTTTGTGTGGTTTTGTGTGTGTTTTTGTGTGTGTTTTTCCCTCTGTGTGTTTTCGTCTCTCTCCGTGCCTGTGTGTTGTATTGTGTGTGTTCCTATATGTCTGACTTTCTGGGATTATTTGTGTGTCTTTCCCTCATTGGGCTTTTGTGTCTCTCTCCGTGTCTGTGCGCCTGACTGCGTTTGTGTCTCTGTGTCTGACAGTTTGGTTGTGTGTTTGCGTATGTGTGTATGTTTTCCCTCTGTGGATTTTCGTCTCTCTCTCCGTGCTGTGTGTCTGACTGTGTGTCTGTCTGTGTATCTGACTTTGTGTGGTTATGTATGTGTGTTTGTGTTTTTCCCTCTGTGTGTTTTTGTCTCTCTCCGTGCCCACGTGTTTCACTGTGTGTGTGTGTGTGTGCATGTATGTCTGAATTTTTGTGGTTGTGTGTGTGTGTATGTGTGTGTGTTTTTCCCTCTATGTGTTTTTTTGTCCATCTCTCTGTGCCTGTGTTTTTGACTGTGTGTGTGCCTGTGTGTCTGACTTTTTGTGGTTGTTTGTGCTTTTCCCTCTGTGTGTTTTTGTCTCTCTCTCCGTGTCTGTGTGTTTGACTATGTGTGTGCCTCACCAGAGGGTGCCATAGGGCTAGTAATAGTGTGACACTGGGTTGTGAATTGACATGGTGTGTCACGGAGGATTGGACTGCTAAAACATGAACCAATGGATTTATTGCATTATTTTGAACAAGCAAATATCTGGAAAATCTCTTAGGAATGATAAGATGTATCATCGGTGACTTATGGCGTAGCCACATAATGCCACGGCAGTGTGAATTGTTTCCACTAGCATTTTCTACAGATTAAAGTTAAGGTGGGAGGTTTTAAATGAATTTTTCGTTTGTGGGGCGACTTAAATTTAACACTCAGACAAAGAAAAGAGAGATTTTATTAAGAAACCTTAGAAATAACCCATAATAAGGTTTAAATTTATCTCTAGTAGCAAACCTCCCCCTCTGGAATTGCTTTCTAGGGTTTGCTAGCCACATTTTGTCACGGTGACGGGAATATGCATAGCCTTGGCTCAAGGAAACGTGGCATTTTCGTTAAAAGCTCTCATAAATAGCTCTTAATCGGGCTTAAATTTACCTCTAATATCAATTCTTTCATCCGAATTGGTAGGTCTCTTATATTTTATCCTTTATAAGTTTTTCATGTTTTGTTTTTTCCATTTGTTGCGATTTAACTGCTTTTTCTGTGATTTTGTAGTTCTTTTTGCTTATATTTTATCCTTTATAAGCTTTTTCACGCTTTGTTTTTTCCATTTGTTAAGTTTTAACTGCTCTTTCTGTTATTTCACGATTTCATAATATTTTTATTATTAATAAAATTTTTATTTACAATAAATAGTCTTAGTCGTTTTAGGCTTCTTGTTCTAGGATGAATCTTCAATACGTAACCGTGTAGGCAATGAAACATCTAACGCCAACGCTATGTAGCTTCTATGTGTACATCTATTAACATCTATTACGTAACACTCCATGTATGCGCTGTCATTATGTAACATCATACGTGTTCGCCATGATTACATAAAACCCACGTGTTTGTCTCTCCTCAGTGACAAGCGGGGATTCCCCACGTGTCCCTCAAATCTAGCATGTCACGTGAGATTGCGTCATCCCCAGTAAATCTACTAAGTCACGTAAGATTACGTCACCCCTAATAAATCTATCAAGTCACGCAAGATTGCGTCACATCCCACATATGCACTGTCACTACGTAACACTCACGTGTGTGTCCCACTCAGTTATAACCGGGGATTCCCCGCTTGACTGACGGAATCTAACAAGTCCCATTACGTAACAACCAAAAGTAAACACTCCCTATGACGTAACATGCAACTGCTGGCTGTCGTCGGAATTGTGGGATAGGGATCTCTTTAAAAGCAGGGGTAGGGACGACTTTAAAAGCAGGGGTAAGGATGACTTTAAAAGCAGGGATTACTTTAAAAATTGGAGATAACCATTTGTTCAAGAGAATCCGAAGATTACATGACAATGCCTCCAGGGTTGACACCACCCCCAAGAGGCCTTAGGCAATGGTTGTAAGTTGGGCTCCGGTGGCAAATAAGTTTTTATTGAAAAGGTGGCTCTGTAAATTTTGGAGGAGGCTTATTCAACTAGAAATTGAAAGTCCTATTTCCCTATTAAAGAGTCAAAAGATATCGGAGGGTAACTAGCTCCCTCTCCATGTCTTTGTTTTCCTTGAATGCATCTGATCTAACTTTTGAGATAGTCTTTTTGTTCAAAATAGTCCAAAGATAATTTAAAAATTCTCTCGGGGTTGACGGGTTTGTAAGCTGTGCCTCAGGGGAACATAAGATTTTTATGGAAGGGGCTGTCGTGTAAACTTTGGAGGAGTCTCATCTGATAGGATAAGGAAGTTCTAGGTCGCTTTTTAAGAGTCAAAAGTGATAGGAGGGCAACTAGTCTTTCTTCGTGCCCTCTTTTCCCCAAATGCATCTGACCAAGATTTTGAGATAGCCTTTTTGTTCAAAACAGTCCAAAGGTCATTTAACAATGCCTCCAGGGTTGACACAAACCCCAGATCCTGGGGGAAAGGGTTGTGATTTATGCTCCGGGCCATATATCGTTTTCATGGAAGGGGTGGTCGTATAAACTTTGGAGGAGGTAAAGTAAAGAGCCATATTGAACTCAGGACCAGCAGAAATTAAACCCTAATATAGTTCAAACGCAAAACAACAAAAGTCAGTACTAAAGAATAAATGAAACCCAAAACGAAAAGAAACCAAAATTAACTGACATAGTAAACATAAAGATAACAAGTGCCACTATAAATGAATAAATAAATCTTAAATAGCTTCAGTATTTTATTATTCCTCCTAGAGGCACTTCTTATGGAAGAGCTGGTCGTTTAAACTTTGGAGGGGGCGCATTCGATTGGAAATCAGAAGTTTTAGTGTGCTTTTTAAGAGTCAAAATTGATCGGAGGGCAACAAGATCCCCCCCAACAGTCTCTTTTCCCAAAATGCATCCGATCAAAACCTTGAGATAGCCATTATGTTCAAAATAGTCTGATGGTCAAATAACTATTTTTCCGGGGCGGACAACCCCCTCCCTCCACAGCCCCAAGGGCAGAGGGTGTAAAGCTGTCCAATGTTAAAACATGAAGATTTTAGTGAAGGGGTAGTCGTATTAACTTCGGAAAGGGCAGATTAGTAGTATAGTAATAGGCATTACAGGGATAAGACCCCCGAGGCTTTAAATATATTTGGGTTATTGACCTACTTAAATAATCCAAGCACAAGAGATACATCATTAGCATAATCCACCACAAGGTAAAGTAAACCAGACGCATTTTATAATGCAAACCGAATTTTACTGAAATGAAAAGTGACAAATCGCTTACCACTTTTTTTCATATGAGACGCGCTTGGGTAAAGTAAACCGGCGAACTTACATTCCCTAAGAGTCATTTGCTATAGCATTGTTTTTCAGTGGGAAATTATGATAATCCATGTCACAACCTCCAAGGGCTCCAATATCCCTCCACTAAATTTTGCCCCCCGTCCTTTTCGGACTTGAAATTTTTAGACTTAGAATTTTTTGAACTTAGAGTTTTTTATGACTTCGAATATTTTCTGACTTGAATTTTTGTACTCAGAATTTTTGGTTTTTTGGACTTTGAATTTTCAAAGAAGCTGGTTCAAAATGTTTGTACTCTGTTTTGCATAAAGTTCGATGAAGATACGATTCTTTGAATCAAATGTGTAATTCAAAGTGTTTTGTATTTTGTTTTGCACAAAGCTCGATGAAAATGTGTTTCTTTGAATCAGATGTGCGGTTCAAAATGATTTGTACTCTGTTTTGCACAAAGCTCGACGAAGATACGCTTCTTTGAATCAATCGTGTGGTTAAAAATATTTTTCACTCTGTTTTGCACAAAGCTCGATGAATATACGCTTCTTTGAATCAAATTTACTGGTTCAAATGCTCTGTACTCTGTTTTGCACAAAGCTCAATGAACATACGTTTCTTTGAGTCAAATATGCGGGTCAAAATGTTTTGTACTCTGTTTTACACAAAGCTCGATGAATATACATTTCTTTGAATCAAATATGTGGTTCAAATTGTTTTGTACTCTGTTTTGCATAAAGTTCGATGAAGATAGCCTTTTTTAAAACAGGTGTGTGGTTCAAAATATCTTATAATCTGTTTTGCACAAAAATCGATGAAGATACGATTCTTTGAACCAAATGTGGGGTTCAAAATGTTATTTACTCTGTTTTGATAAAATTTTGATGAAGATATGTGTTCCTTTGAGTAAAATGTGCGGTTCAAAGGGTTTTATGCTCTGTTTTGCACAACTCTAATTTTTTCCAATGAAAAATAAAAAATTTCCACTTCAGTTCTGAATTTTCTCAAATACGTGAAAAAAATATAAAGTTCTGTTCTAAATTTTTCGTAGAAGATGGAAAAAAGTTGTACTTTGATTTTGAATATCCTCCATGAACAGAAAAAAGGGTCCACTTTAATTCTGAGTTTTCTCAAAGAAGTGAGGAAAGTTCATGTTGTCTTCTGAATTTTTCCCCAAATTAGTGAAAATGTTACAATTTAATTCTGTGTTTTCTCACCAAAGTGAAGAAAAGTTCAAGTTCTCTTCTGAATTTTCTCAAACAAATGAAAAATAATGTTTTTCCGTAGAAGATAGAAAAAGTTATACTACGATTCTGAATGTTTCCACAAAGATAGAAAAACTTCTACTTTAATTTTGAGTTTTCTCAAAGAAGTGAAGAAAAGTTCCAAGTTCTCTTCCGAATTTTCTCAAGGAAAAGAAAAAAGTTGCAGTTTAATTCTAATTTACATTAAAGAAAATAAAAAAAAAGATTTCACTTCAGTTCTTAATTTTCTCAAAGATATAAAAAAAATTTCAAGTTCTGTTCTAAATTTTTCTGTAGAAGATAGAAAAAAGTCATACTTTGGTTGTGAATATTCTTCGTGATGATAAAAAGTTCCACTTTAGTTCTGAGTTTTTCTCAAAGAAGTGAATAAAAGTTAAAGTTCTCTTCTAAATTTTCTCAAAGAAAAAAAGTTACGGGTCAATTCTAATTTTTTCCTAAGAAACATAAAAAAGTGACTGTTCAGTTGTAAATCTTAGCAAATACGTAAAAAATTAAAGCTATGTTCTGAATTTTTCGTAGAAGATTGAAAAAAGTTATGCTTCGATTCTGACTATTCTCCATGAAGAGAAAAAGGGCCCGATTTAGTTCTGAGTTTTCTCAATGGTATAAGGAAATTTTAAGCTCCCTTCTGAATTTTCCCCAAAGAAGAGAAAAAGTTCCGAGTTTTCTCACCAAAGTGAAGAATAGTTTAAGTTCTCTTCTGAATTTTCTCAAAGACATAAAAAAATTTAAAGTTCTGTTCTAAATCTTTCCGTAGAAGATAGAAAAAAGTTATACTTGATTGTGAATATTCTCCATGAAGATAAAAAGTTCAACTTTAATACTGAGTTTTCTCAAAAAACTGAAGAAAAGTTCAAGTTCTCTTCTGAATTTTCTCAAAGAAAAAAATGTTATAGATCAATTCTAATTTTTATCAAAAGAAAATAAAAAGGTTTCACTTCTGTTCTGAATTTTCGCAAAGACGGGAAACAAGTTTTGAGTTTCCTCTGGAGTTGACATCGTACCCTAAAAATAATGAAAACAAAGACGAAGTAATGCATTAAAATATTTTAATTGAAATAATTACATGATGAATATCATCATAAGAAATGAACTATGACACCGAAATGGAATAAGTATCATATCAGGAGAAAACATTATGAAAAATTTTTTGTTCGAAATGTTTAAGGATTGGATGATCTCTGAAAAGACCGTTGGTTAAGCATGGATGTGATGGGAGTTATAATAATTCACCATTCATCACCCACTTTGTGTGATCCCAATCTATATCATGGGTTTTGTTGTTCTTCTTCTTCTTCCTGGGATATAGTATGCATATATTCCGAGAAGGAATATTTATCGCAACCCATCTGCTACAAAATCGAACTTCATCCTCAGGACTGTGTATTTTATTCGGAAACATCTCAAAATTAAAATCTTCCAAATTGAATGATATACTATACCTTAAACATTTTCAGTTATTTTCTTGATAAAACATATCTGTATTGACCTCAGGTGGCTTTATGTTACAGTGAGTTGTTAGTAGTAGTTCTATTTTCATGTTTTTTTTTTGCAGGCCATTTGTACTATACCTTAAACATTTTCAGATATTTTGGTGATAGAACGAGTAAGATTTTAGTAGTAGTTTTATTATCATGTTTATTGAAATCCATTTTTACTATACCTTAAACATTTTTAGATATTTTCATGATAAAACGTATCTGTATTGACCTCATGTGTCTTTATGTCACAGTGAGTTGTTAGTAGTAGTTCTATTTTCATGTTTTTACAAGCCATTTGTACTACACCTTAAACATTTTCAGATATTTTCTTTATAAAACGTAGCTTTTTTGGCCTCAGGTGTCCTTATGCTGCAGTGAATTGTTCGCAGTAGTAGTATTTTCATGTTTTTGCATGCCATTCATAATTTAATCTAAAAATTTTCTAAAATTTTCTCAATAAAACGTACTTTTGTTGACCTCAGATGGCTTAGTCGTGTAGTAAGTTGTTAGTACTAGTAGTGTTATCATGTTTTTGCAAGCCTTTCTTACTATACCTAAAACATTTTCAGATATTTTCTTGATAAAACGTATCTGTATTGACCTAACGTTACTTTATGTCACAGTGAGTTGTTAGTAGTAGTTCTATTTTCATTTTTTTGGCAAGCCATTCATACTATACCTTAAACATTTCAGATATTTTAATGATAAAACGTATCTGTATTGACCTCAGGTGGCTTTATGTTATAGTGAGTTGTTAGTAGTAGATATATTTTCATGTTTTTTGCATGTCATTTGTACTATAGCTTAAACATTTTCAGATATTTTCTTGATAAAAAATACTTTTGTTGACCACAAATGTCTTGGTAGTACAGTAAGTTGTTATTCGTAATAGTAGTTTCTTGTTTTTTGCAAGCTATTCATACAATATCTGAAACATTTTCAAACGTTTTTTTGATAGAATGTATATGTATTGACATTGGCTGGTTTTTTGTTACAGTGATTTGGTAGTAGTAGTTCTATTTTCATGTTTTTTGCTATCCATTTATTCTATACCTTAAATATTTTCAGAGTAAAAATTGTGTCTTCGCCTTCTTGCATATTGGTCCTTGTATTGATAGCGATGGTAAATCGCTAACCGTTTCCATAGATTGATACCAGTTATGTTATTCTAACATTTATGTTAAGTTGCCTAAGACTTATCATCCTCTCAGACTTACCTTAACTGGTACGCACTTTTATCTCGTTTATTCCCTTCATACAATCCAATTAAAAATATGAATAATATCGAGCTTTGTTTCACCCCTATGAAAATGATATAACTTCTTATCATTGTTAGATACCGCTAATAATGCAATGAATTCTGGACGAGATGGAAAAATGTATACGATGAGCCCTTGAATCATTCCCCCACCTCCTTAAGAAACATTAAAGTTTTCATAAGTCGCCTATATTGTTAAATATTTTCACTAGCTAATCTTGAAAAAGAAGGGCATAAGAATGTACCCAATGAGCCCTGAATCGTCCCCCATCTCGCTAAAAATATTAAAGTTTTCATAAGTCACCTAAGAAGTAAAGCCAAGTTAAGTCACAAAATCTTCTTGACATCGCTAACCGTTTCCATAGATTGATACCAGTGATGCTATTCTAATAATTATGGTAAGCTGCCCAAGACTTATCATCCTCTCAGAATTTCTTTAACTGGTACGCACTTTTAATTCTTTTATCCCCTTCATACAATCCATTTAAAATATGATTATTATCAAGCTTTGTTTCACCCCTATGAAAATGATATAAATATTTATCATTATTAGATACCGCTAATAATTCAATCAGTTCTGGACGAGATGCAAAAATTTACCCAATGAGCCCTTGAACCGTCCCCCAACTCCCTAAAAAAATATTAAAGTTTTCATAAGTTGCCTACATTGTTTAATATTTTCACTAGCTAATTTTGAAAAGAAAGGCATAAGAATGTACCCAATGAGGCCTTGAATCATCCCCCACCTCCCTAAAAATATTAAAGTTTTCTAAAGTCACCTAAGAAGTAAAGCCAAGTTAAGTCACAAATGTCAAGTTGCCTAGGACTTATCATCCTCTCAGACTTACCTTAACTGGTACGCACTTTTAAGTCTTTTACCCCTTCATACAATCCAATTAAAACTATGATTAATATCGAGCTTTGTTTCACCCCTATGAAAATGATATAACTTTTTATCATTATTAGATACCTTTAATAATGCAATCAGTTCTGGACAAGATGCAAAAATGTACCCAATGAGCCCTTGAACCATCCCCCACCTCCCTAAAAAAAATATTAAAGTTTTCATAAGTTGCCTACGTTTTTTAGTATTTTCACCAGATAATTTTGAAAAGAAAGGCATAAAAATGAAACCTATGAGCCTTTGAACAATCCCCCACCTCCCTAAAAATATTAGATTTTTCATAAGTTATCTAAGAAGTAAGGCTAAGCTGGGTCACTACATGTTCTGCGCGTTACTAACCGTTTTCATTCATTAATAACAGTTATGCTATTCTTACAAATACGGCTATTTCCTCATTACTTATCATCCTCTCAGACTTACCTTAACTTATACGCACTTTTAACTTTATTTTATCCTCTTTATACAATCCAATTAAAACTATGAATAATATCGAGCTTTGTTTCACCCCTATGAAAATGATATAACTTTTTATCATTATTAGATATCGCTAATAATGCAATCAATTCTGGACGAGATGCAAAATGTTCTTAGGTTGAAGCACGAACAATATAAACAATGTCCCAAGGTGGAATTGTGTCATAACAGATAATATGTAGGTTGATTACAACAACATCCTGTTACATAAATTCATGGTAAATTCATTGGAGGTCAAGTGATGTCACCTAGTCCCGGTAGTAATCTAGCTCCCTGATTGGCCTAGAAATAGGCGTATGATCTTGGTCGCCCTGTTGTCCCCCCTGTGGTAATACCTCTCCCCCTACTATTATATTAATTGCTGAAAGCTTATCAGTTCAAGATTTTATTTCACTGTTATTCATTTTATTTTTAATGTTATAATAAGTACAAAAGAAAATGCTTGTAATATAATTCGTTTTCAGTAAAGCGCCAATGACACAGTAGGGCTAATACTTTTACAGTTAGGGAAGAGGGCAGTAGCCAAAATCTTTTTGTAGCAATTTTTGTTCGCTATGATCGTTTATTTAATTTCGCTTCGTTTCTGTTTTTTTTTTTTTTTTTTTTTTTTTTAATAGTAACTTCTGGTCGTTAATAGTAGCTTCTGGTCGATATTAATCTCTCCCCCTAGTTCAAGATTTTATTTCACTGTTATTCATTTTATTTTTAATGTTATAATAAGTACAAAAGAAAATGCTTGTAATATAATTCGTTTTCAGTAAAGCGCCAATGACACAGTAGGGCTAATACTTTTACAGTTAGGGAAGAGGGCAGTAGCCAAAATCTGGTTTGTAGCAATTTTTGTTCGTTTTAAGCTTAATTTGTATATTCAATTTAAGTTTTATTCGTTTTAAGATTTATTTATTTTTTTTTATATTAGTGTTTTTTTTTTTTTTTTTTTTTTTTTTTTTTTTTTTTTTTGCTGATCGTAAGTTTAAAATGGTCTTTACTTTTCTTTAAAATTTTTTGTTCGGAATTTTTTTTTAATTAATGCTCTTATACGTTCATAAGATATAATAGGTATATCCTTTTGACAGCTTGGATCTACATAGTGTGATTTGGTTCAGTTCAATATCCCTCAACAAGGCCTAAAACTTTCAACTTGATGCGCTTAGCCGTTCCTGGGATTTCGAATCCTTTTTAGACGACATGCATGTAGTTAGTCTCTTTTATTTAGTTCAATACCCCGCTCAAAATGCTTTGAAAGCTAGAACTTAATACACCTACACGTTCTTAGGATATTGCGGATATTTCTTTTTGGCAACCTAGATGCGCACAATGCATTTTGATTTAGCTCAATGTGCCCTGAAATTCCCAAATTTGCACCCTTATCCGCTCCTGAGATAATGCAAATCTGCTCTTTGGACGACCTGGAAGCATATAATGTCTTGGAATTCAGTTTAACATCAGTAGAGAAGAAGGTACCATTTTGAGGACTTTACGTTCCATCCTGTGTTATTTGCGTACGCCCCCGTACCAAACAGGTTTTTCTGGTAGAACCTCATACTTTGCGTACGCCCCCGTACCAAACAGGTTTTTCTGGTAGAACCTTATACTTCTATGGCCCCTCCGTACCAAACATGTTGGGTATAATCTGTTTTGGTTCAAGTTTTTCTGACACAATTAACTGAATTTCTATTTCATGATATACAAGTTTTTTTTTAGGTTAAATCCGTGTCAGAAAAACCGGTGTGTCTTTTTTAGTTGCCAATATATTCAACTATTTTTTGTATATATTCAGGTTTCAAATTAGATTCTTCAACAGTTTTGAATAGTTTATTCAACTTAACACTACTGACATTTTTTGTGAACATTTACATAGAAAATGGATAATTCTAAGCAATTTCTGGTGAGTAAAAATTTTCTCATTATTATAATAAAAAGAAATTGTCTTGTCATTAAGTTAAAGAAGAAATTCTTTCCTTACACTGTGTGGTTACCTTTTTTAAAAAGTTTTGACTACTTAAGAAAGACACTAGAACTAAGGGTACTTATGCACTTAGAAGCCCATTGTTTAGGAGCTGAAACCTTTACATAGTTCTCTTATAGGCTGAAATTTACGGTGCAATTTTTATCAAGATCAGTGGGCCTTTTTAGGGATGTTTTTGAAACTTTTTCACACTTTTACTGCCAATAATTGCAGGACCTGTAAACAGTTTTCTCTAGATGGCAAAACCCTATAAATTGACTCCAATAAAACTCGCTCTCTCACCCGTGGAACACTTTGAGGACAATCTGAGTAAATTCCTCAACAATGAAACTATTGAGGATGATAAAAAACTGATTTTATTTCAAGATGCACTTCGTCGAGTAGACAAACACTATCGATCAAAGCCTACTTCTGCTGATCCCAAACAAGAATAATCTTGTCAAAAGTCTACTGCTGCTGCTGGAATACAATTAAAGAAGGATTATTTGGATAAATTTTTTTTTAAATTTGTAAATATAAGCCCCAAATAATATCTTGAAAAATTAACACGACTCGTAATCTATCTCTTGGAAAGTGATCAAATTCAAGTTGAGAGCAATGGGGACAGGATTATAATTCAGGGCAAGAGCTATAATCTACTTGATTTAATGTATGACATGGTTATAAATCGTAAAGGGCTATTATCATTTGACACTCATCTATAAAACTTTCTAAATACATTAAACTTCCCCAAAAGTCTTATTGGCAATAGACAAATTCTAAAAAAATTAAATGAACGTGCATCATCAACATCAACATTAAAAGATGAACTTGAAGAAGAAGAAAAAGATTTTAAATCAATTTTGGAAAATACTAGCACACCACTGATAGCTAGACAAAAGTGAAGACGTATCAAGTTAACGTCTCCACCAGCAGCCAGTATACAAAGGGGAAGCGGACGTTATACAACGTGTTTACGTTCAAAATGGCTGAAGTTCTGAAAGGTGTGTATGAAAATGTTGTCGAGGCGGGGAGTTTAAGTTCCCCTACAACTGTTTCCAAAGTCACAGGTATTCACACTAAAATTGTAAAAGACTATCAACAAAATAAACCAAGTTACACTCTGCATAGAAATCACAGACTTCGTGCCAATCAATATCGAAAAACTAAAGCCTTTTACCTATTGCAAATAATGCAAGCAGATTTCCTGACTCTAAATGAGCTTCAACGACGTCAAACTATACCGTACAAGTACATTCTACTTGCAATTAGTTTTTTTGTTCGCTATGCATATGTAATTCCATTGCGATCAAAGAGAGGTATCGAAGTTGCTCAGGCCATTGAAAGTATTCTCGAAAAGGATTCATATAAAAAAATTCAAACGGATCGCGGTAGTGAATTTGTTAATCCTCAATTTGCAAAAGTACTAGAGAAATATAGTACGCTGCTCTATCATAGTCATAGCCGTATAAAGGCCGCATTGGCCGAACGATTTATAAGAACTCTTCGACTTTTAATTTCAAGATATTGTACATTGAAAATATGCCAGCTTTTATTAATGATCTAGATAAAATCGGGTTAATTCATAAGCAACGACCTCATTGATCGTTTTCCAACTTTACACCAACAGAAGTTCATCATTCGGATCATGATAAAACTGACAACTTTCTTAAACAATATTCCAATGAATCAAATTTAAAAAATAAGAAAAATAAATTTAATGTTGGTGATACTGTTCGAATTAATAAAACAACTAATGTTTTTGAAAAGGGGAATTACTTGTGGTCCACTGAACTTTTTAAAGTGGCAAAAATCCTAGACACTAAACCCATAACTTATCGCCTGCGTGATACCAAAGATGAAGAGATTCTCAGTGGTTTTTATGACTATGAACTGCCAAAAGCTAAAAATGCTATTCAAATCTATCAAATTGAAAAGGTATTAAAAACACGTACTAGCAGGGGTAAGAAACAGTTACTTGTTCGGTGGCTAGGATACAACTCTGATTTTGATTATTGGATCGTTTTTGAAGATATTGACAATTCCCAATGATTTATATGTAACTTTCATGTACAACGTTTCCGATCCTCTCTACAATGACTTGAATACGACAAGTGATTTTTGGACAAAACTCTCCCCCGCCGTCAAATTTGACGGTGCATATGAAGTGGCTCTTGTCAATTGTATTCTCAAAAATACCTATGACCTCCTGAGAAAGGATCGCAAATATGAAATAAAAATTAGATTCTATGATTGGCCACCACCAACAGGTGATCAAGAACAAATTAAAAAAATCAATTGGATGGATTATCCATATGCTAAATTAACCTACGATGACCTCACCTGCATGAACGATTTGTGTTGCGCTATCAAAAAAGTGATTTATTATCGTAAAAAAGGAGCTTGTGACGTTGTGACCGACCCCAAACAATGTGCTCGAATTATTGCCGATCCCAATTACACTTCCTTTACAATCATTGGCCCGGACATGGTACTTTTGAATAGGAAAAAAAGACGCATTGTCTTGAATAAAAATATTGCTGCAGGCAGTGCTATCTTGGAGATCTCAAAAAAGATCATGTTGGAATTCTACTACAATATGGCTAGGCTACAGTGGCCGGAAAAGGGGCAAGCAGAGGTCTGCTACGGTGACACGGATTCTCTACTGCTCAAAGTAAAAACACCAACTATAATTGATGATTTGGCTCACGGTGAAATTATCAGCTCACGGATGGACCACACCAATTAGAGTAGTGGTCTTTACCCTGAGCTAGTGAAATGTGGGGTACCTAATCTGCTTTTATTTTTTAAATCTGAAACAGGAAGCGACTTGATTTCCCGTGGTATGTTTGTATGTCCGAAGGTGTAATTTATAGACACAAGACGGGTAAATCAAAACAGGTTGCAACGAAGGGCCTACGCGCTATGTGAATAAAAGTTTCGACATGGACATTTATAGGAATTGTATTGTTCAAAATGCATTTCCACGAACCAAATTATCGGTAATTCGTTCATTGAACTACAAGAATTATACTGTACATGTAGAAAAAATAGCCTTGAGTACCATTTCCGACAAGGTCTATGTTTGTCAAGATAGTGTGACCACCCTCCCCCTTGGACACTATTTAACTTCAGACCGGATCGAATGTATTGCCCACAGGGAAAGTCTCGGTTTAAATAAAGTCCTGTAACTAATTTCCTAAAAACCTTTTGGGGGGGGGGCCTCGCGGCCTTTGGGGGGGGGGGGGGCCTCGCGGCCTTTGGGGGGGGGGGGGCGGCCGCCGCCAGCGCGGGGGGCGCTCCGTCACCAAAGTTATCTTTTTTTTTGGACTTAGAGCAGATTTTTTTTTTTCAAGTGCTCTCTCTCTAATTTAATGTTTTTTTCTCTATAAATAAATAAAAAAAAAGTGTTTTTTTCTCTCTGTGCCCATGTAAATGTTGTATTTTTTTATTATAAATAAATTTTAAAAAGTGTATTTTTTTTTTCAATGTATTGTTAATTTTTTATGTGCATATAATAAAAGAAAAAATATGATTCTTTATTAGTCTTTGTCTTCTTCTTCTTCTTCTTGAAGAACAGAGTAGTAGTAGGGAAAAGTTATTTAGTAATTAGACAATTAGGGTCTACAGGTAGTTGTCCAGGTGAACTGTTGAAAGGAACATGTATCAATTTAAAACACCATTCAGATCGTTTCTGTGTGGGCCCTCAATGTCGGGCAAAACAACACTCTTAACTAAAATAATTAAAAATTGTGATAAAATGTTTGCGGAAAAGCCGAAAAAAATCTACTATTGCTATAGTATTTGGCAGGAGTCATACAATAAAATAAAAGCAATTGCTGCTGCCATGGGATCGGTGCAGATACAGTTCATACAGGGACTTGATTTTTTCAACATTACTGAACCAAACTCTTGGCTGATCATTGAAGATCTGGCTGAATCTATTGAACAATGGTCTCAGCAAATGCTGCAATTGTTCACTGTTCGCTCTCATCATGAACAGATTTCCGTTACTCGAGTTCTACACAATCTTTTTCATCAGAGCAAATGCATGCAAACACTTACATTCAATTTCACCTACTATATCATCTACAAAGCTGCTTATGCTTCCAGCTTCATAATAACACTCAATAAAGCGATCTATCCGGGTGCACCTGAGATTATACTCTCAACATACAATCAGGCAACTAATAAACTCCACGGCTACATCCTATTTGATCTTAATCAAAATACACCTGAGGATCTGCTTGTAGTCACAGTTATTTTCGACAATGAAATTACAGTATATCACCCCGTGAACACTAAAAGAAGCTATTAGTCGCTATCATGAAATTGAAGAAACTACATGAAAATAGACATTTGTTTTCAGTTCTAAGCACTTCAAAACCTCCGCTTAGGAAAGCAATACTCAAACACGGTATTGACAATGATTTCATTAATATAATATCCGAACTTTGTTTAAATTTGACCGAAGGTAATGTTCAACTGCCAGAAGTAGTTAAGCAACAGGTAAACCAACATTGTTCCATTGTACGTACAGTTGCCTCTAAAAAGAAAGGAAAGAATTTTAAAAGGAAACAACTTCTTCAGGCGGGTAGTAGCTTTTTCACACTTTTACTGCCAATAATTGCAGGACTTATAAAAAGTTTTCTCTAGATGGCAAAACCCTATAAATCAACTCCAATAGAACTCGCTCTCTCACCCGTCGAACACTTTGAGGACAATCTGAGTAAATTCCTCGACAATGAAACTATTGAGGATGATAAAAAACTGATTTTACTTCAAGATGCTCTTTACGGAGTGGACAAACACAATCGATCGAAGCCCACGGCTGCTGATCCCAAAAAGAATCATCTTCTCAAGAGTCTGCTGCTGCTGGAACACAATTAAATAAGGAGTGTTTGTATTAATTTTTTTTGAAATTTGTAAATATAAGCCCCATCTATTTGCTTGAAAAAATTACACGACTCCTACTCTATCTCTTGTAAAGTGATCAAATTCAAGTTGAGAGCAATGGGGAAAGGTTTATAGTCCAGGGCAAGAGCTATAATCTACTTGATTTAATTTATGACATGGTTACAAATCGTAAAGGACTATTATCAGTTGACACTCGTCTATACAACTTTCTAAATACATTAAAATTCCCCAAAAGTCTTATTGGCAATTGACAAATTCTAAAAAAATTAAATGAACGTTCATCGTCATAAACAACATTAAAATATGAACTTGAAGAAGAAGAAGAAGATTTTAAATCAATTTTGGAAAATACTAGCACACCACTGATAGCTAGACAAAAGCGAAGACGTATCAAGTCAACGTCCCCACCAGCAGCAGCCAGTATACAAAAGGGTAGCGGACATTACACAACGTGTTTACGTTCAAAATGGCTGAAGTTCTGAAAGGTGTTTATGAAAATATTGGCGAGGTATGGAGTTTGAGTTCCCTTACAACTATTTCCAAAGTCACAAGTATTCACTCTATAAGTGTACAAGTCTATCAACAGAATAAACTAAGTTACGATCTGCATAGAAATCATAGACTTTATGCCAATCAATATCGAAAAACTAAAGCGTTTTACTCATTGCACATAATGTAAGCAGATCTTCTGACTCTAGATGAGCTTCAAAGACGTTACAATACACCGAACAAGTATATTCTACTCATCATCAGTTTTTTTATTCACTTTGCACATGCAATTCCATTGCGATCACGGAGAGGTGTTGAAGTTGCTCAGGCCATTGAAAGTATTCTCGAAAAGGATTCATATAAAAAAATTCAAACAGATCGCGGTAGGGAATTTGTTAATCCTCATGTTGCAAAAGTACTAGACAAATATAGTACGCTGCTCTATCATAGTCACAGTCCTATAAAGGCTGCATTGGCCGAACGATTGATAAGAACTATTCGACTTTTAATTTCAAGATATTGTACATTGAAAAATACGCCGGCTGTTATTCATGATCTAGATAAAATCATGTTGATTTATAATCAAGGACCTCATCGCTCATTGTCCAACTCTACACCAACGGAAGTTCCTCAGTCGGATCATAATACAATTGACACCTTTCTTAAACAATATTCCAATGAGTCGAATGTAAAGAAGAAGAAAAATAAATTCAATGCTGGTGACATTGTTCGAATTAATAGAACAACTAATATTTTTGAAAAGGGGACTTACTTGTGGTCCACTGAACTTTTCAAAGTGGCAAAAATCCTAGACACTAAACCCATAACTTATCGCCTTCGTTATACAATAGATGAAGAGATTCTCGGTGGCTTTTATGACTATTAACTACAAAAAGTTCAAAATGCTAGTGAAATCTATCAAATTGAAAAGATATTAAAGACACGTACTCGCGGGGTTAAGAAACAGTTACTTGTTCGGTGGCTAGGATACAACTCTGATTTTGATTCTTGGATCGGTGTTGAAGATATTGACAATGCCCCATGATTTCTATGTAACTTTCATGTCCAACGTTTCCGATCCTCTCTACAATGACTTGAATACGACAAGTGATTTTTGGACAAAACTCTCCCCCACCGTCAAATTTTAAGGCGCATATGAAGTGGCTCTTGTCGACTGTATTATCAAAAATAACTAAGACATCCTGAAAAAGGATCGTAAATATGAAATAAAAATTAGAACCTATGATTGGACGCCACCACAATGTGATCAAGAACAAATTCAAAAAATCAATTGGATGGATTATCCATATATTGAATTACCCTACTAGGAGCTCACCTGCATGAATGATTTATGTCGTACTATCAATAAAAGAATTTTTGCTCGTAAAAAAGGAGCTTTTCATTTCAACTATTCAAAGGAGGAGGGCAAGATCTACATTAGTTCACCTATTGCCAATGAAAAGATTATTCTCAACGATAACCTAAAGCATGTTCTTGGCTTTAAGCTCAATATAATCAATGGTAGAAGTGCTGGAAACACTAATTTCATTTTTGCTGACTACCCACCTGCCTTCTCCACGGACACTTGTATATTTCTCTACGCTTCATTTGTGGAAACATCGAGAGTCGGTAATTCAAATGTTCCCCTCCTACGAGTTCTTGAACGAAAAACCAATCAAGAACATATTGATCACTACAATATAAAGCATCTTCAGTATATTCCCGTAAACACTTCCTATTTGGAACTCTGTCAGTTAACACTAAGAACTGAATTAGGTGATTTTCTAGGAATTTCAAAAGCCTTAGCAGTGATTAAAAGTCATTTTCGACCCATTGTCAACGACGACGGTACAATAACCTAAAAAATTAACAATAGAAGAATTCCATTTGTCTGCCCCGATATCGATTGTTATGTTGGTGCTCTGAGTCCACGTCAAGTAGGCAATAGATTGGACTACTACAAGGTGCGTACTATAGTGTCTGGCTTTGGTCTTGGTAGATGGTTTGCTATTCTATTTCGTTCTGAAATACCCGTTGCCAGAAAATATCTTCCACCTGCTGCATTAAATTTTGCTGCCTCCACACTACAGGACTGGGGGTCGGGCAAGAATTTGAAGGAGAGTGTTAAGGAAAATATTAGATCTTCAGCAAGAGCCGTTGGTGAACAATTAAAATCTCGAAAAACTGGGGAGGGATTAAAAAGGATGCATTTAAGTCAGTCACTCATTAGTCTCCACCGAAGCAGGAAGAAAAGGACATCAAAAAGGTCATGGAAGAATAAAATACCAAGGACTAATAAGCAGCAGCAGAAGAAGAAGAAGAAAAAGATTTGTGGATCAAATAAGGATCTCTTTTCTAAAGATGACTTATCTCACCTACACGGACGCATTTCCATCAATTAGTTCCTCATTGAATCTATTCAATGCTGAAAATGTTGATATCAGTGTCAAGTAAAGCTACTATGAACAATTTCACCCCCAACAACCCCTCTTGGAAAATATACACTTTAAAATATTTTCCAATGAAGACTATTTCATTGATTTGTCATCAACATTTATTGATTTACCTGTCTCGGTGAAGAAAAAGTCAGATCATACACCGCCCCATGCTGGTGATGGTCTCTCCTCTGAAAACTGTATTCTAAACAATCTAGTCAAACAAACTAATGTATTTATTAATGGAACATTGGTGAGCACTAGCAATAATTTATCCAACTATGCAAGATACATACAATTTATGATAATGACGCCAAAGGCGTACAAAGAGATGAGAGGACAATCATTGGGCTATGAATATCAAACAGGTGTTGATACTGACTGTGAGTTGACTACTGCAGTGACCCAGGAGTATCATCTAGTTGGAAAATTAAATCATGAGATATTCAATATATACCAATGGCTACCCCCCCAATGTCAAGATTGACATAAAGAAACAGATGGCCCCATCGAATTTCATTTTGAGAAAAACACTTCTTGCAGCACCCGATGCGAATGTCATTATCACATCGGCAAGTCTCCACGTCCGAAAACAACAAGTTATGAGCTCTGTTGCATTGGCAGTGGAGAAGCTAAGAGCCAATGGTAACAACATTAAACTTCTTGTCCCCCATACAATCACCAATCAACGTCACATTGCCACCGGCTCTCGTAGCGATAGCGATTCATCATTTATCAATGGAGAAATCCCATCAAAATGGGCTTTGGCCTTTGTGAAGAGTGGCAGTGCCGTTGGATCCTGGACTGAATCCCCCCACGATTTTAATTTTTTTGATCTATCTAGCCTCGTGTGTAAAATGAATGGTATTCCACTGTACACTCTATCATTTGACAAAAAATCCTATAGAACTCTGGACGAGTTGACCATGCAATCCCTAGATCATGACTCTCAACTATTTGAAAATGGAATAACCGATTCAATGTTTTCAAAAAATCATGGGGCTATTGTTTTGGATTTGTCAGGCATACAGGATATGACCATAGTACGAACAGGGAGTGTACTTATAGAGTGTATATTTGCCGATGCTCTGACCGAGAGTATCACATTGATATCACTGAGTTAATTTGAAACTTATTGGGAAATCACACCCGACGACAGTGCTCTACTATAGCTAGCAACATGAGCACAGATCAAATAATCGACTTATTTAATACGAATCCATACATGTCCCGCTGCAAGTCCTATTGCATACCCTCGGACTTCATTGAAAAATTCCTAGTGTTAACAACACCTTAATCATTGTTAATAGAAGTCCATCGACTTTGAAGACAGGTCATTGGCTATGCATCTTTCAAACAGCGGAGAATATTGAATTGTTTGATCCTCTTCGTCTATCGTATAAATTCTATACACCGTACATCAGCAACTTTATTGAAAGCAGGGGGAAAACCATTATTCAAAATCAACGAAGAGTACAGGATTTAACGACTAAGACATGTGGCTTTCATGCACTACTCTTTTTCATGTTCAAATGTCGTGGCTACACCTACAAGCAGTTTCTCGACATCTACGTTGACGTACCTCAATTGAACGACTTTCTAGTGGAGAATATACTTACAAGTGTATTTAATATTAATTTTAGTGCCCTGAGAATAAAATGTTCTAAAGATGTATGTGAAATTGTTAATTAATAAAAAAAAAATTATATATATGATAAAACGACTTTTCTACTCTTTAGATTTCATCCACTACTAGGTATTTGTCGACAACAACTAGTGCAGGTAGATTGTCTGAATTCACAGTGTACTGATCCTGATGTAGTGCAATGTCGGGGTCACATTTTCTGCAATAGAGTGTAACTCCACTCTTGTCATATCTCTTTGTATAGTCAAGGATACTTTTCGCATTCATTCTATAGAATTCGAATGTTTCAATTTGCCTATTTAAGCAATTTCACAAACAGTTTCCTCAAGTGTCGAATCACATTCCGTCACAGCCAAATAAAAATCCGTGGGTTTATAATCATAAGACCCATTGTCTTCACAACGATGACGTAGAAACCATATTCTTTTGTTGTTCCAACAGTTGAATCGTTGACCCGGTTCCTCCTCCCAGAACAATCTAAAACCACGACGATACCAATCTCGTACCACTAAACTAAAATCGCGGTTAGGATTCTTTCTAATCATACCTGGATACGTATTCTCCCACTGATTACATTTATCATAATGACAATTGGAGCATATGTAACCTCTAGGATGAGAGTCACACACCTCTTCAAGACAGGAAGTTTAACCTTTAATTTGTACAGTATATCCTCTATGCAATTTACACGGGTTGCATAATCTACACTTTTCATCATACTCATCAATCATTGTGCAATTCTCACATGATGACCAGCTGCCCAGTGAGTACATACATAAGGGACATGTATGGAACATTTTGTCAAGTGTTGACACTCTCACTACCACAATGAAACTGAGCTAGCAACAAAAAAAAAATTGTCTGAGAGAGAGAGAGAGGAGTAAATCATCCTTGAGCACCATCTTTATTATGAAAAAAAAAGTCTTAAATTTCTAAACTAATTTTTAAAAGTATATCCACACTGTAATTTTGTCGTGTAGTTATCAATATATAAATAAATTTTGTATATTAATTTGGAACACAATTTAGAAGATTAAGACAATATTCTAATTATGTAGAATAAGTTTTCATTATATCGACAATCAGTCCCCGAGAAAATATATTCGTTTGAATAGAAAACCCTAGAAAATCATCGTTTAGAACTAAACATTTGTCCATAAGAACTAGATTCCTCATGATTTGATCTTTCTCGAATCTATCCATTTTTTTTTAGTCCTAACTCTCTCACGATCAACTTCAGACTAAACAGAATTTCTTTTTTGTACTCTAAAAAATATACACTTGACTACAATATAAAGAAAAAAAAATACCATTGATTTAGAAACAGTTTTATTGAACACAATCACAATAATAATAATCACTGATGCAGTTTGTTCTCATCAATATATTTCGATAGAACATCTAAAGCTGATCAAAGTTTATTTATATGTAGAATATTCACTTGTCCAGCAAAACACTACTGTTCCTCCTGCTTAAATTTGCGTAATGATATCGTGTATCTCGCATACATAGTGTCCTATTCAAGACATAGTCTACAACCAGCAGTTATTTCCACAGCCACATTAGGTACTCGACTATCATTGCTACTGCTGCTGTCGGTTCCATTATTAATCTCCAATAGTTTAAATGCACCACTCATTTTTTTCTCCACTAATATCCTTTCAAATAAAAACTATTCTCTTTGAATTCAATTCTCTTACTAATATGAATTGTAACGAAAACTATTCCTTTTATTCAAATCCTAATCACCAATCAAGTTATACTCGTTCCTCTTGGCAAAGAGTGTAATGACCTGTAGAATAGGACTATCAGAAAAACCTGTTTGGTACGGGGGCGTACGCAAATAACACAGGATGGAACGTAAAGTCCTCAAAATTGTACCTTCTTCTCTACTAACATCCCCCTCAATACTCCTTGATGGTTTCAAATCAATACCCTTTGAAGTTTCTAAGGTACTACAAATATGCCCTTTTGACTACTTTGTTGTACATAGCGTATTTTGATTTAATTCTACATCCCCCTGAAGATGCCCTGAAAGTTTGAACCTAATATTTTTACCCGTTCTTGAGATTTTGCAGATAAGACCTTTTTACAACCTGGATGTAGGCTATATAGTGTCTTTTGATTAGTTCAAAATTCTCTTCAACGTGCCGTAAAAATTTCAACTTCCGTGCCAAAACGGAAATTAAATCAACAATCATAGCCAACAAACATACAATAGGGACTAATATAAATGAATAAATAAACCTTAACACGAGTAAAATTTAAATTAAATATGCCCATTAAGCTTGAAAAAACAAACAAGAGCCTGACTACTGCTCCCTTTTCTAACTGTAAAAGTGTTAAGCCTACTGCGTCATTGGAACTCTACTGAAAACGAAATTCAATGAACTAAAATCTTTAACTGATGAGCTTTCAGCAAGTACTATCATTGTTTACCAAATATTCTGTTTAATTTTATTAATTCTTTCCAAGACCGTTCAAGACACATATAGTTTTCAGTACAAACAAGAGTTTCCTACTGATCCCTTCCCTAACTATAAAAGTCAAACGCCTACTGCGGCATTGGCGCTTTACTAAAAACAATTATATGACAAATGTTTTCCTTTGTACATATTACAATATTGAAAATAAAAATAAAATAACAGTGAAATAAAATTTTGAACTGATGAGTTTTCATCAATTAATATCATTTAATATTCTAAATATTCAGTTTAATTTTACTAGTTTTTTCCAAGACTGTATAAGACACTCATAGTTTTCAGTAAAGCGCCACTGACGCAGTAGGCTTTAGACTTTTACAGTTAGGGAAGGGGGTAGTAGCCAGACCTTTGTTTGTAGTGATATTTGTTCGTTTTAAGCTTAATTTTCATATTCATTTCAAGTTTTAGTCGTTTTAAAATTTATTTATTAATTTATATTAGTGCCTGTTGTATGTTTGTCTACTATGATTGTTTATTTAATTTCGGTTCGTTTTGGGTTTGTTTATTTTTTAATAGTAATTTCTGGTCGTTTTGAGTTGGAATTATAATAAGAATTTGTTTCTGATCTTAAGTTTAATATGGCTACTTTTCTTTGAAAAACTTCCTTTCTTTCCGGGAAGTTGTTTTTTTAATTAATTTCTGTTCGTTGCTGATTGCCAAAGTTTCAAGTTTTTCAACATTCCCCATTTCAAAATCATTTTTTTTTTTTTTTAACATCAAAGTTTCATCTAAGTATCAAGACTAGTATCAAAATAACAATATCAAAGTAAAAAAGAATCAAAGGGAAGAAAGTATCAAACTATATCTAAGTAACAATAAGCAACTTGTATAGCTTACAAACTTTGCCCCGTGGGCTGGAGGGGGGTGTTTCAACGACGGAAGCATAGCTATTTGGCCTTGGATTATTTTGAATAAGACCCCTGTCTCAAAATATTGACCGAATGCATTTGGGGGAAAGGGAGTTTGGGGGATGGTTGCCCTTTGATCACTTTTTACTCTTAAAAAAGAAACTAGAACTTTCAATTTCAAATAGATTGACTCCCTCCAAAGTCAATACGACCAGCCCTTGCACACAAAACTGATATGTTGATGATGGGCAACTTCCTTAAGTTACAGCTCTTGCCCCGGGGGTTGTTGGAGATTTATCAACCGGGTATGTTCGGAAAGGCTAACGGTATTAAGGTGAAACTTCTAGGAATGTTAAGGTACATGTTAAACTAAATTAAAACATGCTATTTTCATCCAGTTTGTTGGTCTCACCTGGCCCTTTATTCACCCATGCGACTTCTCTTCCCTGGCTTAAGACTTGGTCTAGTCTTTTCCAAGCTTCTTGGTTTCACCTGGCCCGCTTTTCGAATTATATTACTTCTATTCCCTGGAATTATAAGCCCTTAAGTAGGTCCGATTGAGGGGTAGGGAAGGAGACGACCTGTTTAAGCAATTAAAACCAGCTAGTTTCTTAGAAAATTAATTAAAAAAGGTTTTACTTGAAAAAAGTAATTCTTAAAGTTTCAGAGTTCCAAAAATCTTAAGAAAATAAAGATTCTTGATATAAAAACATTTTGTTATTAAATAAGAAATTTAAATTATTACAAATGTAAATTTGTTGGATAATAAAGACTTTACTTGCAGAAATCTGAAATTCGAAAAATTTAAAAAGTCTGAGATTGTAAGCCTTAGTAGGTCCGATTGAGGGGTCGGGAGGAGAGAACCTGTTTAAATAATGAAAATTATCAAAGTTTCTTAGGAAATTAAGTAAAACAAATTATTTGAGAAAAGTAAATCTAAAACTTTTTACATCATAAGGACTTTACTTGCAGAAACCTGAAATTTAGCAGATTAAAAAAAAAAAATAGGCATTGTACCCCCCCCCCCCACCTAATTAAATCCGATTTAGTCGCGGGGGAGGACGGAGACGACCGGTTTTAACAATTGAAAACCAGATAGTTTCTTAGGAAATCAATTAAAAAGGTTTTACTTGAGAAAAGTAAATCTTAATATGTAGTTAGGTACATAAGGGTCAGGTTTTTGCATTTTACGATAAAAGTATGATATTAGGCAGACATGTGCAGAAACATATGGAGAAATTGACTGGGGGGAGAACCATATTTTCCGACGCGATTATCGCGCAGTTTGTGTTTTTCCGCGTGGGAAATAGCTGAGGGAAATAGAAAATAGCTGACTTTCAGAGTGGGAATTTTTTCCGATCAGAGGGTTGTTTCTGACTAATTTGTCTCTCCTGATCCCAAAAATGTGCTTACTTTTTTCATCCGACTCCCATCACTACGCTCCATGCACTTCTGAGTAATTTTCACTTTCTGACTTTGTATTTTTCATCGTAATCGCACAGAAATCGGTGAACATGTTACAGAAAACGTGAAGAATCGACTAAGTCGCAAATTCAAATTTGTCTCCGCAGTTCCGCGCTATTTTGCGTTTTCCCGCGCGAAGAAAAAAAACATGCATTTTGACAATGAGCGAAGACCGACTTTAAGATCCTTTTTCTGACAAATTAGAGTCTCGCAATTCAAAAAATGTGTTTGCAATCGGATTCTTGGTTCAGGATTTACCAGTTTCATAACGAAGGTTTCTATGCCATACTCTAACAAGAACTCATACCCTCCTTATAACATACTGAAGGAGATCATACGTCTATGACTGTAAGTAATTATTTACCGTTTCAGATATCCTCAATAAGCTTTCAGTAAAAAAAAATATTTATTTAGCTCAAACAGCTTGACTTAAGGAGCTTCGGACGTAAGAAGCATACTATTAGGATGATAAAATGTAGAATACTAAACTACTTCAAATATTTCAAAATAGTTGAACAATCATATGGATCATAGGAAAAAAAATAGCCGATTTTGACTTGTTTCATCATAAAAATTTCAAAAAAAGAGGTTCTCACGGACAGAATACAGGTTGAAATCGGCTTCTGACAATTAAAGCTACAAAAAGTGCACTACTGATTGTACTGATTATCACGACCTTTGCACGAACAGAGATCTGTGCATTTAAGGAAAGCTTTTGCACATTTGCACCTGTTTTTGCACTTTTTTTTACAGCCACATTTGAGCAGTTCCTTGCAAATTGTAACAGCCTCAGCAAGATTATCAAACAGTTCGTGGTAACGAACTGTAAGTAAGGAGCGACCCGGCTCAATGGTAGCCGAAACTCTAAAAAACGGAATTTTGATACCAATAGATACATCAAAAGAATCATATTTTTATTCTGATTTCAAATATATAAGTTTCATAAATTTTAATCTTACCGTTCAAAAGTTAAGTGCCTGAGAATATTTGGCTGATTTTCGAAAAAAGAGGGAAAGACCCCCTAAAAGTTATAGAACCTCAATGAAAATCACACCATCATATTCAGCGTATCAGAGAACCCTTCTGTAGAGGTTTCAAGCTCGCATCTACAAAAATGTGGAATTTTGCATTTATTGCCAGAAGAAAGATCACGGGTGTGTGTTTATTTGTTGTTTTTTTTTTTCCCAGGGGTGATCGTATCGACCCAGTTGTCCTAGAATATCGTAGGAGGGCTCATTGGAACGGAAATTAAAAGTTCTAGTGCCCTTTTTAAGTGACCAAAAAAATGGAGGGCAACTAGGCCCCCTCCCACGCCCATTTTTTCTCAAAGTCACCCAATTAAAATTTTGAGACAGCTATTTTGTTCAGCATAGTCGAAGATCTAAAAAATATGTCTTTTAGGATGACTTAATCCCCCAAAGTTCCCAGGGGAAGGGCTGCATGTTATGAACTTTGCCCATTGCTTACATATTGTATTGGTTATTGGGAAGTATACAGACATTTTCAGGAAGGATTTTTTTCTGGTGTGGGGGGGGGGACTGGAAGAGGTGGGTACGTAGGAGAATCGTACCGTGGATGATACTTACTTGGGGTAAGGGATATTTCTATGAAGGGGGTACCAGATTTCATAGCATTATTTAAAAAACGGTCAGAAATTAAATTTAAAAAAAACAAGTTTTTTCAACTGAAAGTAAGAAGCAACATAAGAACTTAAAACGAACATAAATTATTACGTATATGAGGTTCTCCCCCAAGTCAATACCTCGCTCTTTACGCTACAGTTTTCTTTTTAGTGCTTTCAAAAGAGCTATCTATTCTAATTAAACGGCCTTTGTGATTAAGGGGTTTGTGAATAATTTTTTTTTTAACTTTTAACGTAAAAAGCGTGGTATTGACTAAGGGGAGAACCCCCTCATATACGTAATAACATATACGTAAAAAAAACAATAAAGAAAAAAAACAAGCGATACAGCTCAATAGTAATCGAAACTTTTAAAAACGGAATTTTGATGTCAATAAAAGTATCAAAAGAATTGGCTTATAATGCTGATTCTAAATATATACATTTTATTAAGTTTAGTATTACTCATCAAAGGCTAGGAGCGTGAGAAAATTTACCAGATTTTTTAAAGAGGGGGGAAACATCCCCTACAAGTGAAAGAATTTTAATGAAAATCACACCGTCAGATTCAGCGTATCAAAAAACCCCATTACATAGGGTTCAAGCTCATATCTGCAAAAATCTGCAACTTTGTATTTTTTGCCAGAAGAAAAACATACGAATATAGAAGTTCGTTACGTAAGTTAATTTGTAAATTACGTTAGAACCAAATTTAGAGACAGCCATTTAGCAAAAGAAAAGTAAAATTTTTATGAAATTTTTTTTTACTTATTCAATGACGGTGAGCCAAAATAAAAGCTGGATTAACTAAAAAACGATCAGAAATTAAATAAAAAAAAACAAGTTTTTTAAACTTAAAGTAAGGAGCGACATTAAAACATAAAACGAACAGAAATTATTCCTTATATGAAAGGGGCTGTCCCCTCCTCAACGCCTCGCTCTTTACGATATATTTTTTTATTTTTTTAAAAAATAAATTTGTCATACATAGTAAAACTTTAGCTTAAAGTGCGCGGCGTTGTGGAGGGGACAGCCCCTTTCATATACGGAATAATTTCTGTTCGTTTTAAGTTTTAATGTCGCTCCTTACTTTCAGTTTAAAAAACTTGTATTTTTTATTTAATTGCAGAAAGGCTCCCAGCTTCCGTCATGCTTCACCCAGTCGTATAAACCTGGATCCAGTGGGGAAAGTTCTGGACAGCACGATGATGCCCATATCTAGGCCTGCAAGTAAGCGCGTTTGGTATTTGGCTCAAGAGCAGCCGCTGTTGGGAACAGTCTTTCCATTCCGGCTGTTTTTCGTGCGAAAAGCTCCTTCCGCAGACTGTTCACTTCAGACAAGCCGCTTGATTTTTCGTAAAGAACGATGACTAATCACTGGATGTCTGTAAAGTGACAATCTAGGAGCGGGGCTCCTAATATACTCAGAGTTACAAAAGTCGGAAGAATGGATTTCACAGCTTTCCAAGTCTTCCAAACACAATGGTTTCCATGAAAAGCAAAAGAAGAAATCGTATCGCATCTAGAGAAGGCATGCAAAAAGAGAAGGCTGCGAGGCCTATGAGGTCCTAGACGGTAAGTAATATCGTGAATGGGCAGTATTTTCGTCTTTGCTCCAGGCCCATAGATGACAAACAGGTTTTCAATCTGAAGCTGCTGGAACAAAGCTGTTGGGATCACAACTACATCAGAATCCACAGTTCTAATGGCTATGAAGTTATAGTCACAAGGGCCTGATGGAAGGCATGGAGCAGAACACGAATGTCACCTTCTTCTTGGTTGGTAAGTGTGAGGCCTTCGAGAACAGCGGTATCGCGCGTTGAAATAACTGTGTCTCCAAGAGTGGCCAATACAAGATGTCCTGCAATTCCTGGATTACCATAGTCGCCGAAAAAAATGCAAGAGTCGGCTCTTGTTGTCAGTTGATTTCAAAAAGTCACGCCAGTTCATGCCAGGAATGGGGGTTCGGTCTGTAATTTTCACGGCATAAGACGAAGTTCCTCTTTGTTCACAGTCTGTGTGCGACTCAAATACTTCATATCACTTTTATACTTAAGGAAGAAAAGACTATTAATCACAAGGTGAGACTTTAAGCAACATCAAGAAATCACAGGAACGGCAAAAATATAGTCTTCTGAATATTGGATGTCATGATAAGAAGACATTTATAAGAAACTAATTAAAAAAAACTTTTTCCACAAAATAAGTTTTTCAAAGAAAAGTAAAGAACTCCATTAAACAAAAAATGAGCAAAAATAAAATCAAATAGTCTACCAAGCGTGAAACTACCGCAAATCAGCATCGATAAATAAATGAAATCCAAAACGAACATAAATTAAACTCAAAACGAGCAGAATTTAACATAAGTTGGGCTCAAAACCCCTATGCCTTCCCAAGGCCAGCACATAATTTGCACTTTGCTCCAAAAAATATAAATGTTTTTACTTTTATAACTTTAATAAATCAAATAAGATTAACATATTGATTACTAAATATCAGTATATGTATATTAAACTGACAATGCACATTCATTTGTATTTGTTTTAGTAAAGTGCAAATTATGTTCTGGCCTTGGGAAAGCATAGGGGTTTTGAGCCCAACTTATGTTAATTTCTGCTCGTTTTGTTTTTGACTCGGTTATTTGTGCCCCAGGTAATATCGGTAATATGCCCCCAGGGCATAACTTACAACCCTTGCCCTGAGGCCTGGGTTTGTCATCATCAAAGACCTAATTTCCAGAACTTTCTACTACGTTGAACAAAATGTGCTATCTGAAAATTTTGATTTGATGTGTTTGGGGGAATGGTGTGCGTGAGAGGGTGGTTAGCTATCCTCCAATCACTTTCGACTATTAAAAAGGACACTAGCCCTCTAAATTTCCAATTGAATGAGTCCCTTTTGAAATTTTTACGACAACTCTATCTATAAAAACCTTATATGCCCCAAGGGCATAACTTACTACCTTTGCCTTGGGGCCTCTGGGGGGTTTGTCATCCTTAATTACATAATTTCCAGAACTTTCAACTACGTTGAACAAAATGGCTATCTCTAAACTTTAATTGAATGTGTTTAGGGAAATGGTGGGTGTGAGAAGGGGGTCAATTACTCTCCAATCACTTTCGACTATTAAAAAGGGCAATTTTAATTTCCAAACCAATGAGCCCTTTTTGAAATTTTTACAACAACTTTCTATATAAACTTATACTCGTATGCCCCCAGGTCATAACTTACAACCCTTGCACTGAGGGCTCTGAGGGAGTTATCATCCAACAAGACCTAATTTCCAGAACTTTCGACTACGCTGAACAAAATAGATATCTCAAAATTTTGATTGGATGTTTTTGGGGAAATGGTGGGCGTGAGAGGGGGGTTAGTTGCCATTCCATCACTTTCGACCATTAAAAGGGCACTAGCCTTTCAATTTCCAATTGAATGAGCCCCTTTTGATGTTTTTGCAACATCACTTTCTATAAAAACCTTATATGCCCCCAGGGGATTACTTACACCCCTTGCCCAGAGGGTTGGGGGGGGGGGGGGGAGGGGTTGTCATCCTCAAAGACCTAATTTCCAAAATTGTACACTGTTTTGAAAAATTTAGGTATCCAAAAAATTTGATCGAATGTCTTTGGGGAAAAAGTCAGCGTGAAAGGGGGTAAGTTGAACTCAAATTACTTTGGACAATTGAAAAGAGTACTAGCCCATTGGATTTCCAATAAAAAGAGCTCTTTTTAAAGTTTCTAAGACAAAAAGTTCAATAAAACTTGTATGTCCCCAGGGCATAACTTATAACCCTTGCCTTGAAGACTGTGGTGCTCAAAGGTATAATTTCCTAAACTTTAAACTGCATGAAACAAAATGCCCATCTCAAAATTTTGATTGGATGTGTTTGGGGAAAAGGTGGGCGTGAGAGGGGGGTTAGTTGCCGTCAAATCACTTTCGACTATTAAAAAGGACAGTAGCGCTTCAAATTTCCAATCGAATGAGTCCATTTTCAAGTTTCTACTACAAAGTTTTCAATAAAGACCTTATATGTCCCAAGGGCATAAATTATAACCCTTGCCCCGAAGACTGTGGGGGGAGTGTCCTGCTAAAAGGTATAATTTCCTAAACTTTAAACTGCGTGGAACAAAATGGCTATGTCAAAATTTTGATTGGATGTGTTTGGTTAAATGGTGAGTGTGGAAGGGGTGTTAGTTGCCTTCCAATCATTTTTGACTGTTAAAAAGGGCACTAGCCATTTCAAGTTTCCAATTTAATGAGCCCTTTTTGAAGTTTCTACGACAACGCGTTCTATAAAAACCTTATATGTCCCCAGGTCATAACTTACAACCCTTGCACTGAGAGCTGTGGGGGATTGTCCTCCTCAAAAATACAATTTCTATCTGGAAATCAACTACCCTGAACAAAATAGTTATCTAAACATTTTGGATGGATATGTTTGGGGAGAAGGTGGATGTGAGAGGGGGGTTAGTTGCCCTCAAATTACTTTCGACTATTAAAAAGGCACTAGACTTTTGAATTTCTAATCGAATGAACCCTTTTTCAAGTTTCTACGATAAAGATTTCAATAAAAAGTTATATGCCCCCAGGTCATAACTTATAACCCTTGCCCTGAAGAATGAGGGGGAAATGTCCTGTTCAAAGATATAATTTCCTGAACTTTAAGCTGCTTGGAAAAAAATGGCTATCTCGAAATTTTGATTGGTTATGTTTGGGGAAATGGTGGGCGTGGTAGGGGTGTTTGTTGCTTTACAATCATTTTCGACTATTAAAAAGGGCACTAGCCATTTCGATTTCCAATCGAATGAGCCCTTTTTAAGTTTCTACGACAACGCGTTCTATAAAAACCTTATATGCTCCCAGGGTGTAACTTACAACCCTTGCCCTGAGGGCTGTGGGGGGTTTAATCCTCAAAGACCTAATTTCCCGAACTTTCAACTACGTTGAACAAACTAGATATCTCAAAATTTTGATTGGATGTGTTTGGGGAAATGGTGGGCATGAGACGGGGGTTAGTGGCCCTTCAATCATTTTCGACTATTAAAAAGGGCACTAGCCCTTTCAATTTCCAATTGAATGAGCCCTTTTTGATGTTTTTACAACATCGCTTTCTATAAAAACCTTATATGCCCCTAGGGCATAACTTACAAACCTTGTCCTGGGGGTGTGGGGGGGGGGGGGGGTTGCCATCCTTAAAGACCTAATTTCCAAAACTTTCAACTACGTTGAATAAAATGGCTATCTAAAAATTTTGATTGGATGTGTTTGAGGAAAAGGTGGGCGTGAGAGGGGGTTAGTTGCTCTGAAATCACTTTCGACTATTAAAAAGGGCACTAGCCCTTTGAATTTCCAATCGAAAGAGCTCTTTTGCAAGTTTTTACGACAAAAATTTCAATGAAAACTTCTATGCCCCCAGGACATAACTTATAACCCCTGCCCTGAAGACTATGGTGGGAGTGTCCTGCTCAAAGGTATAATTTCCTGAACTTTTTCTGCGTGAAACAAAATGGGTGGAAGGGGTGTTAGTTGCCTTCCAATCACTTTCGACTATTGAAAAGGGCATTAGCCATTTCGATTTTCAATCGAAAGAGCCCTTTTTAAGTTTCTACGACAACGCGTTCTATAAAAACCTTATATGCCCCCAGGGTACAACTTAAAACCCGTGTCCTGAGGGCTGGGGTTATCACCCTCAAATACCTAATGTCTAGACTCTTCGACTCCATTGAATAACATGGCTATCTAAAAAGTTTTATTGGATGTGTTTGGGGAAATGGTGGGCGTGAGAGGGCGGTTATTTGCCCTTCAATCACTTTTGACTATTAAAAGGGCACTAGCCCTTTCAATTTTCAATTGAATGAGCCCTTTTTGATGTTTTTACAAAATCACTTTCTATAAAAACCTTATATGCCCCTAGGGCATAACTTACCAACCGTGCCCTGGGGGTTGTGGGGGGTGGGGGGGGTTTTCCATCCTTAAAGACCTAATTTCCAAAACTTTCAACTACGTTGAACAAAATGGCTATTTAAAAATTTTGATTGGATGTATTTGGGGAAAAGGTGGGCGTGAGAGGGGGTTAGTTGCTCTCGAATCACTTTCGATTATTAAAAAGGGCCCTAGCCCTTGGAATTTCCAGTCGAATGAGCCGTTTTTCAAGTTTTTACGACAAAGATTTCCATAAAGACCTTATATGCCCCCAGGGCATAACTTATAACCCTTGTCCTGAAGACTGGGGAGAGTGGCCTGCTCAAAGGTATTATTTCCTGAACTTTAAACTGCGTGGAAAAAAATGGCTATCTCAAAATTTTGATTGGATTTGTTTGGAGAAATGGTGGGGGTGGAAGGGGTGTTAGTTGCCTTCCAATCACTTTGGACTATTGAAAAGGGCATTAGCCGTTTCGATTTTCAATCGAAAGAGCCCTTTTTAAGTTTCTACGACAACGCGTTCTATAAAAACCTTATATGTCCCCAGGGTATAACTTACAACCCTTGCCCTGAGGGCTGTGGGGGGTTATCATCCTCAAAGACCTAATTTCCAGAATTTTCAACTATGTTGAAAAACCTGGATATCTAAAATGTTTGATTGGATGTGTTTGGGGATATGGTGGGCGCGAGAGGGGGGTTAGTTGCCATTCAATCACTTTCGACTATTAAAAAAGCACAAGCCCTTTCAATTTCCAATTGAATGAGCCCTTTTTGATGTTTTTACAAAATCACTTTCTATAAAAACCTTATATGCCCCTAGGGCATAACTTACAAACCTGGCTTTGGGGGGTTGTGGGGGGGGGAGGGTTTGCCATCCTTAAAGACCTAATTTCCAAAACTTTCAACTACGTTGAATAAAATGGCTATTTAAAAATTTTGATTGGATGTATTCGGGGAAAAGGTGGGCGTGAGAGGGGGTTAGTTATTCTCGAATCACTTTCGATTATTAAAAAGGGCACTAGCCCTTTGAATTTCCAATTTAAAGAGCTCTTTTGCAAGTTTTTACGACAAAAATTTCAATAATAACTTCTATGCCCCCAGGGCATAACTTATAACCCCGCCCTGAAGACTATGGTGGGAGTGTCCTGCTCAAAGGTATAATTTCCTGAACTTTTCTGCGTGAAACAAAATGGCCATCTGAAAATTTTGATTGGATGTGTTTGGGGAAAAGGTGGGCGTGAGAGGGGGGTTAGTTGCCCTCAAATCACTTTCGAAACTATTAAAAAGGGCACTAGCCCTTGGAATTTCCAGTCGAATGAGCCCTTTTTCAAGTTTCTACTACAGAGATTTCAGTAAAGAGCTTATATGCCCCCAGGGCATAATTTATAACCGTTGCCCTGAAGACTGTGGGGAGAGGGCCCTGTTCAAAGGTATAATTTCCTGAACTTTAAACTGCGTGGAACAAAAAGGCTATCTCGAAATTTTAATTGGATGTGTTTGGGGAAATGCTGGGTGTAGAAGGGGTGTTAGTTGCCTTCCAATCCCTTTCGACTGACTATTAAAAAGGGCACTAGCTAAAAAGGACTTCTATGCCCCCAGGGCATAACTTATAAACCCGCCCTGAAGACTATGGTGGGAGTGTCCTGCTCAAAGGTATAATTTCCTGAACTTTTCTGCGTGAAACAAAATGGCCATCTCAAAATTTTGATTGGATTTTTTGGGGAAAAGGTGGGCGTGAGAGGAGGGTTAGTTGCCCTCAATTCACTTTCGACTATTAAAAAGGGCACTAGCTCTTTGAATTTCCAATTGAAAGAGCTCTTTTTCAAGTTCTTACGACAAAGATTTTAATAAAGACTTATATGCCCCCAGGGCATACTTATAACCCTTCCCCTGAAAACTGTGGGGGGAGTGTCCTGCTCAAAGGTATAATTTCCTGAACTTTAAACTGCGTGGAACTAAATGGCTATATCGAAATTTTGATTCGATGTGTTTCGGGAAATGCTGGGCGTAGAAGGGGTGTTAGTTGCCTTCCAATCCCTTTCGACTGACTATTAAAAAGGGCACTAGCCATTTGAATTTCCAATCGAATGAGCCCTTTTTGAAGCTTCTACGACTACACTTCCTATAAAACCCTTATATGCCCCCAGGCCATAACTTACAACCCTTGCCCTGAGGGTTTTGGGGGAGTGTCCTCCTCAAAAACATAATTTCTATTTGGAAATCAACTACGCTGAAGAAAATAGCTATCTAAAAATATTGATTGGATGTGTTTGGGGAAAAGGTGGGCGTGAGAGGGGGGTTAGTTGCCCTCAAATCACTTTCGACTATTAAAAAGGGCACTGACCCTTTGAATTTCCAGTCGACAGAGCCCTTTTTCAAGTTTCTACGACAAAGATTTCAGTGAAGACCTTATATGCCCCCAGGGCACAACTTATAACCCTTGCCCTGAAGACTGTGGGGGGAGTGTCCTGCTAAAAGGTATAATTTTCTGAACTTTAAACTGCGTGGAACAAAAATCTCAAAATTTTGATTGGATGTGTTTGGGGAAATGATTTGTGTGGAAGGGGTGTTAGTTGCCTTCCAATCACTTTTGAGTATGAAAAAGGGCACTAGCCATTTCAATTTCCAATTAAATGAGCCCTTTTTGAAGTTTCTACGACAAAGCTTTCTATAAAAACGTTATATGCACCCAGAGCATAACTTACTACTATTGCCCTGAGGGCTGTGGGGGAGTGTCCTCCTCAAAAATATAATTTCTATCTGGAAATCAACTACGCTGAACAAAATAGCTATCTAAAAATATTGATTGGATGTGTTTGGGGAAAATGTCGGCGTGAGAGGGGTTGTTAGTTGCCCTCAAATCACTTTCGACTATTAAATAGGGCACTAGACTTTTTAATTTCCAATTGAATGAGCCCTTTTTCAAGTTTCTACGACAAAGATTTCAATAAAAACTTAAATGCCCCCCCCCCCGGGCACAACGTATAACCCTTGCCCTGAAGACTGTGGGGGGAGTGTGCAGCTCAAAGGTATAATTTCCTGACCTTTAAATTGCGTTGAACAAAATGGCTATCTCAAAATTTCGATTGGATGTGTTTGGGGAAATGATTGGCGTCGAAGGGGTGTTAGTTGCCTTCCAATCACTTTCGACCATTAAAAAGGGCACTAGCCATTTCAATTTCCAATCGAATGAGCTCTTTTTGAAGTTTCTACAACAACACTTTGCAGAAAAACCTTATATGCCCCAAGGGTAAAACTTGCAACCTTTGCCCTGACTGCTCTGGGGGGGTTATCCTCCTAAAAGACCAAATTGACAGAACTAAAAAATATTTTTGACAAAAAGGCTGTATCAAAGTTTTGATTTGATATGTTTTGGGAAAAGGGGGGCGTAAGAGGAGGGTTAGTTGCCGTTCAATCCCTTTTATCAATTAAGAAGCGCACTAGCTCTTTGAATTTCCAATCGAATGAGCCTTTTTTGAATTTTCTATGACAACGCCTTCTATAAAACCCTTAAATGCCCCCAGGGCATAACTTACAACACTTGACCGGAGGGCTGTGGGGGAGTGGCCTCCTCAAAAACACAAATGGCTATCTCAAAATTTTGATTACCAGGGGTTATCATCCTCAAAGACCTAATTTCCAGAATTTTCAACTGCATTGAACAAAAAAGATATCTCAAAATTGTGATTGGATGTGTTTGGGGAAATAATGGGCGTGAGAGGGAGGGTAGGTTGCCCTCCAATCACTTTCGACTATTAAAAAGGGCACTAGCCCTTTCAACTTCCAATCGAATGAGCCCTTTCTGAAGTCTCTACGAAAACGCTTTCTATAAAAACGTTATATGCCCCCCGGGCATAACTTACATTCGTTGCCCTGAGGGATTTGGGGGGTTTGTCATCCTCAATATTATAATTTCCAGAACTTTCAACTACGTTGAACAAAATGGTTATCTCAAAAGTTTAATTAAATGTGTTTGGGGAAATGGTGGTCGTGACAGCGGGGTTAATTGCGCTCCATTCCATTTCGACTGTTAAGAAGGGCACTAGTTCTTTGATTTTCTGGTTGAATGAGCTATTGTTGATGTTCTTGCTACGACTCTTTCTATAAAAACCTTACATGTCCCCAGAGCATAAGTAACAACCCTTACCCTGAGGGCTCTGAGGGGGGTTGTCATCCTAAAAGACTTAATTTTCAGAATTTTTAACTACGTTGAATAAAATGAATAAACTAAAATTTTGATTAGATGTGTTTGGGGAAATGGTGGGCGTGAGAGGGGGGTTTGTTTCCCTCCAATTACTTTCAACTATTAAAAAGGGCACTAGTCCTTTCAATCGAATGAGCCCTTTTTGAAGTTTTACGACAACACTTTCTATTAAAACCTCATATGCCCCCAGGGGGTAACTTACACCCCTTGCCCTGAGGGCTCTGGGGGTTGTCATCCTTAAAGACATAATTTCCAGAACTTTCAACTACGTTTAAAAAAATGGCTATCTCAAAATCTTGATTGTATGTGTTTGGGAAAATGGTGAAAGTCAGAAGGGGTTAGTTGTCCTCCAATTACTTTCGACTATTAAAAAGACCACTAGCCATTTCAATTTCCAATGGAATGAGCCCTTTTTGAAGTTTCTACGACAACGCTTTCTATGAAAACCTTATTTACCCCCTGGGCATAATTTATACCCATTGCCCTGAGGGCTGTGGGGGGGGGTCATCCTTAAAGACCTAATTTTCAAAACTTTCAACTACGTTGAACAAATGGCTATCTGAAAATTTTGATTTTATGTGTTTGGGGAAAAGGTGGGCGTGAGAGGGGGGTCAGTTGCCTTCCAATCACTTTCGACTATTAGAAAGGGCACTAACCCTTTGAATTTTCAATCGAATGTGCCCTTTTCCAGTTTTTACGACAAAGCTTTCAATAAAAACCTTATATACCCCCAGGGTATAACTTATAACCCTTGCCCTGAGGGCTCTGAGGGGGTTATTATTCTCAAACACCTAATTTTTCAGAACTTTCAACTACGTTGAACAAAATGGCTATCTCAAAATTTCGGTTGGATGTGTTTGTATAAATGGTGGGCGTGGAAGAGGTGTTAGTTGCCTTCCAATCACTTTTGACTATTAAAAAGGGCACTAGCGATTTCAATTTCCAATCGAATGAGCCCCTTTTGAAGTTTCTACGACAATGATTTTTAAGGAAACCTTATATACCCCCAGGGCATAACTTATAACCCTTGCCTTGAAGGCTTTGGGGGGGGGGGGGTTGTCATCCTCAAAGACCTAATTTTCAGAACTTTTAATTACGTTGAGCAAAATGGCTATCGCAATTTTTGATTGGATGAGTTTTGGGATATGATAGGCGTGCGAAGGGGGGTTAGTTGCTCTCTAATCACTGTTGACTATTAAAAAGTGCATTAGCCCTTGGAATCTCCAATCGAATGAGCTTTTTTGAAGTTTCTACGACAACACTTTCTATAAAAATCTGATATGCCCCTAGGGCATAACTTACAACCCTTGCCCTGAGGGTTGTGGGGGAGTGTCCTCCTCAAAAACATAATTTCTAAATGGAAATCAACTACGCTGAACAAAATGGCTATATGAAAATTTGATTGGATGTGTTTTGGGTAATGGTGGACGTGGAAGGGGTGTTAGTTGCCTTCCAACCACTTTTGACTATTAAAAAGGGCACTAGCCATTCTACTGTTCGATCAAAGGAACCCTTTTAGAAGTTTCTACGGCAACTCGTTCGATACAAAGTGCTCTGGTCTAGATCTAAAATAAGTAATAATACATTGTGCCAACATCGTTCTTTACTTAGGCAGCGCGATTGTGCTGCCTATGATAAGGGATTCCTGATATCGCTATTAAATAAGATATTTAAATGGTTAGAAAATGGGAATTTGTTGAATAATAAATAAAGACTTTACTTACAGAAATCTGAAATTCAGGAGATTTAAAAAAGCTGGGATTGTAACCCCATAAGTAGTTCCGTTTGAGGGGTGGAAGAGGAGACGACCTGTTTAAGCACTTAAAAACCAGATATTAAAATTTAAGCATGTCCATCTGAATAATTGAAGATTGGAGTGGAGAAAGGGCCCTACAAGGGCCATCCACACTCGTCCTTTTGCCCCGAAGAAAAATTACATTAAAATTACGCACATCAATCTGAAAAATCAAAGCTTTGAATGGGGGCTGCCCCTACGAATGTCACATGGAGAAAATTTCTCCGACATGCGCTGTTTAAAAAGGATTAAATAGCAATCCTGGTCACCGTTTTGTTTGTCATTAGCTAAACTCAAAACTTTTATTTTATCTGTAGCTCATAAATAGAATTTGTAAAAAACAAAGCACGAAGAGAGAAAAAATGCAAAATTTTGTATTTCTGTATCTTAGGAATGGAGTTCTCAAGACATTCAAGCGAATATGTCAAATAATGGCAAGCTTGCCAGAGCACTTTCTGCTAAAAAAAAATGTAGTTATTTAATAAAATGCAGTTATTTAAATAAAAAGCAAGGAATAAAGCAGAAATGAGACCAAAAGAATTTGCTCAGAATCAAAACCAGAGTTTAATTTTAATCATCCCTAATCTCACAATGCAATGCCGTATAATTATCACTCGGAGACAGGGTTGGGAAGAAGCGCCTATCTTTCTATACTTTACTGCGAGGCGCCCCCTAACTCTCAATACAATACCGTGAAGATTCTACTGTCCTAACTGTGTAGATCTAGGGGCCATATACCACTAATATTCCAGAATTTCTTTATTTTCCTTATTCTTTTTTTTGTCTGAATTTCCCTTTGGCTACTCAGTGTTGGATGTGGGGAGATTTTTCCTGCAGGAACTATCATGGAGAATTTTCCACGGGGGGGGGGGTATTTTCAGGGGATAATTCTCCACTGGAGAGAATTTTCGGCCAGGCAAAAGATTTTTTGGGGCAATTTAGATTATAAACATTTAAAATCCATTAGATCTAAGAATACCTACTAAGATTCCCGACCATAAGAAAATTTGCCTGATTTTTTAAAAGAGGCAAAATAATCTTAAAAGGGCTAGTAACCTTGATGACAATTATATATTCAAATTCAGCATATCAAAGAACTTTATTGCAGATGTGTTAAGCCATTTTTCCTACAAGAATCATTACGATTCTCAAAGATCGTAATGAACCAATGGTCCAGGAAAATTAGGAGGAGGCATATATGATCAGAAATTAGAAGTTTTAGTGATTCTTTTAGGTAGCAATAAATATTGTTCCACTGCAAAAAAGTCCTACGGCTTTTTTGCCGTGTAGCGGCACAAAACAACAACTTTGCCCCCGAAATTGAGACAAAAGATATTGCTTTAAAATTCTGAGATAGACAAACGATTTAAAATTATCAAAAATAATATTTCGAGCTCCCTAGTTTCAGAGGTAGTAATGCTGCGTCTGGTGGCCCTATTTGCTCCTAAAGATGTACGTATTTCATGTAAAACAAACAGTGAATATGGACATTCATTGTAAGGCTCCGTTTAACTAATTAGATTCATTTGAGGATTTACAAATAAAGTACAGTGATGGGTACTTGAGGATCGGCTTTAATAGAAAGACACCGGTTGAATTTTGTGAAGGGAGGGGGGGTGCCTAAAGCCTCAAAAAGTGCATTTTTATGCCCAAATTTTCTAACTATCTGTGACCCTTCAAATAACTGACATTGTTTATTGAGGGGGGGGGGGTATCAAAATGAATGTCTAATCTTTCTTCATTCGTAGGAATATTTTTAGAAATATGAAAGCCCGAAATATGGATGTAGCGGGGTGATAGCCCCCTCTTATTGCAATTTTTTTATGTAATACAGGATATTATATTTTGATAATTTACGACATTAATGTTCGAGAGTCATGGGATGTCTCTAGGAAACTTTCGGGGGGGGGGCGGGATTTGAAACAAAAAGTGACGCTTAAAACTGAAAACAAACCGAAGCTGTCCTATAAATGAGGGGCTGCCACTCACCCCTCCAAGACACCCCCTCCTTACATTAAAGTCTGCCCTGTCTCCTTTTGAAGCTGTAATTAGTATCAATAATGTGTTGAAACTTAAGTGTCTAAGCTACCTTTGATACAGACAGCGCATATCACCCTAATATATAGGGCATTTTCCGTTCGTTTCAAGTTTTTATGTCATTCTTCAGTTTCATTTAAAAAAAAAACATTTCTTTGTATTTGTTTAATGCTTTAAAAAGTATTTTTTTTTTATTCACAATTAAAATAGATCAAATAAAGTATTTTCTTTTTTTTACAGGAGTTAAACGAGGAGACTCCAGCTGATTTTAATAACAAGCTTAGAATTTCTCTGTACCCTTACTCCGTTGGTCGCTGTTGTAAACTGTAATCAATATATTGAAGGCGGGTGGATTTTATAAAGTCAATGTAAGACAAAGGACCACCTCCAACCGTGAAGTTGGACCTTATCATAAGGCTGAACCACTGCGGTCACGGTGAAAAATGGAACAGAATAGCAACAAGACTGCATTATTCTTCTTTGTTTTCAAATTGAAACCGCATGACTGGATTCCTATGGGTTTTGGTGATGGAAAAGACTTTATTAACCAAAACATGATAAATGATACTTTCAAATACCTATAAAACATGTTTCATCATAGGGGGTCTACATTAATGGTGTCAATATAAGTAAGGTTCTTAGGAGTCGTGAAAGGTAGATTAGGGAGATGTACAAGGAGTTATCCATACTGAGACTGAAAAGAGCATTCCGGCTCGATGACATGATCTCAGAATTACATCATGTCTGGCTAGTTAAACATAATAATTTGAAAAGAAGGGGCTAGTTTAGATTATTTCTAATTACGTTTCTGTAATACTTGGCACATTTGTCAGCATTTCGGCTCTCCATATTTATTTTTCAATCTCAAGTATTGAAACTTGTAAGAACAAAGATGAGGTTCATAACCTATAAAATGTTCATATATGGCGTTCCTGAGGTGCTTGGGTAGACGAGGTAGGTAACATTCGATATTTTACTGTCAGAAAGTACCATCAAATGAAAAAAAACACTATCTTCAAAAAAAAAATCTTAACATCTAATTAAAAAAGCAATAATTATAAATATATTTATTTAACTGTAAACTTTTCTCGAAAAGCAGCATGACATATTTTACTAATGGTCGTCATACTACCGATTTCCGCTGTGAAAAACGACTTAGATAGGTTACGACTTGGCAAAATTTATCTTCTTCTCCCAGTCCCCTGAATATGTTTCATAAATCATTTGCTGACTGAAATCAGAGACATCAAAGGTTGAAAGCATCGAGCATAAGTAGGGGGAGTTTTGAAACGCAGCTTGTTTGTTGACAAATGAGTTGGTTCCTTGATTTTAGAGGAAAAAAAATTTAAGTTTGACAGCTGTGAATTGTGTTTTGGACGCATTGCGGTAGAAAAGTTAAAATAATACCCCTCCCCCCCCCACCTCGTATTTCCCCGAAATTTATCTGATAGAAGTTGAAACTGGGGGTATTAAGTTGAAACTTTTGGGGATACTACTATTACTACTTTTGCTCTTGCAAGTTAAATAAATAAAAAGAGTGTAAGTTTATCCAGGTTGTCAAAGAGCTTACATATAATCTTTTGAGAATGATATTAAGTTTTATTTTTCAGGTCAACTTCAGAAACTATAAAATTAAATTGAAAAAAACTGTTTGTGTCAGGATTAAAATTGTTGAAAAAGTTTCACCGACATACAAATAGCAACCCATACTATGGATTCTTATAGAAAAACCTGAAAAGATATAAAATATTATTTTTTCAATGAATAAGACTATGTCGCTAAAAAACGAACAGAAATTAATTAAAAAAAAATTTTCCACAAAACAAGTTCTTCAAAAGAAAGTAAAGAGCTCCTTTAAGCCAAGAATGAGCAAAAATAAAGTCAAATAATCTTCCAAGCATGAAACTCCCATAAATCACTATCAATAAATAAATGAATCTCAAAACGAACAGAAATTATAATAAATGGCCGAGTCAAACTTAAAACGAGCCAAAATTACCATGAGTAGGACAGATAACCTTCATGCCTTCGCAAGACCAGAACACATATTGAGCTTTACTGAAAACCAAATACGATTGAAATGTTTTCATTTTTCTTACTTCTATAAATGAAAAACCATCAAAACCTTAAGAAAGAAATGTCAATCTGTGTCAATAAAACTGAAAATCCACGATCATTTGTTTGTTGTTTTAGTAATAGACAGGTGGCAGGTTTGTATATTTGTGATTGTCGCTGTCGATTGTATTCTAACCGCAGATTAGTGTGACCTTCTTTTCCAAATTTTTCCCCAGTAATAATTTTCCCTTAATAACATGGTTTCATAATTCAGTTACAGCCAGGCGTGATCCACTGCACATACCCTCTGAAATATCTAAGTTGCGCATTAGCATAATTTTTTTGTTATTCTTTGGTGTTAAGTCATGGGTCTGCAAATCAGCAGTTTCAACTAAATTAAGCAGTTCTGGCGTTTACTTCTTCCTGTTTATCCTTCACAAAAACATTACTTTTACAGAATTTATATTCCTGTGCGAGGCGATTGACGATTTCGGCATTAATTTTACTTATTTTTTTAGCGAAGCTAAAATAACACGTTCCTTCACTTCATTGTAAATGTGATTTGTCATCAGACCGTAGATTTTGTTCTGCAGCACTTTCGTTTTTTACTAAACGTGATCATTGCCGTCGCTAGTTCCATGCCTTTTGCTTTAGGCGTTCGGAATGACTCTTCATCTCTTATAATTTTGCATGGTGATGCTTGTTGTCGCATGTCTTCTAAATGAGATCTCATTGTGCTTCTTTTTCGTTCATAATTACTTCAGACGTTCCTTCACTTCATTGTATATGTGATTTGTCATCAGACCGTAAATTTTGTTCTGCAACACTTTCGTTTGTTACTAAACGTGATCATTGCCGTCGCTTGTTCCATGCCTTTTGCTTTAGCCGTTCGGAATGACTCTTCATCTCTTATAATTTCGCATGGTGATTCTTGTTGTCGCATGTCTTCTAAATGAGATCTCATTGCGTTTTTTTTTTTTTTTTTTTCATAATTACTTCAGACGTTCCTTCACTTCATTGTAAGTGTGATTTGTCATCAGACCGTAGATTTTGTTCTGCAACACTTTCGTTTGTTACTAAACGATGTTACTAAGCCGTTCGGATTCAATCATCGTCTTATATGGAATTATCTAAACAGGTATTTCGATCTCTTGATATATCAAGCTATGCAATTAAGGACGTTTACCGATTGGTCCTACTGGAACGGTGGTAATCAAGTTTAATGTGGTAGAATTGCGCGATTATATCTTACGTAATAATGATTCTTTGAGGATGTTTGGAGTTAAAGTTGCTCCCGATTATACCTACGCACAAAGGGAAGCCCGTAGGCATTTAAGGCCATTGCTTGATAAGGCTGTAGCAGAAGGAAGAAATGCTAAACTCAGAGGCACCAAGCTGTTCATTGAAGGGCGATCGTTTATGCACGATTTGGCAGTTGGAAAAAGTTTTAGAAAGCATCGTAAACCAGGCTTCTCAGGCTAAAAATGCAAGTGTTGGCCAAGCTCCTAGTAGAGTGGCACCCCCTCGCCATCTGTTGCAGTAGATCAGCCCTAATTTGAAAATTCGGGGGGGGGGGAATCCCGGTAGTGAAGACAGCGATAACGGTACAGTTGTGAATGTGCAAGCTATGCCCCAGCGACCAAGAGTGCGTAAGAGTGCAGAAATAATCAGTCCCGATGATCTACTGAGGAATCCTCCAAAAAATGTTCATGGTGGCCGGGGAAGAGGTGATACTAGTGGTGGTAGCCCGTACCGTGGTAATATAGGAAGATCGACATATAACACACGTAAAGACTACTACAGGATGGATTTCAGTAAATCACCGAGAATTCCTTCAGAGACACCATTCAATCTTGCAGCTGATCAAAGTATAAACACAAATTAGCCGTACGCAGGCCATACGCGAGAAAACGTGGTCAAGTTTGTGTCTTGGAATGTTCAAGGACTGTTCAAGGACTAAGGAATAAAAAAAAGTGAAGTGCAACTTGAAAAATTTAATTGTGTTGCGTTAGTAGAGTCATGGTACAGTGGTGAGGAAGTGCCATCTTTTCGCGGTTTCATAACCGAACATGTTGCCCGTTCTGTGTCCAGGAACTCACGGCATTACGGTGGTATGTTAGTGCTTTTAAAGTATAATTCTTTTTTGTTTTTTAATAAGCTGAAAAGTGAATTATAAAACCTTTTTTGATTAGATTGGTATGTCACTCAGGTCTGAAATTGTGGGTTTGTGCAGCTTTTGTCCCACCGCAATGTAGCTCATATAAGTAGAGTAAGAGGTACCATTTTGCTTGCGCCCCTGTACCAGACAGGTTTCTAATGGGTACAATCTGGTTTGGTGGGTACAATCCGGTTTGGTGGGTATAATCTGGTTTGGTGGGTATAATTTGGTTTGGTGGGTACAGTCTGGTTTGGTGGGGTATAGTCTGGTTTGATGGGTACAGTCTGGTTTGATGGGTATAGTCTGGTTTGGTTTTTCAAAGAGAGTGACTATCCCCATGCATATAGGTAATAATTCTACAGGGAATTACACCTTTTCAAAGAGAGTGAGAGCTATGCGTGTCAGAAAACAAGAAGGTGCGTCTTGTTTAGCAGCCAATATATTCAATTTTTTTTTTTGTATATATTCAAGTTTCAGATTAGAATTTTTTACAGTTTGAATAGTTCATTCATTCTAGCAGTATCAAATATTTTTGCAAAAATTTACATTGATAGAGATATGGAATATTCTAAGCGACTTCTGGTGAGTAAAATTTCCTCATTATTATAATGAAAAGAAATCTATTTTTTTTGTCTCGTCATTAAGTTGGGGAAGAATTTCCTTTACCTTCCTTTCTTACGCTTTTTTTTAACCGTGTTGTTAGCTCTTTTAAAAAGAATTTCTCTAAATATTTAAAACAGGATCAGTCAGTTTCGCTATAATAAAAAGAAATCTATTTTTTGTCTCATCATTAAGTTAGGGAAGAATTTCCTTCCTTTCTTACGCTTTTTTTTTACCGTGTTGTTAGCTCTTTTAAAAAGCATTTAGCTAAATATTCAAAAAACAGGGTCAGTCAGTTTCACTATAATAAAAAGAAATATATTTTTTTTTTGTCTCGTCATTAAGTTAGGGAAGAATTTCCTTACTTACGCTTTTTTTTACCGTGCTGTTAGCTCTTTTAAAAAGCTTCATATGTTAATTAGACAGTCCATGTGTTTCAATTTTAGTAAATATTCAAAAAAAGAGAGAGGCATGTTCACTTTGATTTTGGGTCATTGTATATGAAAAATTAAAATAGAATTTGCGTATTAGTTTCAGTAGATATGAAAGGACGCCCTTCTCCTCAACATCTTGCTCTTTGCGCTAAAGCTGTTAGCGCTTTCAAAAAACCTTCATATGCTCATCAAAAAGTCCCGGTTTTTCTTTTCATCAAACCTCTTTAAATATTAAAAAACAGGGACAGTCAGTTTCGCTATAAAAATAGTCAAATCGTTTTTCATCCTCTCCACCTGAAAAAAGGTGTTAATATTCAAACAGGACGGGTAGTTTCACCAATAAAATAATCAAATCACTACATTCTTCTACCTGTAAAGGGATGTTTTCTCACTATCTGATTAAGAAGAGCATGTTTACAAATTTGTTGGCTAAAAAAAATGGCTTTCTCAAAATTGAGTTATGAATTAACTTACGAATTAACTTACATAACGAAACTTCTATATTTATATGTTTTTATCACATATATTAAGGGGTTTACCCCCTAGTCAATACCTCGCTCTTTACGCTAAAGTTTGAATTTTGTTCAAATCACGAACTCTTGAATCACAAAGGCCGGTTAATTAGAATAGATATCTCTTTTGAAAGTGCTAAAAAAAACAAAACTGTAGCGTAAAGGGGCGAGATATTGACTAGAGGGTGACCCCCTTCATATACTTAATAAATTTTTTTTTGGTTTAGGTTATGTCGGAGTCTTCCTTCTTCCTTTTTTCTGTGATTTTAAGTATTTCGCAATTTAGATATATAAAAAGTTTTAAAAGCTATGCATAAAAAAAAAAAATCTATAATTGTCAACTTTTTGTGTTTGGTACTATGGAATTGATAGGCCCAGTGCCCTCCATTAATATTCTGAATAAGTAAAAATTGAAGTACCTAATTAAATTGTGTCATTTTAGAATGTTGTTGATCAACCATCGCAGCAAAAACGCGCAAAATTGGATGAAATTCTGGATAAGACTGAGACGGGATTAATTGAATCATTGAATGCAAAAATATCAACTGTAATTCGTCTCACATCCCATTCCAAAGCAGAGAAGGAATCTGGCAACCTAGCTGTGATTATCGACGTAAGTTTTAAACAGATATTCTAAAAATATTTTAATAATTTAGTAAATCGACTCCTTATATGCATGCGGTGAATAATCCTATTTCATTTTCTTTCATTAACCAAATTAGCAGTATATAAAAGAGTGGTTATAACACACAGAGGTAGCAAATATAATATTAAATATTTATAAAACCTTACCTTTCACTTTGCTTCTAAGCAAGATGTTTGCTAATGCAAAAAAATCCATTATTTATTTAAAGAAAATAAATATATAAAAAAATTACCATTATTTCAAAGTTGTCAATCGATCAACCATTCTTAAACTAGGATATGTTTTTGCCTTTAACTTTGTGCGTATTTGGCTCTAATCAAATGTCCCATCAGGAAGCTTGAATGTTAATCCGGCAGGTATAAATTTGAATGTTAATCGCTCGCTCGCTACAAAGTGGGGTTTCAAATAACAGGATGTTTCTTATCTTAGATGAAACGAGAGATATTAACACAGAAAAAATCGCATAAATTGGTTCTTTAGCGCATTTCTATCTGCCGCTGTTTCTGCATCACTTTATAGGATTATACAATAGATTATTTGGTGTGATAATTGATATTTCAAGACTTAAGAGTATTTCAGCATGCGTTAGCAGGTGCGTGGACGTACGTGTGCGCGTTTTTGCGTTCGTGTATGTCTTTGTTTGTGTGTGTGTCTGTGTGTTTGTGTGTGTGTCTGGTTGAGATATATTGAGTTTGTGTGTGTGTGTGTGTGTGTGTGTGTGTGTGTGTGTGTGTGTGTGTGTGTGTGTGTGTGTGTGTGTGTGTGTGTGTGTGTGTGTGTGTGTGTGTGTGTGTGTGTGTGTGTGTGTGTGTGTGTGTGTGTGTGTGTGTGTGTGTGTGTGTGTGTGTGTGTGTGTGTGTGTGTGTGTGTGTGTGTGTGTGTGTGTGTGTGTGTGTGTGTGTGTGTGTGTGTGTGTGTGTGTGTGTGTGTGTGTGTGTGTGTGTGTGTGTGTGTGTGTGTGTGTGTGTGTGTGTGTGTGTGTGTGTGTGTGTGTGTGTGTGTGTGTGTGTGTGTGTGTGTGTGTGTGTGTGTGTGTGTGTGTGTGTGTGTGTGTGTGTGTGTGTGTGTGTGTGTGTGTGTGTGTGTGTGTGTGTGTGTGTGTGTGTGTGTGTGTGTGTGTGTGTGTGTGTGTGTGTGTGTGTGTGTGTGTGTGTGTGTGTGTGTGTGTGTGTGTGTGTGTGTGTGTGTGTGTGTGTGTGTGTGTGTGTGTGTGTGTGTGTGTGTGTGTGTGTGTGTGTGTGTGTGTGTGTGTGTGTGTGTGTGTGTGTGTGTGTGTGTGTGTGTGTGTGTGTGTGTGTGTGTGTGTGTGTGTGTGTGTGTGTGTGTGTGTGTGTGTGTGTGTGTGTGTGTGTGTGTGTGTGTGTGTGTGTGTGTGTGTGTGTGTGTGTGTGTGTGTGTGTGTGTGTGTGTGTGTGTGTGTGTGTGTGTGTGTGTGTGTGTGTGTGTGTGTGTGTGTGTGTGTGTGTGTGTGTGTGTGTGTGTGTCTGTGTGTGTGTGTGTCTGTGTGTGTGTGTGTGTCTGTGTGTGTGTGTGTGTGTGTGTGTGTGTGTGTGTGTGTGTGTGTGTGTGTGTGTGTGTGTGTGCGTGTGTGTGTGTGTGTGTGTGTGTTTGTGTGTGTGTACGAGCAGTGCATGTGCCGCATCTACTCGATAATTCATGAAATAATGCTTATTTCACATAGAAAATAAAACCTTTTTTCTATAGGTTAATGAATTAGCCTTTTCGACATTTTTCAACACCGTAAAAGTGTATGTCAGAGATATTAAAATGTTAATCTCCCTGACTGAAATCTAACGAGACCTAAATCTCGAAAGGTCATTATTTTATTTTATAATTAAACAATTTCAATCAAATAAACGAGAATATTCAAAACATCAAAAGCCTTGGCTATTCTAATTTTAAAATGTTAACTCCAATATGTAAATAAAGAAATAATAATAAATGTTGCGTTTAATGTTCTATTAACCAAATCAATTACCGTTTAACTAGGTTTAGGTAGAGATATTATAGGTCAGAGATATTAAAATGTTAATCTCCCCCCACCCCCGATGTGTGTGCGTGTGGGTGTGTTTGTGTGAGTGTGGGTGTCTTTGTAAGTGGGTGTTCATGTGTGTGTGTGTGTGTGTGTGTGTGTGTGTGTGTGTGTGTGCGAGCGGTGCATGTGCCGCGTCTACTCGATAATTCATGAAATAATGCTTATTTCACATAGAAAATAAAATCTTTTTTCTATAGGTTAATGAATTAGCCTTTTCGACATTTTTCAACACTGTAAAAGTGTATGTCAGAGATATCAAAATTTTAATCTCCCCCCACCCCCGATGTGTGTGTGTGTGTGTGTGTGTGTGTGTGCGTGTGTGTGTGTGTGTGTGTGTGTGCGTGTGTGTGTGTGCATACATGTGCGCGTGTGTATATGTGTTATTAACAAAATTTCTAATTTATTATGCATTGTTTTCTAAATAATGCTATAAGCAAAAATTTGTAACTTATTATGCATTTATTTGATAAATTCAAATCCAATTAAGAAAAAAAAATTGTTTGATAAAAAAAAAAAAGAAAAGTGTGTTATAATTGTGATAAAACTTTCGTCAAAGAAAAAAAGCTTAATCCATTCATTTTCTAGTTTCATGGGGAAGCTGTGAAAACTTCTGCCTTCCCTGGCCCGGGTTTTCAAAGTATCATGGGTAATTGTCCCCTCTCGCCGGATGATGATGTTAGTGAAGGTACGTTATTTGATATCCCCCTGGATTTTCAATTTACAGCTGAACAAATGGACAGTCTTATGCAAATTGTTGGGCCTAATTCTTCCGGGGACATTTTTGATGGCAACTTTACTATCAGTGAATTGGATCCTGTACAAATAGGTGCAGGACATGAAAATAGTGTCACGTCCCCGGAACTACGTGAATTTTATTTGTTAGAATCTGCTCTAAGTCACTTACAAACGTATAGGGTAGATTTTAACCCTCCCGAGGAAAACGTGGTTGACGGGGGAATTATTTTAACTGACCCTGTGAATGTTCTCCATAGCTAAATCGACAGAATTTGAGCGCAAATTGAGATTCAGATTCAGAAATGGGGGGGTCATGGGGGAATTAAAGCAGCAGTGAATCAAAAAGTTATTTACAAAAGGGGACATCCGGGGATATTTTTTATTTTCATTTTTCAACTGGCAACCAGACTTTTTACCCTGGTCTAAACGAATTTGAAGACAACTTTTTTAACTGGGTAAATAAATTGATATCAACTTTGGACACGTTTAACGAGAGGGGAAGTGGGTCCACCATTTTATACATTGAACACATGGATCTGAATCTCAGTAGATTTAAAAAAAACTTTATTTTAAGGGGAGGGCGGGGTAAAAAAATAAAATGCCACCCAGATTTGTCGGTTACAGGAGGGGTTCAGGGTTTCAGTTTTGACACGGGGCTACAATGCTTTAAATATGTATTTTTAGCAGCAGCCCATAAAACATTAAACAAAGAATCGTCTATGAAAAATATAGACAGCCTTGCACGTAACGGTGTAAAAATTTTTCCTAAAGTAAATTTTTATTGTTTAGAGAGTATATACCCGGTATCCTTTAAATAAATAAGCATATTCGAGAAAGCAAATGAAAATCTTGGGGTGGGGGTGGTTGTTCTCCAGTATGACACAGAATTTATAGATGGGGGAAAGAAACCAAATAAAAAAGGGGTTTTGTATTCAGTGAGGACACCGATGGTGGAAAATGTAAAAAATTGGGTTTGGGTTATTTACGAGCCTCCCAAAGATGTAAATTCCCATGGTCATTTTTTTCCCGTTACAGCAATAAGTCGACTCTTATCTCAAGGCGTTCAGAAAGGGGAACGTCTCTATTGTCCCATGTGCCTTTCCCCATTTCGAAATGAACAAACATTCTCAGATCACATGAACCATTGCAAAATTCATGGGAATCAAAGAATAGAAATGTCGGCAGAAGGCAAAGATATTTTACAGTTTAAAAATTTCCAAAATTCCCTGCTACAAGTTGATAAAATATACTTGGATTGTGAAACAAGACTGGTTGAGGTATCAGACTCATCCAAGCCAAATATAGTCAAGTAACACAAAGTAGTTGCGTGTTCCAACGCACACGCCCGTCGCGATTCCAACAATAAAATGCAGTTGGAAGAGTTTTTTTTGGCTATGGATGAGGAGGGTAGCATGGAAAAGTTATTGGTATCCTTAAGAAAAACAGCAAACGGCGCAATTTCACTATTGCGTCACACCAAGTACCCAATGAAATTGTCAGATGAAGAGCAACTTGCGTTAGAAAAAGGGACGATTTGCTGGGTGTGTAGAAGTGCTCTTGTCCAAAAAGATGCGGTTCAGGATCATAATCACCTTATTGATCGCAATTCAACGGGAAAAAGTAACTTTCGAGGATGGGACCACATTTCATGTAATTTAAAAATTAAACAGCAACTGTTTCTTCCTGTTTTTATGCATAACTCTAATTACTATCTGAAGTATGTGCTACCAGCACTGGCACATTTTCAAAGAAATGGAACAGTAGATGATGCATGGGTGATAGACAGCTTTACCTATAAAATCATTCCTAAATCATCGGAAAAGTTGCTTGTTTTGGAATTTATGTGGAAATTTGTTGAAGCCGACGTTGAGTACACGAATAAAATTCGCTTTTTAGATTAATACATTTTTTTCCCCAAATCATTGAGTGAATTAATTCAAGTGCAGAAAAACGATGACGGTTGCAATGCTTTCCCCCTTCTCAAGCAACAATTTCCAAATGATTTATATCATTTGTTGACGGTCAAGGGCATATATCCTTATGATTATTATTGTTCCATGTCGAAATTCACCGAGGAAACTATTCCTTGTATTGAATCGTTTTACGACAGTCTTCACGACCGTAGTTGCACCCCCGATGAATACAGTTTTGCTAAAAAAGTTTTGGCACAGGGAGGGTGTAAAAATGGGTTTGACTACTGCAAGCTGTATATCTCAAGTGATGTGTTAACTCTGTTAGACAGTATGTTTAACAAAACGGACAACATCTGTGACTAGTTTAGTCTTGATTTGGGCTATTATTTTTCATCTCCTCATCTAGTGATGGACCTCATCCTAAAAATTAGTGGGGAAAAAATTGGGCTAATCACAGACATTGATCAGCTCATTGTCACTGTTGGCCCTGATTGATCTGTTCATTGAAAGATCAATCAGGGGTGGATTTGTTTTTCACGGGGATCGTATCTTGGAAACTGATCCAACAGGAGAGAAGACGGGGACAAAATCGGATACAGTTTTCCTTGATATGAATTCTCTCTACCCCTCGGCCATGTCCCATTATGCGCTACCTTGCGGTGACTATAAATAAGTCAATGACCCTCAAGCTCCCCATTTCCCCAATATTGACGACGACAGTGTTGAGAAGAATGGACCGGTTGGATTGTTTTTTGAAATTGATGGAGATATACCAGTCGAGCTTCACGATTCAGTAAAGGATTTTGTTTTCCCGTGCATCAATAGACCTGTGACTAAGGACTTTTGAGTCCTCATAATAGGTGTTTAGTCGAGGTGGAAGGATTGCATTGGTCACCTTCAAAACAAAAACTTATCGCTGATTTTCTGAAAAAAAAAACATAGTTGTACATCATGCAGCTTTAAAATGTATATGCAACAACGGCTTCAACGTCACACAGGGTCACAGACCACTCCAGTTTAGTAAAAAACCCTATCTAAAAACGTTTGTTGACACTTTTGTCAATAAACATTCTGAAGCGCAGACGGAAGCTGAAGAAGAAATTTATAAACTTATTTTGAATTCTGTTTTTAGCAAAATGTGTGAGAGTGTTCGCAATAGGAATCGTTGTGACGTTGTGACCGATCCCGAACAATGTGCTCGTTGCCGATCCAAATTACACTTCCTTCACAATCATTGGCCCGGAGATGGTACTTTTGAATAGGAAAAAAAGACGCATTGTATTAAATAAAAATATTGCTACAGGCAGTGTGATCTTGGAGATCTCTAAAACGCTCATGTTGGAATTCTACTACAATGTGGCTAGGGTACAGTGGCCGGAAAAGGGGCAAGTAGAGGTCTGCTACGGGGACACGGATTCTCTACTGTTAAAAGTAAAAAACATAAATTTAATTGATGATTTTGCGCACAGTGAAATTATTAGCTCACGGATGGACTACACCAATTGGAGTGGTCTTTATCCAGAGATCGTGAAACGTTGGGCACCAAATCAGCTTTTTTTTTTAAATCAGAAACAGGAAGAGACATGATTTCCCGTGGTATGTTTGTAAGTCCGAAAGTGTAATTTATGCAGACAAACGACGAGAAAATCAAAAAACTGTGCGAAGGCTTACCCATGCGCTATGTAGATAAGAATTTTGACATGGACATTTATAGGAATTGTATTGTTGAAAATACAATTCCACGAGCCAAATTGTTGGCAATTCGTTCTCTCAAATACAGGAACTTTACTGTAAATGTAGAAAAAATTGCTATGAGTACAATCTCCGACAAGGTCTATGTTTGTCAAGACGGGGTGACCACCCTCCTCCTTGGACACTATTCAACTTCAGACCGGATCGAATGTGTTATCGATAGGGAAAGTCTCGGTTTGAATAAATTCTAGTAAATTATTTTCTAAGACCTTCGGGGGGGGCCTCGCGGCCCGGGGGGGGGGGGGGGGGGGGCCGGCCGCCAGTGTGGGGGGCGCACCGCCACTATCAAAGTTATAGTATTTTTTTTTGTAAATGTTTCATTAAAAAAAAAAGTGATATTTTTTTTTCAAGTGCTTTAATCTAATGTTGTATTTTTTCTCTATAAATAAATAAACAAAAAAGAATTGAATTTATTTAAGTGTTTTTTCTCAGTGTGCCCATGTAAATGTTGTATTTTTATAAATAAATTTAAAAAAAAAAGTGTATTTTTTCATGTTTAATCTGCTTTTTTTCAATTTATTTTTACTTTTTTTTCTATGTATATAATAAAAGAAAATATGATTCTTTATTCGTCTTCTTCTTCTTCTTCTTGAACGGAGTAGTAGTAGGGAAATTATTTAGTCATTAGACAATTATAGTCTACAGTTAGTTGTCCAGGTGATCTGTTGAGGGGAACATGTATCAATTTAAAACACCATTCAGATCGTTTCTGTGTGGACCGTCAATGTCGGGCAAAACAACACTCTTAACTAAAATAATTAAAAATTGCAATAAAATGTTTGTGGAAAAGCCGAAAAAAATCTACTATTGTTACAGTATTTGGCAGGTGTCATACGATAAAATAAAAGCAATTGCTGCCACCACGGGATTGGTGCAGATACAATTCATACAGGGACTTGATGTTTTCAGCATTATTGAACCAAACTCTTGGCTGATCATTGACGATCTGGCTGAACCTATTGAACAATGGTCCCAGGAAATGCTACAACTGTTCACTGTTCGCTCTCATCATGAACAGATTTCCGTTACTCTGGTTCTAAACAATCTCTTTCATCAGAGCAAATGTATTCAAACACTTGCATTTAACTGTACCTACTATATCACCTACAGAGTTGTTCGTGATTCTAGCTCGCTAATAACATTCAATAAACAAATCTATCCAGGTGCCCCTAAATTTTTGCTTTCAGCATACAATCAAGCAACTAATAAAACCCCAAGGTTATATGCTATTGTATCTTAATCAAAATACATCCGATGATATGCGTGTAGTCATAGATATTTTCGACAATGAGTTTACATTATATCTCCCTGTGAACACTAATAAGACATATTAGTCGCTATCTTGACACTGAAGAAACAACATGAAAATAGACATTTGTTTTCAGTTCCAAGCACTTCGAAACTTCCACTTAGGAAAGCAATACTCAAACATGGTATTGAAAACGATTTCATTAATCTAGTATCCGAATTTTGTTTAAATTTGACCGAGGGTAATGTTCAACTGCCAGAAGTAGTTAAGCACCAGGCAAAGCAACATCGTTCCATTGTACCTACATTGGCCTCTAAAAAGAAAGGAAAGAATTTTAAAAGGAAACGACTTCTTCAGGCGGGTGGTAGTTTTTTCACACTTTTACTGCCAATAATTGCAGGACTTGTAAACAGTTTTCTCTAGAGAATGGCAAAACCCTATAAATTGACTCCAATAGAACTCGCTCTCTCACCCGTGGAACACTTTGAGAACAATCCGAGTTAATTCCTTGACAATGAAAATATTGAGGAAAATAAAAAACTGCTTTTACTTCAAGATGCACTTCGCCGAGTGGACAAACACAAGTCCTATCGATCGAAGGCCACTGCTGCTGCTGCTATTGATCCCAAAAAAGAATCATCTCCTCAAGAGTCTGCTGCTGCTGCTGCTGCTGCTGCTGGAACACAATTAAAGAAGGAGGAATTGGATTCAATTGTATTGAAAATTGGAACTCTAATGCCCCACTCATATCGTGAACAAAGTAAACAACTCCTAACCTATCTCTTGGAAAGTGGTCAAGATTATATTCAAGTTGAGAGCAATGGGGAAGGGATTATAATTCAGGGCAAGAGCTATAATCTACTTGATTTAATCTATGACATGGTTACAAATCGTAAAGGACTATTATCATTTGACGCTCATCTATACAACTTTCTAAATACATTAAAATTCCCCAAAAGTCTTATTGGCAATAGACAAATTCTAAAAAAATTAAATGAACATGCATCATCACCATCATCAACAACATTGACACCATTAAAATATGAAGAAGAAGAATAGTTTAAATCAATTTTGGAAAATACTAGTACACCGCTGATAGCTAGACAGAAGCGAAGACGTATCAACTCACCATCACTATTACTACCGACCAGTATACAAAAGGGTAGCGGACGCTACACAACGTACTTACGTTCATAATGGTTGAAGTTCTGAAAGATATTTATGAAAATATTGGTGAGGCGGAGAGTTTAAGTTCCCCCACCACTCTTTCCAAAGTAACTGGTGTTCACACTAAAATTGTACAAGACTATCTACAAAATGAATCAAGTTACACTCTGCATAGAAATCATAGACTTCGTGCCAATCAATATCGAAAAACTAAAGCCTTTTTCCCATTGCATATAATGCAAGCAGATCTCCTAACTCTAGATGAGCTTCAACGAAGTTAAAATACACAGTACAAGTGAATACTACTTGCTGTCAATGTTTTTAGTCGTTCTGCATATGCAATTCCATTGCAATCAAAGAGAGGCGTTGAAGTTGCTCAGGCCTTTGAAAGTATTCTCGAAGAGGATTCATATAAAAAAAATTCAAACGGATTGCGGTTGTTAATTTGTTAATCCCCCTGTTACAAAAGTACTAAAGAAATATAGTACACTGCTCTATCATAGTCAAAGTCCTATAAAAGCTGCATTGGCCGAACGATTAATAAGAACTATTCGACTTTTAATTTCAAGATATTGTACATTGAAAAATACATAGACTTTTATTCATGACCTAGATAAAATCATGTTGATTTATAATCAACGACCTCATCGATCATTGTCCAACTCTAAGCCAACGGAAGTTCATCATTCTGATCATGATACAATTGACACCTTTCTTAAACAATATTCCAATGAAACGATTGTCAAGAAGAAAAATAAATTCAATGTTGGTGAGACTGTCTGAATTAATAGAACAACTAATGTTTTTGAAAAGGGGAATTACTTGTGGTCCACCGAACTTTTTAAAGTGGCAAAAATCCTAGACACTAAACCCATAACTTATCGCCTGCATGATACCAAAGCTGAAGAGATTTTCGGTGGCTTTTATGACTATGAACTGCAAAAAGTTAAAAATGCCAGTGAAATCTATCAAATTGAAAAGATATTAAAGACACGTACTCGCAGGGGTAAGAAACAGTTACTTGTTTGGTGGCTAGGATACAAATCTGATTTTGATTCTTAGATTGGTGTTGATGATATTGACAATGCCCAATGATTTCTATGTAATATTCATGTCCAACGTTTCCGATCCTCTCTACAATGACTTGAATACGACAAGTGATTTTTGGACAAAACTCTCCCCCGCCATCAAATTTGACGGTGCATATGAAGTGGCTCCTGTCGACTGTATTCTCAAAAATACCTATGACATCCTGAGAAAGGATCGTGTGTATGATATAAAAGTTATACCACTCGATTGGACTATGAAAGGGTTGAACTATGTCGACTATGAATGGGTTGAAGCACTTAAATCTATTGAATATCCACATATCAAATTGAAATATATTGAATATGATAATATGGGGAATTTGTGTCGTATAATCAATAGAAAGATCTCATATCGCAGGAACGGTACATTCCATTTTAATTATTCATTGGAACATGATAGGATTTACATTACTTCACCTCTTGACACTGAAATAATTATTCTCAATGATAATCTGAGAGATGTTCTTGGGTTTAAACAGAATATAATCAATGGGAAAAATGCTGGCACCGTTTACGGGATGAATCAAGTTATTTTTGCTGATTATCCACGTGGTTTTGCCTTAGACTCTTGCATATTTCTCTATGCATCCTTTGTGGAAACTTCGAGAGTTGGTAATTCAAATTTACCCCTCCTACGTGTTCTTGAACGAAAAACATCTCATGAAATTGTTCATCACTATAATATAAATAATCTTTAATATATTCATGTAATAACTTCATAATTGTACCTCTTCAAGATAACACAAAGCAGAAAATGGGGCGATTCTCTAGCAATGAAAAAAGGCTTAGCAGTGATTCAATGTCATTTTCGACCCACTGCCAGCGAAGGTACAATCACCTAAAATGAGCAATAGAAGAATTCCATTTGTCTGTCCTGATATCGATTGTTATGTCGGTGCTTTGAGTCTACGTCATATAGGCAATGGATCGGACTACTACAAGGATCGTACTACAATGTCTGACTATGGTCTTTGTAGCTGGTTTGCTAGGCTATTTCGTTCTGCACTACCCCTTGCCAGATAAAATCTTGTATCTGCTGCATCAAATTTTCTGTCTCCACACTACAGGACTGGTGGTCGAGCAAGAATTTCAAGGACAATTTTAATGAAAATATTAGATTCTCTGCTAGAACCTCTGGTGAGCAGCTAAAATCTCGACAAAATGGGGAGGAATTGAAAAGGATGTTTGCGCGTCTTTCACTTATCAGTCTCCACCCAAGCGGGAAGTGAAGAACATCGACAAGGACTTTGAGGAATAAAACAAGGAAGACCAATAAGCAGAAGAAGAAGATAAAGAAAAAGATTGTTAGATCAAAGAAGGATTTCTTCTCTTAAGATGACTTATCTCCCCAACAAGGAATCATATCCATCAATTAGTTCCTCATTGAATCTATTCAATGCTGAAAATATTGATGTCAGCGTCAAGTATGGCTACTATGAACAATTTCATCCCAAACAACCCCTCTCGAAAAATATACACTTTGAAATATTTTCCAATTAAGACTATTTGATTGATTTGTCCTCAACATTTATTGATTTAAATGTTGTGGTGAAGAAAAAGTCAGATAATATAACTCCAAATGCTGGCGATGGTCTCTCCTACGAGAACTGTATTCTACACAACCTATTCAAACAAATTAATGTATTTATTAATGGAACATTGGTGAGCACTAGCAATAATTTATCAAACTATGCAAGCTATATACAATTTATGACGATGAGAGGACAATCATTAGGCTATGAATATCGATCAGGTGTTGATACTGACGGTGAGTTGACTACCGCAGTGACCCAAGAGTATCATCTAGTTGGAAAATTATATCATGAGATATTCAATATATCCCAATGGCTACCCCCCAATGTCAAGATTGACATAAAGTTACAGATGGCACCATCGAATTTCATTTGGAGAAAAACACTTCCTGCAGCACCCGATGGAAATTTCATTATCACATCGGCAATTCTCCACGTCCGAAAACAACAAGTTATGAGCTCTGTTGCATTGGCAGTGGAAAAGCTAAGAGCCAATGGTAACAACATTAAAATTCTTGTCCCCCCTACTATCACCAATCAACGTCACATTGCCGCCGGTTCTCGTAGCTATAGTGATTCATCATTTATCAATGGAGAAATCCCATCAAAATTGGCTTTTGCCTTTGTGAAGAGTGGCATTGCCGTTGGATCCTGGAATGAGTCCCCCCATGATTCTAATTTTTTGATCTATTGAGCCTTGTGTATAAAGCGAATGATATTCCACTGTACACTCTATCGTTTGACAAAAAATCCTATAGAACTCTGTACGAGTTGACTATGCAATCCCTAGATCACGACTCTCAACTATTTGAAAATGGAATAACCGATTCAATTTTTTCAAAAAATCATGGGGTTATTTTTTTGGACTTGTATGGCACACAGTATATGAGCATAGTACGAGCAGGGAATGTACGTTTAGAGTGTACATTTGCCGATGCTCTGGCTGAGATTATCACGCTAATATCACTGAGTCAATTTGAAACCTATTGGGAAATCACACCTGACGGCAGTGTTCTACTAGATTTAGCACCATGAACACAAACCAAATAATCAATGTATTTAGTATGGATCCATACATGTCCCAATACAAGTCCTATTGCATACCTTCGGACTTCATTGAAAAAATTCCAAGTGTTAACAATAGCCTTATCATTGTTAATAGCAGTCCATCGACTTTGAAGACCGGCCATTGGCTATGAATCTTTCAAACAGCGAAGAATATTGAATTTTTTGATCCTCTTGGCCTATCACATAAATTCTACGCTCCATACATTAGCAACTTTATTGAAAGCAGTGGGAAAACCATTATTCAAAATCAACGAAGAGTACAGGATTTAACGATTAAGACATGTGGCTTTCATGCACTACTCTTTTTCATGTTCAGATGTCGTGGCTACACCTACAAGCAGTTTCTCAACATCTACGTTGACTTACCTCGATTGAATGACTTTCTAGTGGAGAATATACTTACAAGTGTATTTAATATTGATTTTAGTGCCCTAAGAATAAAATTTTCTAAAGATGTATGTGAAATTGTTTATTAATAAAAAAAAAATTATATACATGATAAAACGACTTTTCTACTCTTTAGATTTCATCCACTACTAGGTATTTGTCGACAACAACTAGTGCAGGTAGATTATCTGAATTCACAGTGTACTGATCCTGATGTACTGCAATGTCAGGGTCACACTTTCTACAGTAGAGCGTGACTTCACTCTTGTCATATCTCTTTGTATAGTCGATGATACTATTCTCATTCATTCTATAGAATTCACATGTTTCAATTTGCTGATTTGAAGTAATTTCATAAACAGTGTCCTCGAGTGTCGAATCACATTCCGTCACAACCATATAAAAATCAGTGGGCTTATAATCATAACACCCATTGTCTTCACAGAAATGACGTAGAAACCATATTCTTTTGTTATTCCAACAGTTGAATCGTTGACCCGGTTCCTCCTCCCAGAACAATCCAAAAACACGACGATACCAATCTCGTAGCAATAACCTAAAATCACGGTTAGGATTCTTTCCAATCATACCGGGATATGTATTCTCCCACTGCTTACATTTATCATAATGAAAATTGGAGCATAGGTGTCCTCTAGGATGATTAGAGTCACACACCTCTTCAAGACAGGAATTACAACCTTTAATTTGTACAGCATATCCTCTATGCAATTTACCCGGGTTGCATAATCTACACTTTTCATCATACTCATCAATCATTGTGCAATTCTCACATGATGACCAGCTGCCCAGTGCGTACATACATAACGGACATGTATGGAACATTTTGTCATGTGTTGACGCTCTCACTGCCACAATGAAACTGAGCTAGCAACATCAAAAATTGTCTGAGATACAGAGAGAGAGAGGAGTAAATCATCCTCGAGCACCATCTTTCTTATGAAAAAAAGTCCTAAATTTCTAAACTAATGTATAAAAGCATATCCACAATATCATTTTGCCGTGTCGTGATCAATATATCAATAAATTGTGTAAATGCATTTGAACCACGACGTAGAAGCGTCATACAATAGTCTAATGATGGAGAATCAGTTTTCATTATATCGATAAGCATTCCCCGAGAAAATATCTTCCTTTGAATAGACAGCTCTAGAAAATTGTCATCTAGAATCAAACGTTTTTCCATAAGAACTAGATTCCTCATGAATCACTCTTTCTTGAATCTATTCATTTTTTCGAGTCCTAGCTCTCTCACAACAAACTACAGACAAACCAAAATTTTTTTGTACTTTAAAAAGTATACGCTAGTCTACTTTAAAAAGAAAAAAATACCATTGATTTAGAAACAATTTTATTGAACATAATTACAATAATAATAATATTCACTGATGAATTTTGTTCTCACCGATATATTTTGATATGATATCTAATGGTGACTGAAGTTTTTTTATATGGAGAATCTTCACTCTTCCCGCAAAACATAACTGCTCCTCCTGTTTAAATATACTTAATAATATCATGTATCTGACATACATAGTGTCCCATTCAAGACATAGTCTACAACCAGTGGTTATTTCCACAGCCACATTGGGTATTCGTATATCGTTGCTAGTGTTGTCAGCTCCATCATTAATCTCCAATAGTGTAAATGCACCCCTCATTTTTTATCCACTTATATCCTCTCAAATAAACTATTCGCTCTAAATTCAATTCTCTTACTAATATGAATTGTAGTGAAAACTATTCCTTTTATTCAAATCCCCACCCCCAATCAAGTTATATTAAATCTCTTTGGATAGGTCTAATGCCCTGTAGAAGTATTACCTATATGCATGGGGATAGTCACTCTCTTTGAAAAACCAAACCAGACTATACCCATCAAACCAGACTATACCCACCAAACCAGACTGTACCCACCAAACCAGATTATACCCACCAAACCAGATTATACCCACCAAACCAGATTGTACCCACCAAACCAGATTGTACCCATTAGAAACCTGTCTGGTACAGGGGCGCAAGCAAAATGGTACCTCTTACTCTGCTCATATACTGCAGAGGATGCATGGTCTATATTAGGAAAAGAAGCTACAGTTGTTCGTTATAAATTTATGACCTATAAAATATTGCTGGTAGGAGACTTTAATCCTTACACAGCTGATTTGGTTGAGATGCCTGTTGTTGATATACCGGCCGTTTATGATGCTGTTCCTCATATGTATAGAATCTCAAGAAAGAGCATGGATGATAAAATAAAAGTTAATGTTTGGGGTAGAAAACTCCTGGCACTTTGTTCGGAGGTTGGAGTTTGGATTGGAAATGGGAGGTTTGGGGTGGATAAGTCAAGGGGTGATTATGCTTGCATTTTCGGTCTGAGGCTTAGTATTATTGATTATGTTTTGGTTGAGCTTCGATTGGACGTGGAATCACTGCAGTATTGAGTTCATTAAATCCAGTTAGTGAAAGTTTTTTTGACCTTGATTGTTTAAGTAGTAAAAATTTTAGCAGAGGCCCTAAATAAGGTAAAGCAAGCTAGAAATGAGGTTGAGAAAGCAACACTATTGGTTAGGTTTCGCGAGGTTAGGAGATACCATAAGAGATTAATAAAAGTAAAGAAAAGGGATTTTAATACATGTCAAATCGAGCAAATGAGCCGTTTTTACTTGGAGAGTAATATGAAGGAAATTTTGGAGAAGGGTAAACCAAAGACAAGGAAAAGCGCCAGATGGAATCCCAAATCCAAATAACTGGCCGGAACATTTCGCAAGTAAAGAAGAAGGAGATCCTAGTAAGTGTCTTAATGAAGAATTTGGAAATATTTGGGAGGAATATGATTACACTATGAGGGAGGAATATTATTTGTTAACAGAAGAGGTAGATATTGAGGAGGTTGCACATGTGTTAAGAAAACTGGATGGAGGAACAGCTCCTGGAATTGATGGAATTCCAACTCGTTTATATATAAAGTTTTCAAGTTTATTTATGCCAATTTTTATACTGCTATTTAATAGTGTGCTTTCGTCAGGAATTTGGGTTTCAGGATGGAAGATGTCTTTAATTTTACCGTTGTTTAAAAAAGGGGATCCGATGTTGCATTGTAATTATAGGCCTATAGCTCTGGTACCGTGTTTAAGTAAGATTCTAGAGAAATTGATTGATAATAGGCTAGCTAATTGGTTAAAGAAGAATTGAATAATTCGTGAGGAACAAGGCGGATTCAGGGAAGGATATATCACAGTTGACAGGGTGTTTGTACTTAAGGTGTTGATAGAAAAGTATAGTAGAGGTAAGAGTAATTTATTTGTAGCTTTCGTAGATTTTGAGAGAGCATTCGATAGTGTGGATAGGATTTTGTTGTGCGTAGAATTGTTGAGGATAGGACTGCCCCGTATTTTTGTTCGACTAATGTGTAATATGTGTATGCTGGCAAGAGGGTTGATTAAGGTAGCAGAGAAAGGGTATTCGGATTTATTTAGTTGCGAGGTAGGAGTTAAACAGGGTAGTACCTTGTCAGCGAGGCTATTTTATTTATATATTAATGATATTGTTGATTTTTTTTTTCAGAAAAACGGGCACCAACAGTGGGTTTAGGAAATTTAGCCTTGTCTCTGTTGTTATATGCGGATAATGCGGCGCTGATAGCTAGAAGCGCCGAAGATTTGCAAATATTGTTGAACATATTAGATGTTTAATTGGAAAAAGAAAATGAGATTAAATATCCAAAAGACTGAAATTGTAGTTTTTGGGACAAATAAAAATAACGATAAATTTTTGTTTAAGGGTATTGAGTTGAAAAAAAGTACAACTTTTAGGTATTTAGCGTTTGTATTAAATAATAAACGAAATTGGAAGAATCATGTGTATGGAATGGTGAGTAGAGGTAAAGCGGTTTCTTCAGCAGTTTTAAGGAATTCAGCTTTAAACGAAATTAAAAATATTAAAATGCATAAGTATTTATTTCAAAATTAATTGCCCTACTATTCATTAGGATGTGGAGCTTTGGGGATACGAGGTGATCCGTAATTAGAAATGGTTCAACTACAATGTTTTAAAGGTTGGCTACAACTCATACACAGACTGTTAAGGGAGATCTAGGTTTGTTTTCGCTGCATAAAGAAAGGCTACTACAAGTAGTAAAATGTTGGCTGAAAATTATCCAACTACCAGATGAGAGGCTTATGAAAGCCACATATAGATCCCGGCGCCGCGCTGATGAGGGAAGACCGGCGGCGGAGGGGCGAAAAACAGCACGCCGCGCCGCGCCCCCGGTAAGATGTCGGTGGCGCGCCGCCGGCACGATCAATGTTGACCGCAAACATTAATGTTATCATCAGTCTTTCTCAAATCACAGCTTCAATTTACAACAGATTCGAGCGTATTCATGAGTTCAAAAATTCACAAGTCGCTGGCTGAAAACTGGTCTTCTTCGTTATTCATCAAGAGAAGTAGAAATGTGGTAGAAACGAAATGCCTATGGCCAGTTCAGAACCCTTGCATAATACGAGTAGTTGAAGTATCTATTAGCTATGTCTTCTTAACATAAATAATTATCAAAATAAGTAGTTTCTTTTCATCGAGCATTACTGCATACAAAACTTCAAATACAGTATCACAAAATTCGTCAGTTATCTGGGTAAAAACTTTGAATATAAATTTGAACTTATAAGCTTAATTTTTTCATAATGCCCTTTGCCTATATCTGTTTTGTCACCTTTAAAACAGTTGAAATGGGCGAATTTGATATTGATTTTTTTTTTTTTTTTGCTCTTTTGGATTCCCAGAAAGCCTTCTTGTATTAAAAACTGGTTTTTAATTACAATTTAATAAAAATGCATTTTAAAGTTTTTTTTGGCTTCTTAATAGAATATATGTCATGTAAGCTAAGGCTAAAGTGCTAATTTTTTATTAATTTTGGCTGCTCTTTTGAATATTATTCATTTTTCTTTTGGGGATTCATTCCAAATTATAAATTGATAAATACCTAATATCAGTCAAATTATAAACTGTATCTAAAAGGAGTAAATTTATCAAATTAAAAATACATGATGAATACTTCACATGAGAACACTTCAATTACAATGACACAAAAAACACTTAATAGTTTATTGGCTATGAAGAAAAATGAAGTGCCAGCTATTTTCTTAGGTAAAAAATGAAAAGCTCATCCGCTTTAAGTGTAATTAAATGAAATAATATGCAGACTGAAGTAGCTCCAGGAAGATGTTGAAATGTTCATCCTAGTTCGTCACTTTTAATCCAAGCAAAATGTTAGGACACTTAGTGTCAGTTATTGAGTTTAAGCTTTGATTTCCAAATGCTCACAAGAATTACCAAATTTAAGAAAGTCGCAACAATAAGTCACTTGTGCTCAAAATACTTAGACTCCTCTTTGATCCCCAACCAGGCTCAAAGCTTCTGCTATGGTCATTTCCATGGAAATCTCCAAAGAGTTTCTTTTTAAAATAGCTTTCAAGCGTAGTTAGGGGTATTTAGACTTTTTTGCTTTTCTTCAAAGCTTTGAAAAAAGTGTTATAATATTCCAAATGTTACATTTGTGCATATTTTTGGTAATCATTTGTGGGGTGATCGCATTTTCTAAACCACTGTAGATACGTAAGAACGTTGCAACATCTAGTACCCTGAGGACATAAGACTGTCAAAGACTCCTCCTTGTACCTCCCAAATTGAAAGCTTTTATTATGACCTGGCCTTTTAATGTAACTTGGGCACTGGACCAAGGGTGCCATTGTTACTCGAGCGCAAAGTTAGGTGGGGATGTCGATATCGCTTTCGTCACACCAATTCGTTTTAGTGTGAATCTACCTGATACATATGAATGAATGTTTTCAAAGTAAACCCGTTTCATCAATAGGAAAAAAAAAAAAGGATTGGACGCATATGTCCCTTTCCCTTTGGACGATAAAACCATTCAAGTGCTGTATCAAGTATAACTCACGAAAATCTTGTTAATTTTGTCGACTTTTCAACTTCTTGGCATCCCTGTTTTCAATAAAAAAAATCAAGGTACTATCACTTAAACATAATAATTCCCTATGCCCCCCTTCTGGATACCATCTTGATAGGATACCGTCTCTGCTTTAAATAAAAAAACAATTAACTTATTGGCACCCCTGCTTTAAAAAAAATCGAGATATTATCATTTAAATATGATAGCTCAATAACCCCCCCCCTCTGGATACCATCTTGATAGGATGCCGTCTCTGCTTTAAATTAAAAAAAAAGAACTTTTTGGGATCCCTGCTTTCAATAAATAAAATTTCAAGCTATTATCATTTAAATATAATGCCTCCCTACCCCCCCCCCTCTGGATACCACCTTGATAGGATACCCTCTCAGCTTTCATTAGAAAAATAATTTATTGAATAATTAACAAGTTCAATATATGGTTCAAACAAACACGCAAAATAACGTTAAAACAGCTTAGTGTTCCTTGAAAAAAAAAATTTGAGGGTATGAGTAAAGGGGTACAAAGACAACAACAAAAATGTCAAAATTATTAAGATATACCTCAAATTATTGAAAAACTGAGTGATAGATTCGCCATGGCATTCCATAAGATCCAAAGAATCGAATTAAAAGGGAGCACATACAAAAGCCAAATAAGGCCAGTAGCCTATGAGAAATCGCAAAATACCCAAGACAATGAACAAGTCCTAATGGGGGGCCCTGGGTCTATCAAAATATTTCAATGGTTTCCCAGGGAATTTGATATCATTTTCTTCTGTCTCCATTTTAAATGAAAAAAATAATTATCCTTTTGGTATCCCTTCTTTCAGTAAAAAAAAATGAGGTATTATCATTATCAATTGATAGCCCTCTAATCCACCTCCCTTAAAAGCAATAATTTATCAATTATTTATTTATAATATTTTTGGGGTAACTTCCGGTTCAATCTTTAATTCCCCAACCTTGTACATAGCTTAGTCTAAAGCGAAATTTTGTCTCAACCTGTTTTTTTTTGGGGGGGGGGGGGTAAAAATATTCCAGAAAGAAGATTGTATTTTCTATCAGGTGTTCAATAATTGAGTTTTAAACATTAAGGAAATCTTATATAAAAACAACAAAAAAAAAAATCTGCAAACTTACAATTCAGCTGCAGAAACAATCTGTCGGCTGTCAATTTCAAAATCCAACAAAACGCTGAAGGTGTATAGTAGTGAATGCGTTCTACAATTCTATTCAGCTGGAAAATAAAATTCTTGATTACGAATGATGCAAGAAATAGTGATTGGGAAGCTGCATTTGGAATGATTTAAACTAATTTCATAAGGACGATACTTTTTTTTGTAAAAATATGAAGAAGTATGTATATTGCAATATTTACAATAGCATATTGCATCTGTCTGGTTTTTATGCAAAGTAACAACAGAGACGAAAATTAATGAACAAGAGAGCAGTGAAGAATTATGGTATACAAAGTAATATTTGACAGGGAAAGTCACTGGTGATAATTCACTAGGGGTGGCACCGTGGTTGGGGGATTTTCGAGGATTCGGGGAACCAAATTTTTTTTTCGGGGTGACACATAGATTTTTGAGGAAATTCCCAAAAATTCGGGGATAGTACAAGCTCTGCTTGATTTCTAATCAGGAAAATGGAAATACTAAACCACACGAGAAGGAAAAGCTCCGACTTTGCGGTTGACGCAATAAAGAATTGCCGTAAAAATAATTTAAAGTCGACCGAACGCCGCCGTCTCTGCCGGCGGCGGCGTGCCTGCGGTGCGCCGGCGGCGTTACGACTCTTCGGCGGCGTTCGACTGGGCCTATCGTCGGCGGCGTTCGACCGGGCCTATCGTCGGCGGCGTTCGGTCGATCCGTCGGCGCGGCGCCGGGGTCTAGCCACAAATTTTGAATTATTGCAGCAAGGTAGAAAAAGATCGTGGCCGTTCCATATTAAAACCCTCCTTGATAAAGCTGGTCTTTCACACGCTTGGTCCAACGAAGGTCTTGGTCCAACATGCGATCCAGGTGAAATTTATCGGAAGCTAAAACATGTTAAGGAGGATCAAGACATCCAGCTCTGGTATGAACAGATTCGAAAATCTAAAACCTTGCGCCAGTATTCTAAGATAAAAGAGTCTTTTGGACTAGAATATTATTTTAAGCTGAATTTGCCACCGGAAAACTCGGACCGGTTCCAGGTCCGAGCGAATGGTTTGCCCTTGAAGAGTAGATTAAAAGTATTTAAAAGAAATGCTCAAGGCCCGATATCATGTTATACTTGCTCTTTATGCGGTATGGAGGAAGGAAATTTGCTTCATTTTTTGACGGCATGTCAGGGGCTTTAATGTTTGGCATTGAACTATTTAGGAGATTGGGTAGTGTTTTTTCCTGGGATACATAAATCATTATCCCTGAAGACGATTATAACAGTGATCGCATTTATAACAAGTAGTTAAAAAAGGATAATTATTGGGTTTAATATTTTTGTTTGTTGTTATTAGTTATACCATTTGTTTAAGTGTATGCTGGCTGTTGTCTTATATAATCATTGTATTGTTTGTGTATGGCCTAGCGGCTGAATAAATTATCTATCTATCTATCAATCTATTTATCACATCTTCTTGCATCATGATCATGAACAGAACTTCTGTAACGGTAAGCCGCTTGATAGTTCCTTATCCCTTATTTATGTATAACACAAAAACTATTTATTTCTGCTTATCTGCACAAAAGGAAGAGAGATGGGGACATGGGGTTTCAAGAACACCACCAGGAAATTCACTAACGGGAAGGCAAGGGCAAGCACAATCAAGATCTTTGTTCTTAGCGAGGCATAAATGGGAATATTTCTCAAATTTTGTATTTATGCTTTCTAGTATCCTCTTGTTTCTCATGGAGGACGGTATGTCCTTGTTCCCCATGCTGGCGTCAGTGAGGTAAATCTCTGCGTGATATGTTCGAAGAGCTCCCTTTGAAAAGTCTGGAAATGATGCTCCTAAAATTCATTTCTAATATTTTAGATTCCATTTGCTCTTGAAAAATGCATGAATAAGAGCACTTCACAGCGATTACTATGATTTTCGATGCTGCGCTACGCAAAAATTAAGCTCAAGTGTTCTAGAAAAAAAAAAAAAAAAAAAAAAAAGGATTGAAGAAGGGAATAGTAGCCTTCCCCACATTTAAGGGAGCATTGGATCAACTTGTAGTAACAAACTGTGGCCAATGAGCAATCTTTGAAGCTTAAACTCTAAAAAAAACTAAAACTCTATGTTTTTATCACAATATTTTGATTAGCAACATTTTTTTCCTATGCTGATACGCAAAAGCGCTGCAATGTTGATGAAAACTGTACAATGAGATTAAAAAGGTGTGAGAACTCTAGAGTCACTATCTGCAAAATAAGAAATGTCCTTTTTTAGAGAAATATGGTCACATATGCGTGTATTTTTTCTGTAGAGGTGATTATATTAAATAATACTGTTAGGTCATTGAAAGCCAGCCCGCACAATTTAAAATTTAAAGATATAGGGCCTAGGGCCAGCCTTAACTAACAGAACAAAAAGTACCACAGGAAAATGCCGAATCCTTGTATTTTGGCCCGAAATGTTATCAAGCATACCTCGGAGAACTATCCAAAGAGTATTTATATAACCTCTTTGTCTCAGCGTCCGTAATCACGTGTTGTGTACCATTTGTCCCTAAACGTACATATATTTCGTAAAAAATGAACTGTTCATACGATCGGCTAGAGAGTGTCGCATAATTGGAAACTTGTCTATTAATGTTTCGGCCAATGGATTCTTTTATGGGAAGGGGGCCCTAGGGCATAAAAAGGCGCTTTATGCATGCTCTTTCTAAGATTCTATGAGAGCTCTTCCAGTTGAATTGAATAAAAACATGAAAAAAATTATAACGAAGAAATAGTAAACGAGGATAATTCCCCGCCAAAGAAAAAAAGAACAACAGCATTGAAATATTTTGGTCAAGACATCCACTCAACCGTTCTCAGTACAAAATATGAAAGTTTTTTTGCACCGCTTAATAGATATACCGGGGAAACGTATCTGAGTCCCATTTGTAACGAACTTATTGATTCCGGTCCTTCATGTACTTTTTTTCACAAGATCACATTTCGCGACTTAATACGATATCTGACAATGTCATACCTGATAAGCGTTTAGCGGTCCAAAAAGCTTTATATAAAATAATCTCCCACGTTTGAATTACCATTCAACACCTGATTTTTTTTTTTTTTCAGTTGCCCTTTCGCCGTTATTTGGAAAGGGCCTGTTTTATTTTAGCGTTTGTTTTTTAAGGTTTGTCTTGTTTTATGTAGTCCTGTGGAATTTTATCTGTATATTTTACTCATTACTTCCATTTTTTGCGCTGAGAACGTTTGAGCGGAGGTCTTGACTAAAATATTTGCATAACATTCTTCGTTTTTCAATGGCTGGAATTACCCTTGTCTTTTTTCGTTACAATTTTTTTTTGTCATGCTTAGCCAATGTGAACTAAATGAATATTAAGATGGTGCTGAGGTGCATAGGGCACGAGAGCTTGTTTTCGCACAGAAAATAATGTATTTTGGAAAATTATTGTTTATTTTCCAAAGCAAATACACTAAATCAGTCTTTTTCTCTGAAAGCGCTGGTGGTGCTTGTTAAGAATCCGGTAAACACACGAGAAGTGAAGTTTCGTTAATGCTAATGCAATAAAACAAAAAAGGATGAAAATATAATAGTTTATGAACAAATTTGGGCTATATATTTGTATATTATGGGGGAGGGGGTTAGAGCATAGCATATATTAAATAGATAGATAGATTTATTTTCCATATACCAGTAAAATAATTACATAACAATCTACAAATCCCCACAAAGGCTCCATGGCCTGTAGGAGGGGGATTATGAAAAGATCACATAAACATTAAACATTTAAACGCTTAAGATTTAAACAATATAAACATAATATTAATATTTAAACATATAAACATAAGCATTTGAACTTTTAACATGTAAAGCATTTGCTAAATAAAACGAAAAAAAAAAAAAAAAAAAAAAAAAAAACAGGAGAGTTCACTAACTAAGCTTTATCAAACTACAGTGAATCACAACATCTATAAAAAAAAAAAGTAGAGTTCACTAAATAAGCTATATCAAACTACAGTGAATCACAACATCTATAAAAAAAAAAAAAAAAAAAATAATAATAATAAAAAAAAAGAATTAAATGAAAAAAAAACTATTGGCAGCAGGCAAAAGTAAAGAAAATTAATCACATGAAAACAAATATTTTTTTACTAGTCTTTTGAAGGTGCCAAACGAGTGGCAATCTCGAGCCGAATCGGGAAGGGTGTTCCATGTCAAATGACACGCAACAAGAGGATTAAAATCAGATCTTATTGTTGATGTATGGGGAATTTGGATATTTAGAGAACTACGGAGTTGATAATCTGACCGATCAGATACAAAAGAAGACGTAAATCTAAGGGACCTAGGAAGATCACCATGGAGCTGAAGAAAAGCGAAAGACGCACAGGAAAGAATATAAAGTTTTTTAATATCAAGTAATGGTTTAGTTACCCAACGATTTACATCCTGGATAATATTTATAGCTTTATCATAAGTATTCGAAAGTGGTTTGAGAAAAGAAGGGAAAGTAGACATCCATATGACTGAACAATAGGAAACATAAGAATGAATTAAGCTATGAAATACGTAACCTAACGTAACCTAGGTACCTTTTTTGCCCTTTCAACCCCAAAAAACTAAAGTTTAAATCTTTGTCACGGAGTGAGCATTACCTCACTATGCAGGGAAAACCTGTTTTTCGTAAAGCATCCTTGAGACCTCGGTGCAGTCTTTCCCGCGTGTTTACCGGATTCTTAACAAGGACCGCGCTGGCTTGTAAAAGTCAAACTTTGATGAAAAGAGCGGGCTGGTGGGGCAGTGTCCCTCCTTAGATAGCTCTGGGTGAGGTATCAAAAACAATCTGTAATTAAATAGGAAAAACTAGTTTTTTTTTGTTTTTTTTAATCAAACAGTTCGTGGTAACCCGACTCAATAGTAACCGAAACTCTAAAAAGCAGAATTTTGATACTAATAGATACTCAGAAGAATCGGATTTTTATGGTGATTTCAAATATATATGTTTCATCAAGTTTAGTCCTACCCATCAAAAGTTACGCGAGAAAATTTGCCTGATTTTCGAAAAAAGGGGGAAACACCTCCTAAAAGTCATATAATCTTAATGAAAATCACACCATCAGATTCAGCGTATTAGAGAACCCCACTGACCAGGTTTCAAGCTCCTATCTGCAAAAATGTGGAATTTTATATTTTTTGCCAGAAGAAAGATCATGGATGCGTTCTTTTTGTTTCTTTTTTCTTTTCCCAAGGGGTGATCGTATCGACCCAGTGATCCTAGAATATCACGAAAGGACTCATTAGAACGGAAATTAAAAGTTCTAGTGCCCTTTTTAAGTGACCAAAAAAAATGGAGAGCAACTATACCCCCTCCCACGCTTATTTTTTCCCAAAGTGACCCGATCAAAATTTCGAGATAGCCATTTTGTTCAGCATGGTCGAAAAATATAATAACTTTGTCTTTGAGGATGACTTAATCCCCCACAGTCCCCGGATAAGGGCCGCAATGGCCCCAATGTTTACATATAGTATTGGTAATTGGGAAATCTACAGACGATTTCAAGGGGGATTTTTCCTGGTAGTGGGGGTGGGTGGGTCGGGGGTTACATGGGAGGATCTTTCCATGGAGTAAGTTTTCATGGGGGAAGGGACATTGCTATGAAGGGGGCGCTGGATTTCCCAGCGTTATTTAGAAAAAAAAACAATCAGAAATTAAATTAAAAAAAAACAAGTTTTTCAACTGAAAGTAAGGAGCAATATCTAAACTTAAAACGAACAAAAATCATTACATATATGATTGGATTCACCCCCTAGTCAGTACCTCGCTCTTTACGCTACATTTTTTTTTTAGTACTTTCATAGGAGCCATTTATTCTAATTAACGGTCTTTGTGATTAGGGGGTCATTTTTAAAGAATTGGAACAAAATTCGAACTTTAGCATAAATAGCTAGGTATTGACTAGGGGGGGGGGGTGAACCCCCCTAATGTATGTAATAAAAATATAAGAATATAGAAGTTCGTTACGTAAGTTAATTCGTAAGTTACCTATATTTATCACTAATAAAGACGTTCGTAAATAAAATTAAACAACTTTCGAGAAAGCCATTTAGCCAAAAAAAAGTAAAATCAATATGCAAATTTCGTTTTAACTATTCATGTACGGTGAGCCAAAATTAAAACCTGCATTAATTTAAAAACATTCATAAATTAGATGAAAAAACAAGTTTTTTTTAACTGAAAGTAAGGAGCGACATCAAAACTTAAAAGGAACAGAAATTAGTCCGTATATGAAAAGGACTGTCCCCTCCTCAACGCCTCTCTCTTTACGCTATAGTTTGACTTTCTCACAACTCTATTTTTTAAAACAATAAAAAACTTTAGCGTAAAGAGCGAGGCGTTGAGGAGGGGACAGCCCTTTTCATATACGGACTAATTTCTGTTCCTTTTAAGTTTTGATGTCGCTCCTTACTTTCAGTTAAAAAAACTTGTTTTTATTTATTTAATAAAAGTAAAGAGCGACATTGAAACTACTCTGTATGAGATGCCCCGCCCTTATTAACCCCCACTCTTTAAACTAAAGTTTTATTTTTTAGCCTTCAATGCTTTAAAACAAACCAGTGTTGTCAATTCATAAGAAGAGGGGGGAAGTATATTTTCAATATCTAAAGGGGCAAGTTTGTCGTCATTTAATGTTTTCAATAGAAATACAAAAAAAAGGTATTTTTCAACGCAGACTACCCAAGGTCGTATCCAGGGGGGAGGGTTAGGGTTTGAAATCCATCCTGAAATTTTGCCCAATTCGTAGAAACGTAACAAAAACGCATATAAACAAATTTTTGATACGTTTTAAAGTTTTTGCGACCCCCTTGCCCTCCCAAAAATTCTGGATGCGTCCTAGAGACCATCCGTACAATTGACACCGCTGGAATGAATGTTCAAAGACAAGAAGGGGGGGGGGGGGGTAAGGGTGGCATAAAAAGTATTTTGCATAGTAGCTCAAGAATAGAGAATCTTATTGTTGTGCGCTTGCTTTAACGAACAAAATTTTCGGTTCAATGTTTTAAAAGGCAGTTGGTAAATAAAAGGCCTGCAATTGCCCATCAACTACATTTGCTGCACCCATAAATGCTTTCAATAAAGGATAAAACTTTAGTGGAAAGAACAGGGGTATCTCCCCTTTTATACGGTGTAACTTCAGTTCGTTTTAGTTTGATGTCACTCTTTACTTTCATTAAAAAAAAAAATATTTTCTTTTTATTTGAATGGGATAAAAGGTTTCAGGTCAGGTAGAAAGTTAAGCCATTGACTAACACTGACAGAGGGGTTTTGTGTTTTGCTAACTAGGCGCCAAGCAGTCTGGTTTTTGCTGTCATCCACCGGATGAGGGCCAAGTCACCCTGGAGATAAGCCATTGTAATCTCTGGAGATTTGTTAGGTTAAATCTTGAACACATTTGGGACTAAAGAAAAACACGAGAAATGACATTTGGACACATGACCAGTCTGAAAAATCTGTCAAAATGTTTGGTTTCAGAGATTTTTCAATTTTGTTATTTGGATATAAATAACGGTTAATTCTGTACAAAGAAGATTATAATCACCCAGTAAAGTGAGATCATCATCGATGTCCGTTAGGCAAGCTAATTTTTTGTATTTCTGTTATTAATGGTGATAGGCTAGTTCTCCAGCTTACCCCGGATCAGGCCCCTTGCGTTCAAGTATAAGCACCTCCCGACCACCCAAGGAAGCTGTTGGCAACGCACCTGGGTAGGATGGTCTTAGGTATCGGCGGCAGGCAGTCTACCGAGAACGCTTTACCAAGTGGGTTCGTTTGTAAATTAGAGTACTGTTGATTGAAATACTTGACTATTCACTATTAGTGGCTAAATCATATATTGTTGTGCTGTACTATTCTTCATTATAGTTTTTGCAGATAAACAACATTTGGAAAGTGAAATCATATTTGGATGACGTCAAGCGAATAGACGACTTATGCCGATGAACACATTGTGGCATGTTCTATCCTCGGAATATGTCACAGGTTAGTTGATTTTTCCGATGTTTTTTATTCAAAATTGTTGGAAGCGATACTCATATCTTAGGCAGGTTTAGCATTCTAAGCCCCTGGGACTACTCCCCCTACTTTTTGTGTGACATGTGCCAGAGTGATCGTATCTATCAGCTCTTTTTTAGCAAAAAATCTATCAGTTTCCCTCCAAAATCAATCTATGGAGGTGATTTTTGCTAAGTTTAGAGATTCATATTTCAGTTCTTTTGACATGGCTGATAAATTACTATAGGGTTCAGGTCTAGGCCTATGCATGGTTCGCCCTTAAGTTTGATTATCTTGCCAATAAAATTTAAAAAGTGGAAAATGGCTATAGAGAACGGTAACAGTTGAATTTGTATCCTATTCCTGACTTAAACCTAATAACAAAATTCTTACTCCATTGCATCTGGCAAATTTCTATTTATTGGGTATTTTGAGTCGCTTCAATTTGAAGTGCATATCAGTCTGTCCCATAATTCCTCGGCATAGCCCTAGGCTAGGCTTATATCAGCAGCGTAAGTTGGGGCCCTCCACTATATATTTTTGCCCCTCCCCCCATAGATTCTTAAAAATATCTGTTTTGGTATTTTTGTTGAAGAATTAAAAAAAACAGCAAAGATACCCCCTAGATTTAGAAAAATTCATTTTGCCCCCCCCCCCATCCCATACATTTTCGTGAAATGACACCATTGATGTGTAGCCTATATATAACTTTGTTGATTTTCTTTTGTTTTTCTCAAATTGACATTACGAACGGACTGTTGGCGAGAAATAAGTAGAAAAACAATGCAAATCAACAAAACAACTCGACAACTTTTGTTTGTATTTGTATGTACGTCGTTGGAGCATTAAGGGGATGACGGAAGCTTGGATATTCTTAAACTGTGAGCAACTCTTAAAACCCAATAAATAGAAATTCTTTGTATGTAATCAAGTAAGAACTTTCTTACTATGGTGTTTGCTTCAGAACAGGCCACTCTACTGCCACACAGACGATATTACAGCTACAATAAGTTAAACATTAAAAGAATATCAACGAAATCCTTCAAAAAAAGGAAGATTGCAGAATGAGTTTTTTTTTCGTATGCACACTCAGTCGAAGGGGCACAAAATGCGTTGCTTCGTAGTAAGCTGAAACGTGTGTCGTTTCTCAATATTTTCACTTCAGAAGAAAAATGTTTAGAAATACTTATTGCAGCCTTGCCTAAAGTTCAAGAGTAAACTGAAATGTGTTTTCCACATCAAAATACCTATCTTACATATCGCCATCGGAGCTTGCTGGGGGGTTGGGTAGGGGGAAGGACCGGCATTCCCCCACACCCTCCCTCACCTGGAAGACAAAAATTTGTAGCGCTTTAAATGTTGATAAAGAAATGCTACTTCTCTGTTAGTGAAACAAAAATGTTTTCCAGCCTTCATGCCCCTCCCCCCTAAAAATGTATGCGATCTTGGAATCCCCTCCGCACTGGAACGGTTTATGTGAGCATCCATGTCTAGGCTGTGTCTGTTTTTGGTTTAGCCAGGATAACCGGTGGTTAGGATGGAAGCTGCAGAAAGGACCCTATTCCAAGGGAACTGAAGAATAAGAACTACCTGTAAATAATTGCACTTGCAAGTTTGCAAGGTGCAGTTTTTTTTATATTCATACTTTCGGGGAACTAAGAAACTTAAATAATGTAAAGGTTTTTTTTATGAGGACCACAATAGGAAACTACTGCTGAAGTTAAAGATGACTGTTGAAAACGAAAAAAAGGGGGGGGGGGCAAGGAATGTACTTTAAAAATTTTACAATGACCAATCACCAATTTTACAATCTCCAATGGAAAATAAATAAGAATTAAATAGATTAGCATGATTAGAATGTATTGAATTATACCATGAATTAAAATAGATCTTAAAAAGAGTATAGAAAGGAGATAAAATAGAAACATGCAATATAAGGCTAGATTTGTAATGGTAATAATATTACATTAAGCAACTTTGCGCGCAGCATGGCAACGTACGCTAAACTTGGCCTAATCTCTTTTGTGAATATAATCGATAAATAACAGTTTAAAGGTACCTTTTTCAACATTGCATTAATATGTATACATGTTTATTTCAAAGTTGATAAATCTATTTACAAAATCAAAAGAAGCTGATACAGTTTAAGGAACAGATTCATATTGACAAGCTTGTGAACCTTTGAAAATAAAATCACCTATTGTTACTTCATATCTAGGATAGGTTAATTTAACTTGATACCTTAACTATTGAGGAAATAATCATTTAATTAGAATCTTAAATTCAAACCGGATGCAGCATTGGCTTTTTTTGCTGAATTTAGACTTCTTAATCAGTTACTCAATTTCAAGCTTAATGTTTTCGTGATTGTAAGCAATACATTATGCATCCTTCAAAGACACCGGAAAAATCGTTTTAGGAATTGATTCTTTTAACCGTACGCCAGATGGCATGAGAAGGAAGTGCGCTATGAAGCCTCTAAAGTGAATAATAAAATTCAGTAGCTCTTTTATCATTTTATTTTATCTAATGGAAAATTCCCCATTGTTCGTGGGAAATAAAGTTCATAAAACTTGAAACGAGATATCGCTTTTCTTGCAAAGCTCAGACCCAAGGGCTTACTTGCGGAACTCCTAGGAAATCTGGGAAAGCACAGCTTGGCTTATTTTGAAATTTACGACGCTTAAGTAAGGGCGTGGGAGGAAGAGGGACAGAGTCTCTTGTGCCCAAGCTGTACCAGGGGTGGATCCAGGATTTTTTTTTGGGGGGGGGCAAAATAGGTTGATCAGATAAAAAAAATTAGAAGGGGCGCAAAATAGGTTGATGCGACGACTTTACTTCCATACTGAATAGAAAACTAAAACTTCAAACAGATCGTTGGCCATATAAACAACCCAAAAATCTAATTGCAGGAAAGGGCCAGAGAAGTGTTGCATGTAGTTCATTGTCTCCAGTGCCCATTGCCATTGTCATGACCTGTTATATCAATTTTATGGATACCGGTATTACTATAAAAAAAAGATCGGGGACACGAAGACATTCCTGGGACCCAGTCTTGGCTCTCATGGCACTGAGGCTAGTATTGATAAGAACCTAGAATTTCTTGGAGAAAATGTTGTCCAATGATCTTATTTTACACAATTTCTGGGAAAAAGTTTTCTTTCAAACCAAGACTCAATTTTTGTCTGGGAGAGGGGATGTTATATCAGTTACTTTTCCCCCGGGTGGTGTCCATGTTTGTTTTACAGTTGCATTGCTTGCATTTTTCTTAGCGTTAGAATATCATTGATAAAATTATTAAAAAAAAAATTATGCGCAATGAGTTTCATACTTTCTTAAAAGACATACCCAAAAACTTCAGCGTTAGTATGGCTTCTGAAATAAGCCTCCGAATGTATTTAAGCCTGGAAGAGCTGTGAATGCACTGCCAATGATTCCTATAAATTCCTATAAATTTGGGAAAAGTCCTATAAAGTTATATATATACTTTATAGTATATATATATACTATATAATATATAATATATATATATATATATATATATATATATATATATATATATATATATATATATATATATATATATATATATATATATATATATATATATATATATATATATATATATATATATATATATATATATATATATATATATATATATATATATATATATATATATATATATATATATATATATATATATATATATATATATATATATTGATGTTTTTGTGGTCTTACTTGGAAGTGTTATATGTCATATTTTATTTCATTTAAATAGAAAGGTAGTGTGGCCGATCAAGTATTTTCGACCTTTATTGCATCAATTTCATAATGTCTCTTGTATTTTACTGATTTATGAAGAACAATGTGCCTTAGTGCGATTTATGAGAATGATATTTAAAAATTGTTCCTTATAGAATAGTTGGATTTTAAAATAAGAGGGCGAGTTCTAGTATTCAAGGAAGTAAGTTTTATCCTTCAAATTCTGACAAGCCTTAGGCAAATCAGGTCTTTAGATATAGTAGGGCCCAAAAGTTTATCCTTTGAAGTCATAATCTTTCTTTCAAAATGCGCCAGCAGGCAATTTAGCCAAATATAAACATAACTGGGCGTCGAATTTTTGTGGCATCAGGTTACAATGGGGGAAAACAGCGTAGATCCGGATAGTTGATATCTTTTTAGCTTATGTATACTCCAAAGGCGAGGAGACACCCACTTTCCGCCGCCAGGTGTACATCTCGGAACGCCATGTGTGCCGCACAGTTTCGCCATGCTTGGAAGAGTTTCCGCCACTCTTGGCACAGTTTCCATCACGCTTGGCACACCTCCACCATCCTTGTCACGTGCCACCTGGTGTATGTGGTTTCTGAAAGGGGACGCCCGTACTCCAAAGTAGTCGCCGAAAATGTTGACCGCAGCCTAATGGTGCTCCTCTGTAATTCTAGAGTTGCAAAACTACTGTAGTTTTTAATTATATATATATTTTTTGAATAAACATGAATATGAAAGCCTGGATTTTGATTGTGAGCAGAATTGTTTTAGTTTTCATAAGCTATTTAAAATGATGTACTAGTTCTATCTGCGCCTTGTATTCATATGCTCCGAAGGTCGAAAATGGACAATTGCTTAAATCTATTTAATTATTTTGCGCTGTATTTGATATGTGGTGTAAATTGTATTCCATCCTTGCAATCTCTTTTTATTGTGTTGTGTGCGCTTAGCTACGAAACGGTTTAGTTTTGGATACGTATAAGCTAGGCAGGGCTTCCACTCTCCAATTTTAAAATTCGGGGACAAGCCTTAAAAACTCGGGGAGTTTTCGGGGACAAGTCTTCAAGATTCGGGGAAAAAACAAAATGGAACTTCGTTGCGAAAATTCGGGAGCCAAAACTGGTCTTAGCTTCGGTTTCAGGCTCAAGTAGGGCTTGGATCCGCATAGTAAATCAAGCCTTTTACAAAGTAGGTTTTAGACCCAGAGCACTGGATTGGAAACCATAGCTGAAAACACTTAAAAAAAAAATGAATTATAAATACCAGTAGCAGTTCTTCATTCAGTCATTAATCGCAGAAATGTATTAGTGATATTCCAAAACAAATATTGTCTGTAGTTTTTTGGTATATGACTGAAAAAGAAAAAAGTCTACCTATAAATATGGGGCAACATTAAAATTTAAGACAAGTAAAAACTAGATTAAACAAGTAAATTTAAACTTAAACTAAAAGGGAATTTTAACTACAGTTGACACATTATTGGTTTTTGATGCCGATTCTAAGATTTTAGGCGTTTACCCCCTGGAAAATCCTCCCGCGGAAAAAACTGGAAAGTACCCCTCCCCCTCACAAAAAATACCCCCGCAGAGAATACTCTCCCGCTGAAAACACCTCCGCGAAAAATACCCCCGCGGAAAGTACCCCCGCGGAAAATAGCATCGAAAAACAACCCCCCCCCCCCTGGAGGAAAATACCCCCTCGACACATACTTTTTTTTCATTGTTTGTTTCTACTATGTTTCCCTTTCTTTTGGTTACCTCATAAATACTATATAGTCACCGATTAACCCCCCCTCCCACCAGCCCTGCGGCCATCCATGTTTCAAATATAGTACTTATTGCAGTCTCATTTTTATATCAGCCCATCTAATGTCTGGACATGATAGATATAGGCTACAAATCATATAAAAGCTACTTATTCTTTTTTTTCACACTAATATTGTTCGCCAGTATTAACCACCAGTTCGTGATAAATAATTCCGAAAATAATATAAAACTTGACAAGAAAACAATATGAGCCTAATAACCAAATTTGTACTTCAAGCTGCAATGGAAACTTTTTTATGAATAATATTTTTGGGGTCACCTCCGTTCATGGGTGCCAATATGGAGGGCTGGGGGGGGGGCTCCCGCCCCCCCCCCCTGGCTGAATGATGCTGCCGTATTTTTATATTTTCGTTCTGAGATTTATATTATATAGCATTAAAAGTGCCAATTAGACGAGGTTTGCCCCCCCCCCCTGGAATTCAGCTTATGGGCGCCCATGCTTCCGTTTAAATCCCCTAGTGTCCCTTGTGCATAGTCTATAGCTAAATTTGTCCCATTAGGAGGGGGCGGGGGTGGTGTATTTTTTATGGTAAGAATATGGTATTTAGGGACAGTTCTCCCGATAAAATAAATTATACTACGATTTCTTTAAATTCTTTTGTTTTTATCTCAGAATTAGCCTCCCATACAGGGTGACTAAAATGGTTCAAGCATTAGAAGTTGTAAAGGTAGGCCTAGACATTTAAGCAAGTTTACTTGGCTATCTCGAAGTTGAGCAGAACATATTTTCAGTACAATTTCCTTTGCCTAACTAACAGATTTGCAAGACTGTAAAAAGATCCTACAAATGCAATTTGAAATATTACGCCCACTGAAAATACTATACGGGTGAAGGGACCAGAATAATAATTGGGAGGGGAGCACTGACAAATACAATTCTCAGATCAAAAAGAAAAGAAGTTAAAATTTACACACCGAATGAAAGAAAAAATTTAAATGGTAAGAATTCCTGGCAAAAAGATCAATTCCTTCAATATATTATGCCTTCAATCAGTAAGTATTAAACATTAATACAGTATGTCCCAAACCAAAAATAGCGAAAGAAACCAAAACTTAACTTATGATTCGGCTTTCAAAACAATTTTCCCTCTTTAGAAGTTCAATTTCAAAACCCAAAATCCAACCGAGCGTTCAACAACTTTATATAAAATTCTTGTCTAATTTTGTCAAGATTGTCTTGACCACGAATGACATGAATGTAAGAATCTTAATAGCATTTGGAATAGTGCATTCGAAATGGTTTAATCTAAATGCAGGAAAATGAAGGTTTTGTGAAAATATGAAGAACCGTCTATACTTAAATTGAATCGGTCTGGTTCTTATGCAAAGTAACACAGGAGACCAAAATTAACGAACAAGAGAGAATTGAAAAATTATGGTATGTAAAGTAATGTTTGCTAGGGATAGTCACTATGGGTGACTCCGTAATTGGTTGATTTTCGGGGATTCGGGGAACCAATTTTTTTTGGGGGGGAGACATAGATTTTCGGGGAAATTCCCAAAAATTAGGGGATAGTGGAAGTCCTGAAGCTAGTACATGTAAATCGAGAAATAGGAAAAAAAACGTAATCTATGTGTACAAGAGGTAGGCTCTATAAAATCCAATGGTATTAGCTAAAATAACTTGGCCCTTCTAGAACATGAATCTGCATACTCTGTTGATAAGATTGAATATTATAAAATTCAACATGAGGTTAG